>NC_089502.1:86858326-87166952 GCF_036850765.1 Saccopteryx bilineata
GTATTGGAGCCCAGTGTGTGTTTTTACTTGCCTGCCAGATGCAAGCTAGAATTAAAGATAATTGCCCACCAGTTCATGGCTCTATTTTCATTACCGTCTGTCTGAATCCAATGTAAACCTGCATGGGCCAGGCAGCTGTGATGGTGCCCATGGCAACTGGCTTACAGGGGTGGCATATAATCTTTTATAGTAGTCTAGTATAATCCATTGTATATCTATGATAATGTGGTAATTTCTCCTTTTCTTTTCTGGATTTTGTTTATATGAGTGTAAGGCCAGGGGCCGCTGCCACCGTAGTGGCCATTCACATGCAGGTTCTCACTAAATTCTGTCAGACAGTAAAGAAACAGTGGAATCGGAGAATGGTGGACTACCCTGTTTATTAGTGTCTCACCAAGACAGGCAAGCCACAAGAAAAATCCATGGAGGCCAAGGGGTCAGGGAGAAGAGAAAAAGAAATCCTCCTGCACCTCTCAGTGATGGGGGAAGATTATCTCTTTCAGTAAACATTAGCAAAACAATGGTCCCTCCTAAGCAGGAAGGCAAGCCTGCAACCTCACAGACAACTATATCTGGCTTTGCCTAGCCCCCAATGCAAACTATAAGTGAACAAACAAAAATTGTATTTACAAACTTATTTAAAAAACGATGAGTACTTTTTATTTTTTATTAGTGAGTTTAGCCAGGGAGTTGTCAGTTTTATTAATCTTTTTAAAGAACCAGCTCTTGTTGTGTTAATTTTTAATAGATAATTTGTTCTTTATTTCCTGTAGTCTTTCTCTAATTTTTAGTATATTTTTTCTTCTGACTTTGGGTTGCCTTTGTTCTTTTTTTTCTAGTTCTTTAAGATGTAATGTTAGGTTGTTTCCTTAGGATCTCTCTTGTTTTTGATATAAGCTTGTAATGATATAAACTTCCCTCTGATTATTGCTTTTGCTACATGCCAGAACTTTTGATAAGTCAAATTGTGGTTTTTATTTGTCTATTTCTTTTGATCTCTGTTTTTATTTCTTCTTTGTATCAGTCATTTTTTAGAAGTATATTGTTTAATTTGTACATTTTTGTGGGTTTTCTTATTTTCTTTTTGCAGTTGAATTTTGATTTCAGAGCCTTGTGATCAGAAAATGTTGGATATAATTACAGTCTTATTGAATTTGTTGATGTTAGTGTCATGGCCCAATATATGTTTTATCCTTGAGAAAGTTGCTTGCACACTAGAAAAAAAATATTTAATCGCTCTTTTGGGATAAAGTGTTCTGTAAATATCTATTATGTCCATTTGGTTTAGTGTGTCATTTAAGGTCAATATTTCTTTATTAATTTTCTCTTTGGATGATCTATCTCAGTGATTTTCAACCTTTGTTTCTCACGCACTCAGAAACTAATTACTAAAGAAAAAGAGGCCCTGACCTCTTCTCCCTTAGTAACTAATTTATTTGTGCCATGAGATGAAAATGGTTGTATTTAGTCAGGGGCACTGACCTTAGTAATTAGTGTGTGTTTGTGCCATGAAAAAAAAAAAGGTTGAAAATCACTGACTAACACCATCAATGCTGTGTTGGAATCTACAAGTATTATTGTGATTTTGTTTGTTTCTGTTTTTAGATTAGTTAGTAGATGTCTTACATATTTTGGCAGTCCCCGACTTGGTGCATATATATTAAGAAATGTTATGTCATGTTTATTTTTTTAGACAATTAAATTTAACAGGGTGACATTGGCTAACCAGAGTACATAGATTTAGAGAAAACATCTCCACATTCTTTGGAGAGTTGAATATGCTGTACACCCATCATCCAAAGTCATATTGTTCTCCATAACTCCATATTTGTTTCTCTTTATGCTCCTCTCCTTCCCCTGACACACCTCCCACTACTTCCTTCCTCTCCCCCGGTAATCACTGCACTCTTATCTATGTCCATGAGTATCAATCTTGTGTCCCACCTATGTATAAAATTATACAGTTCTTAGCTTTTTATGATTTACTTATTTCACTCAGTATAATGTTTTAAATGTCCATCCATTGTTGTTGTAAATGATAATATGTCATGATTTCTTATGACTGAGTAGTATTCCATTGTATATATGTACCACATCTTCTTTATCCAGTCCTCTATTGAATGGCATTTCAGTTGTTTCCATGTTTTGGCCACCACAAACAATGCTGTGATAAACATGAGGCTTTTAAATACCAATTTTTATGAGTTTGGGGGGTGTATATAAGCAGTAGAGGGATTGCTTGGTCATATGGTAGTTCTATCCTTAATTTTTTGAGGAACCACTATACTTTCTTCCATAATAGTTGTACTGATTTACATTCTCAACAACAGTGAATGAGGGTTTCTTTTTCTCTGCAGCCTCTCCAACATTTATTAATACCTGTCTTGTTGATAATAGCTAATCTAACAGAAGTGAGGTGATATCTCATTGCAGTTTTGATGTGCATTTCTCTAACAGCTAGTGAAGATGAGCATTTTTTTATATGTCTATGAGTCATTTGTCTTTCTCCTTGGGAAAAGTGTCTGTTCATGTCCTCTTCTCATTTTTTTATTGGGTTGTTTGCCTGTTTGTTGCTGAGTTTTGTGAGTTCTTTATATTTTTTGAATATTAACTGCTTATCTGAGCTGTTGTATAAAAATATCATCTCCCACATAGTTGGCTATCTGTTTTGTTGTCAGTTTCTTTTGCTGTACAAAAGGTTCTTAGTTTGATGTAGTCTCATTCATTTATCTTTGCCTTTACTTCCCTTCCCTTTGGGGTTAAATTCATAAATTGTTCTCTATGGCCAAGGTCCATGAGTTTAGTACCTATATTTCCTGCTATGTAATTTATTGTTTCAGATCTTATATTTAGGTCTTTGATTCATTGTGAATTAATTTTTCTGCAAGGAGACAAACAGTAGTCAAGTTTTATTCTTTTGCATGTGGCTTTCCAATTTTTCTACTACCATTTATTGAACAGGCTTTCTATTCTCTACTGCATGTTTTTGGCTCCTTTATCAAAGATAATTTGACCATATATATGTGTGCTTATTTCTGGGCTCTCAATTCTGTTCTATTGGTCCATGTGTCTATTTTTCTGCCAACACCATGCTATTTTGATTATTGTGGCTCTATAGTATAATTTGAAGTCAGGTATTGTAATATATTGCCAGCTTCATTTTTTTCCCCTTAGGATTACTTTGAGTATTCAGAGTTTTTTATGGTTCCATATAAACTTGATGATATTTTGTTCCATTTCTTTAAAAACTGACATTGGAATTTTGATGAGAATTGCATTAAATTTTATATTGCTTTCAGTAATATTTTCATTTTAACTATATTTATTCTTTTTATTCAAGAACAAGGAATATTTTTCTTATTTCATTGTGTCTTTTAAAATTTCCTTTAATAATGCTTTGTAGTTTTCAGTATAGAGGTTCTTTACATTTTTTGTTATATTTATTACTAGGTATTTTATTTATTTATTTATTTGTTGGAACTGTGTTAGAGATTATTTTTTGAGTTTATTTTCTGAAGTTTTATTTTTGGCATATAAGAAATCAATAGACTTCTGTATATTAATTTTGTATCTTATGACCTTACTGTATTGTTATTTTGTTTTCAATAGCCTTTCTGTGGAGTCTTTAGAATTTTTTATATAAAGGATCATGTCCTCTTTAGAAAGTGAAATGTTTACTTCTTTTTATTCAGTATTAATGCCTTTTATTTCTTTCTATTCTCCAATTGCTCTGGCTAGAACCTCCAGCATTATGTTAAATAGGAATGGAGAGAGTGGGCAGTCTTGTCTTGTTTCTGATTTTAGAGGAGAAGTTTTCAGTTTTTTACCATTAATTATGACCGTGATGGCAAACCTTTTGATAAAAACTGCCCACTTTTGCAGTGCTAGTCAACTTGGTTCCTCCCGCCCACTAGTGGGCATTCCAGCTTTCATGGTAGGCCAATTGCAGCACCATTTGGTTGCTCCGCTACCATGAAAGCTGAAACACCCATTAGTGGGTGGGAGGGACCAGGTTGATCAGCACTGCAAAAGTAGACAGTTTTTACCAAAAGGTTTGCCATCACAGAATTATGATGTTAGCTAATAGTTTGTCATAAATTACTTTTATTGGGTTGTGGTATTTTTCTTCTATATCCATTTTGTAGAGTGTTTTAAATGTAAAACCATGTTGTATTTTATCAAATACGTTTTCTCCATCTATTGATAGTATCATTTGGTTTTTGTTTTATTGATATGGTGTATTACTTTAATCATTTTACCTATGTTAAACCATTCTTGAGTTTCTGGGATAAATCCCTCATAATCATGATGAACTATTTTTTTAATGTGTTGTTGTATTTAATTTGCTAGTATTTTTTGTTAGGATTTTTGCATATGCATTCATTAGAGATATTGGTCTGTAGTTTTCTTTTTTTGTGTGTTTTCCTTCCGGGTGTTAATAAAAGGGTTATGTTGGCCTCATAAAAAGTGTTTGGAAGTATTGTTTCTTCAATTTTTTGAAAGACTTTGAGAAGGATAGAAATAAAATCTTCTGTGAATGTTTTGTAGAATTCACTAATATAGCTTTCTGATTCTCTTCTTTTATTTTGGGGTAGATTTTTGATAGTTGTTATTATTTTCTCCCTGCTATGAGCCTATTTAGGCTTTCTGCTTCTTCATGTGTCATGGTCCAGCCACAACAAGTCTATTACAAAATCTTCAACTGAGAAAAGTTATGGAATTGAAATAAATGATAGACAGGGACTTAAAGATACACACACACACACACACACACACACACACACACACACACACGGGTTCAGGAGGATGCCACGGCAAACAGTCTCTACTGTTCCTTAGCTGTAACATACCTGCTCCTAGAAACACATCCACTTTTATTCATAGAAAAAATGTGGTCCATCAGCTATTCAGTTAAGTTTACAAGGCAACTCAAAGAGGAACCCCACCATACCATACAAATCTACTTTACACTAATGAGAAACTAGCTTCCAGCCTCCTCCAGAGAAAATGGATGAGATAAATAAAAATCAGGTATAGCTCTTTGTTAACTAGGCAAATGAGTTGGGGTTTGGGCCCAGCACCACTGCCCAGATTGCAAAAATACCCTGTTTATTTATTCAGTCCCCAATATATCCCCCTTTTTATTTTTATTATTATTTTAAACTTCAATTCATGTGCTGTGGTTCATATGTATCTGAATTCCTATATTCCAATTTGGAGGCAGACTGAAAAAATATAATATAAACAACAAAATTGAAATAACCAATGCTAACAGATACGATAAAAAGTGTCCTAATACAATTAAGTAATTAGATTATCAAGAAAAGTCTTAACTAATAATACAGGATCTATAATAAAATTCTTACAGTCTTAAATGTCCTTAACATGTTAATGTAATTTCATCAAGTCCATGTTGACACCATCATTACTTCATATTATTTGTAAATGTAACCCAACCCCACTTCAGTCTGAGAACTATCCCAAAGAGCAAGAGTCACACACATTCAGGAAAAGTCCACAAGGCACTGGAGTTCTGGTCACATTTCCACACTTTTTAGCTAAAGCCCAAGTCACAATGACCACTGCTTCTACCTGATAATGATTGAGACAGACTGGTAAAACCATCTGCAGCACATATGGAGATGGATATTCCATTTTCTTTAAACTGGAGAGATGAACCCAGGGTGCCTTTCCCTGGAGCTCTGCAGCCATTGCGTGGTGAAGATAACCTTGGGATAAACTATGCTGGGTGGCAAAGGTAAATTCATCTAAATTAGGAGCATATCTCAGCCTAAAATAGGCATGGGGTATTAAGGCAGGAGGAATAAAGGAAATACTATATATTAAACAAAACAGCAGAAAATAAAGACTATCAGCACCTACAAAAGAGATCTTCGAGGGATGAATAAAAATCCAAATATCAGGCAAGGCATAGTAAGTGGCCCTTGTGTCCACAAGAAATGAGATCAGTATACCTGCTATGTGGAAGAAATACCCTAGGCCCATCCATGGTGATGTGAAATGGGGCTGACTGCCCTGGGCACCTTAACCTTCAGAGGCAAGTCCCAACTAGCTGGGCAAGGTTAGGTCACAGGTGGCTAGAGCAGGGCTGGAAGAGACTAAACCCTCCCTTAGAGGAGTGAGGGGGCTGCTTACCTTCCAGTGTCCCTTTGTTTTTTCACAGAAAAGGTATGTCCCTAGTAGGGGCAGAGAAGCCTGGCAGGCTTTAGCTCAATGATCTTTCTTTCCCCTCTTGAAGCAGGGCCCTGATGAGCCCTATGAGGCCCCTTTGGGGCATTGGAGCCTTTGAAGGTGTATGCTAAGAGCTGGTATTTTTTCCTGATCTCTTTTGGGTTTTGTCTGCCTTTTCTTTTCTTCTTGGTCATTACAGACCTTAAAAGCCATGCTCAGAAGATCTCACTGATGGTTTTGAGGGTCCTCCTCCACCTATATAAACCTTTTCTGTATATCTGGAACTATTTAGAAAAAGACAAAACAGCATTATTAGCTTTCTCAAATAAAAGAGGGTAGAAGTTTGCAAAAGAAAGAGGTTTGGCATCTCCTGTATATCAGCATTCAAAAGAAAAATTTTAATGTAAATAAATTTTCAGGAGTTCCAGGATATGACCAAAATATAGTAAATGTATTTTTAAGTAATATTCCCATACTTATCAAAACATTTCTACTCCATTAATTAACATGCAATTTAAAGAGTAAAAAAAAATGTACACCTTTGTTAAGCAAATCCACCCTATTTCAAGCTTTGCAGCTGCAGCAACTTTAGCTTGGAGCAGTTTGGTCAAATTAGGTAGTCTTTAGGATTTACATTTCATTTTATCTAAATTTTAATGAGTGCACTTTACTTGTTCCAATTAAATTTTTTAATTTGTAAGGATGATACTTTATTTTTACAATATTAGAGCCAGCATTTCTAATTTTTGCATGCAAGAATATAATTCAGGCCTTGAAAATGACACATTTAGACTTTACATACAATTAAACAAATCAAGAGTGAAACCCAGGATTTCAGAGATTAGAATGTGGCCTGCATGATCTTATGTAGGGCTATTTTAATAGGAACATGATAAGGATAAATACCAAACAGAAATCTCCCTTGAAAAATATCAAGTCAGCTGTATGAGATTTTTGTTTAGACACATCCAAACAGGCTCCCCCTTTGCCCTCCTTTCAGGCCTAGAATAGAAAAGAAATAAAATGATATTTTAGAGAAAGTTAGAGAATAATGGGAAAAAGCTGTAATTTTCCTAAACTCTTATGTCTTTTTATTTACTAAATTTCAAATTCTGATAGCTGCTGCAACTGGCAGCCTAGACTAATCATGCCGAGTCGAGGGCTGCCGAAAGCCTCCATCTCAATCCCAGCTGAGCCAAAGACCTAGTTTACCAGGGTTAGAAAGGCTTCCCTGTTCACCTCCCTGCTTTACCTTCCCCTTGGCTGCAGCCTCTGCCAGTCTGGGCCCAACCCAGCCGCCGTACTTACAAGCAGAAATATTTCCTTGATCTTCTTTCTTTCATTTGTCCTGCCTTTTATCAAAAATTCTTGAAATCCTCACCTTAAGGGCTGTGGCAAAAGCAAGACCTTGCATGTATAAAGTCCCAAAATTAGCACATATTCTGATATAAACTTCTTTTTCTATCACTATTCTTTCATCTGCCAGAATCAGCCATGAAACAGATTCTTGATATTGCTCATCAGTACTTTGCTTAATATTGCTGAATTCCTCCATTTTTTTCCCTTAATTCTCGAGCCTGATTAAAAGCTTGTTGGAGTGGGGATCTCCAAGGGTCTGAGACAAAGACTTTTGGGACTAAAGAGCTGTGGAAGTGCAGTATAAAATGCCCAAAGCTGTGATATTCTCATTTCCCGACTTATTCTCAGACTCCAAGTTTTTCTCATATTTATATTCTTCTGTTTCTACTTCATTCGGTTCAATAAACTTCTTCTCAAATAAAAACATTTGTACAAAAAGGAAAAGGTCCTTCACTTTTGATCCTATAACTCCCATATTTATTTTCTCCCAAATTATTTCTTATTATTCTTTCTCACCAAACTCTACTTAAAAGCTTTACTCTCTAAAAGCTTTATACTTACTTCATGTGAATTTATTATTATACTCTCCCCCCAAACTCTACTTAAAAGCTTCACTCTCTAGAAGCTTTATACTTACTTCATGTGCGTGCACACGCGCTGTAATGTACCTGGTCCTAGAAACACATCCACTTTTTCTTATTCTAAGAATGCTTCTTAAGGGTACTATTTTTCCTCTTATTGTATATGAGTATTGAATACAGTTGGTTCTTATTTGGGTACTGTTATCACTTCAGGCTGGTTGTTTCTAAGGGTCAACCTTGATCATGTGTATTACACACACTTTGTGGTGTCTATCTTGTTGGGCATATTTATTCTCTCTGATGGTTGCTGCCAGCTAGATTCCTCCTTTGGGCATGCTGCTTGTGTATCTAGCTGATTCTAGGTTTAGTGCTACCTGCCACCCACTACCAGTTGTGTTGGCTGTGGATCTTCTTTGGTTGGCATCAGCTGTTGTTCATAACCTGCTGTGGGCTACCTGTCTGCAGCTACTGCACTTTAAGATGTTTGTGTCTGCATTTTCTGTGCCTGGATGGTGTGGGAGTTGTCAACCTATGTATAAGAATCAGCTCTCTCTTGCTTAGAAATGACAGCAGCTCTGTAAAGGCCCCAAGCTCCATATGATTTGCCTCCACTTTTCAGCTGCTCCTCTTCCTCTTGCAGCTGCCTGGTCTTTCCACAGAGTCTTCTGTAGAAAGATTGTAGTTTGTGCTCGAACTGACTTCACCCAACCAAACCTTGAGGTTGCATGCTTGATAGGTTAGTACAGCTGAAGTTGGAAAAAAAACATTAGTGGGACCCCCTACTTCAAGGGTCTCTTGGTCAGGAAACCAATATGGGGAATATGACCCTGTCTCCAGAGCCTAATCCCTCAGCCATTCCTGGATACACATATTTTATATCTCCCCAACAAGGTGAACAGCAGGTTCAGATCAAATGTGGCCAACAGTCTCCTTTGTAGAAGTTCTTATAGCTGGTGAGACCCTAGTTTCAAGGAGAAAGTGTAACAGAGTCTTCTGGCACTGACTCTGCCCATCCCAAAACTGACTAAGCATCTTGACCAGATCTAACAATAGACTCACAGGTATCTACACATTAAATGTTCATGCTCCGAGCCTCTCTTCCTTCCCTATGTGGAATCTAGCCCAGCAGGGCAGAATATCCAGCACCCAGGCTGACTGACTATGAAGTTCCACCCTATCCAATGCACACGAGCCACTGTGCTTGTGCTGATTACAGAGAGCAGAACTCACCTCAGCTGGGCCAGGTGTGAGAAACCCTTCCTTAGGATTCCACTCTAGCAAGGGTTGTTATGTTCTGAACCAATGCTTCCTGCAGCTGGCCACTGAATCTGACTGCCCTAGGTCTCCCTCACAGGAAGCCAGCACAGACCAGTGAAAGACAATGCCTGTGATACCCTCAGCAGCCTTCTTGGAGCTACATGCAATCCAGAATTTGTGGCTGCCTCTTCTGGGCCCAGGTGCATATGGAAATACCAGCTACATACCTAAGCGGGTTTTTACCCACTCTTGGCCTGGAGGAAGGTCCACTTAAAATGCAAAGTTTTCCTGAGTTCCACCTTCTGCAGCCTCTGTCTGCTAATTTCTTGTTGGGCTCAGCCACTGAGAAAACTTTTGGTCGAGTCTAGAGCTTGTGAGAATTCAGGGATTAGGGAGGTTTATGGGTGTGGCTCTGCCTCTAATCCCCAGGTGTCACTCTGTCCAGACATTTTTTCACAGATGTTAGTAGAATGTGGCCCCAAGAGTCTGGTGGGTGTAGTTTCAGAGACCCAGAGACTTGGTCAGTTTCCACTGAGTCTCCAGTGGTGTGGAAACACCAGTCTTAGAATTGGGAATGTATGGGGAAAAGCTTTGGCTCTAATGTTAGAGAATTGAGTCACTGACATGCTCCCTGCTTACTGGCCTCTCAGAATGACCCTTTGCCATGACCTGGATAGGAGAGACTCCACAGGACATAGCAGTTGATTTTCTTCAGGATTCAGCACAAAGGGTACTCTCTGCCCAAGAAAGATGATGTCTGCAGTACTGAAGGATGACTCAGCATAGGGGTTCTGATGGCCATCCTCTACAGTGTCTCTCTCTGGCCCTCTAACTTTATACTCTTCTTACACAACTATAGTCCTGTCAGCTTTCCCCCACTGGAGCCCTGGGTAAGTGGCTGTGAATGACATTTTCTGTACAGGTCCTTTAAGACAGAGCCTGCATCTCTGAGAGTTCTGTCTCTTTCTCACAGACAGAAAACCAGCTCTTTTCACCACCAAATGCTGTGTGGGCATCTCTTCTAGGTTCTGGGGCTCTAGGCTGGCATTCCGGGCCTGGTGCTGTGGACCCTTCTTTCTCAAAGTGACCCTCTCTGCAGTGAGAGTCCCTCCACGCCTTTAACTATTGCTCACTCCTGGGAGCGGGGCAGCCCTTTCTGCATCTCTGCCTTTCCTACCAGTCTCAGTGTGGCTTCTTCGGTGACCTTTGATTATAGACTCTTTGTTTAGTCCAAAGTTGGTTTTTCAAGATGATTGTTCTTAAATTAAGTTGTAATCCAATTCAGTCCTGGATGGTAGCAGTTGTAACATCTGCCTACTCTGATGCCATCTTGGAATCCCTCCTATCAATATATATATATCTTTTGATCTCTGCTTTTATTTCTTCTTTGACTCAGTCATTTTTAGAAGTATGTTGTTTAATTTCTACATTTTTGTGGGTTTGTTTACTTTTTCTTTGCAGCTGAATTTTAGTTTTAAAACTTTATGATTAAAGAATATGCTTGGTATAATTTCAATCTTTCTGAATTTGTTGATGTTAGTTTTGTGGTCTAGCATATGATCTATTTTTGAGAATGTTTCATGTACACTGCAGAAAAATGTATACTCTGATGTTTTGAGATGAAATGTCCTATTGTTGACTATTATATTCATTTGTTCTAGTGTTTCATTTAAGGCCAATATTTTCTTACTGATTTTCTTTTTGGATGAACAATCTAAAGCCATCAATGGTATATTCAGGTCTCCAGGTATGGTTGTATTTTTGTTGGTTTGTATTTGTAGATCAGTTAATAGATGTCATATATTTTGTTGCTCCCTGATTTGGTGCATATATATTAAGAAGTGTTATGTCTTCTTGATACAATGTCCACTTTATTATTATAAAATGTTCATTTTTGTCTTTGTTTACCTTTATTGTCTTGTAGTCAGCATTGTCTGCTATGAGTAGAGCTACACCTACAGTTTTTGTTTTTGTTTTTGTTTTTGGATATTATGTGCTTGCAGAATCATTTTTCAAGCTTTCACTTTGAATCTATTTTTATTCATGTAGCTTATATATGTCTCTTGAAGGCAGCATACAGTTGGGTTTTCCTTATTGATTCAATCTGCTACTCTGTGCCTTTTTATTGGTGAGTTCAATCCATTTATATTTAGTGCAATTATTGACACTTGAGGATTTTCTATTGCCATTTTATATACTGCTTTCTGATAGCTCTGTGTCTTATTTAGCTCTTTTTTCTGTCATTTGTTTTTGTTTGGTGGTATTCTGTACTTCTAGCCTCTGTTTCTTTTTTTAAGCTATGTGTTTCAGTAGTGGCATTTTTAGGAGTGGTTACCATTAGGTTATTAAAAGAAAAATTATCATATTTATTAGAGTCCATTATTTCATGAGTGCTTCTGCACTCCATCCTCTTTTGCTACTGCTGATCTATCTTTATCCTCTCCTTTTTTATGTGATTGTTGTCACAGATTATCTTTGTTTTCATTGTTGTCTTGTTAAAACTTTTACTTGTAGTTTTGTTTTGTTTTTTTCTTTGTTTCTGGTCGAATAACCCCCTTTGGTATTTCCTATAGTGGGGGTTTTCTGCTGATAAATTCCTTCAGCTCCTCTATGTCTGTGAATGTTTTCATTTCCCCTTCATATTTGAAGGATAGCTTTAATAGATATAGTATTCTTGGCTGGTAGTTCCTCTTTTCCAGTACTTTAAATGTTGGGTCCACTCTCTTCTGACTTGTAGAGTTTCTGCTGAGAAATTTGATGATAGCCAAATGAGCCTTCCTTTATGTTATATTCTTCTTCTCCTTGGGTGCCTTGAGCATTTTTCTTTGTCATTGATTTGTGATCATTTCATTATGATGTGCCTTGGAGTAGGTTTGTTTGGGTTGATGTAATTCGGCTTTGTGTTTGCCTCTTGGATTTGAGGCTGTATCTCTTTCCAAAAGCTTGGAAAGTTCTCATCAATTATTTGTTTCAATATGTTCTCCATTCCCTTTTCCCTCTCTTCCTCTTCTAATATACCATTATTCTTATATTGTTCTTTCTAATGGAGTCAGACAATTCTTATAGGGCTTTCTCATTTTTTTAAATTTGTGAGTCTCTTTTTTCTTCTCTCTGTAGTATGTTTTGTTGCCTGTATTCAATGTCATGAATTATTCTCTCTATATGGCCTGTTCTATTAGCTAAGCTTGTTACCTCATTTTTCAGTTTGTGTATTCAGTTTTTCATCTTTGTTTGGGTTTTTTTATAGTTTCAATTTTCTTGGTGAAATACTCCTTTTGTTCATTAAGCTCACAATTTTGAGCTCACTAAATTGCCTTTCAGTGTTTTCTTGTATGTTATTAAGTATTTTTAGAACTTCAATTTTGAAATCTCTGTCATTAACCTCAATACTTTCATATAATTGAGATTTTTTTCTGGAGATTTTTTATCACCTCTCTTGTATATCCATATTTAATTTATTTTTCCTTGATGACATTTGAGAGTAGTATTGTTAATGACACTAACAAAAGATAACTAAAAATAATAAAATAAGAATAAAAATTGAAAAAATACAGTGAAATAAATAAAAATTCTATAAATAATAAATAGAATAAAAACTACAAATATCAAAAAGTAGAAACAGAGGAAAAATGTAAAAAACAGAGAAAAAGATAAATTAAAAAAGTAAAACACCACAAAAAGAACTATGAATGCAAAATATAATTGATAAAAAATAACCTTTACAAAAGAGAAAATAGAGATTTTATTTTTTTTGACACTCTTTCTGATGAAAGGCAGTGTCTTTCTTTTTTTTTAATTCATTTTTTTTTAGAGAGGAAAGAGAGAGGGAGAGAAGGGAGGAGGAGCTGGAAGCATCAACTCCCACATGTGCCTTGACCAGGCAAGCCCAGGGTTTCGAACCGGCGACCTCAGCATTTCCAGGCTGACGCTTTATCCCCTGCGCCACCACAGGTCAGGCAAAATAGAGATTTTAAAAAAGGAGATAGAAGGGGAAGAAAAGGGAAGAGAGAATAAAAAGTAAGAGAAAGTGTCAGAAATAAAATTTTTGCAAAAAAATATAGCAACTAAGGATAATGAAGTTCACATGGGGAGAAGAGAAAGAAGAAAAAAGAAAGAAGAAAAAGTGAGGAAAAGCAGAAAAAAGAAAAAGAAAAAATATTTTTTTTCCAATTTTGAGAGGTAACTTATTTTCTTCTGGTAGGAGGTGCTTGCTGTACTATATGATTTGCCTCTGTGAGATTCTTGGGTGGAGTTCTGCTCAAGCATCACTGTTTTAATGATGTAGGCAGGGTCGCCGTTGCATTGGTAGCAGGGGCTTGTTAGAACTTTGCAATTTTATGGCTCTAACTATGGCTGACTAGGGGTCCTCTGGTGCCCCCCCCCACATCTCAATAGAACAGGGGATCAAGTGCCTGGACACCCTGCCTCTCACAGGAGAGAGCAGCCTGGAGATGCTGCTGAGGGGTCTGCCACCGCTACTTTTCGCACTGCAAGGGGAGCAATGCAGGACTGGGAGGCTGGGGTGACACAGCCCAGTTCCTCCTCTGATACTACTCTAAGCACTCAGAACACAGCTTTGGGCAGGGCAGGGGCTGTGTACCACAAGCTGGTGTCCAAATTCTAGGAGCAGATGGGGCACAGATAGCAGATCAAGTGCATCTTTGTGCCACATAGGCTAAACTCCGCTAGGCACATGGGCAGATCAAGTACAACTCTGCCCCATGGGCCCATCTCCTTGAACTATTTATGTGCAGTTCTTGGGAGCACACCACAGGTTCTGTGGGCATCCAGCACCTACAATCACAAAACAGTGTGGCTGACACTGGGAAATAGTCCTGCTCCTGGTCTTGGTTTCTGGCCTTATGTCAGCTCCTTCCCCTCAGCCTCTCCTCTTCTCCTAGCTCCAAGACAAAGCTCATGCTAACAGTGCCTCCCTCCTTCAGGTCTGTAAAGAAAGAGAAAAACTCAGCCCTCTGGCTTTTTTCTTCTGTGAGAAGATTCTATCTTTGACCTCCTTTCTCGCACAATCATACTTTTGTCTATCTGGTGTGTGTATATTTCAGGTTCATATGAGTTTTTTTCTCTGCATATAGTTGTAGAATTTGTTAAAATTTCAAGGGAAGAGGTCAGTAGTATCTCTCATGCTGCCATTTCTCTTATGTCACTCCCCATTATGTCTTGTTGATATAGTGTCCCCTTTACCATTTCAAAATGTCCATCTTTGTCTTTTATTATCTTTGTTGTCTTGAAGTCAGTCTTTCAGATGTAAGTATGGCTACAACTGCTTTCTTTTGGTACTGTTAGCTTGGAGAACTGTTTTGCATCCTTTCACCTTGAGTCTACTTTTATCTATTTACAGCTTAGATGTTTCTCCTAAATGCAGCATTTGGTTGGATATTTTTTTATCCAATCTGCTACCCTTGCTTTTTTATTGGTGAATTTAGTCACTTACATTTAGAGTAATTATTGATGCTTTATGATTTCTTACAGTCATCTTATATTTTGTTTTCTAGTAGCTCTGTGTCCCATTGGTTCTTTTTCTTTGTGTTTCTTTCATTGTTTTTGTTTTATGGTATTCCATGTTTATTTCCTCTATTTCTTCTCTTTTTAAGCTATGTATTTCAATTTTTTGTAGGTGGTTACCATTAGGTTATTAAGAAAAGTTTTATATAATATATACAACAGTCTTTGTCTTATGCATACTTCTGTCCTCTAACCTCCTTTGCTACTTTAGACCTTTATCTTCTCCCCTTTTATATTATTGTCATAGGTTATCCTTGTTTATATTACAGCCTTCTTTGACCTTTTATTCTAGTTTTGTGTTGCTTTGTTTTTTGTATCTGGTAGAATAAGCCTGTTGAGTATTATCTGCAGTTGATGTTTTTTGGTGATAAATTCCCTCAGCTTCTTTATGTCTTCAAAATTTTTTATTTCTCCTTCATACTTAAAGGATAACTTTGAAGGATATATAGTATTCTTGGCTGGTAAGTCCTCTCTTTCAGTACATTCAATATTTGGATCCACTCATTTCTGGATTGTAGAATTTATGCTGAAAATTTTGATTAAAACCTGATAAACTTTCTTTTGTATGTTATATTCTTTTTTCTAGCTACTTTGAAGATTCTTTCTTTGTCATTGACTTTTGACAGTTTTATTATGCTGTGCCTTGGAGAAGCTCTGTTTGTGTTGAGGTAGCTAATGTTCTGTTTGCTTTTTGGAACCAAGGAATACCTTTTTTAATTGGCTTGGGAGGTTCTCATCAATTATTTGTTTGAATAGGCTATCCACTCCATTCTCCCTCTCTTCTTCCTGTGATATACCCATTATTCTTATATTGTTCTTTCTGATAAAGTCAGACATTTCTTGTTGATCTGTATCATTTTTTAAATTCATGAATCTCTCTCTTTTCTCAGTTGCATCTCTACTTGCCTGGTTTTTTAAATGCCACTAATTATCTCCTTGATATGGTCTGTTTTATTAGCTAAACTTGCTAGCTCATTTTTCAATTAATGCATTGAGTTTTTTATCTCTGCTTTTAAAGTTTCAGTCTTCTTAGTGATGTACTGGTTTTGTTTTATGAGCTAATTAAATTACCTAATAGCATTTTCTCACATCTTGTTAAGTATTTTCAGAAGTACAATCTTCTGAAATCTCTATTAATTCTAAAGTTTCCATGTGATTGATATTGCTTTCCTCCAGAATTTTTTCATTTTCTTTCTAAACTATGTCACTTTTTGGGTAGCCATAGTATTCCTTTTTTCTGCCTTTGAGGCATTTGAGAGTAGCATTATTAAGAAATCAAACTCTCTCTCTCTCTCTCTCTCTCTATATATATATATAGATATATATATATATAACAAAAAAGAAAAGCAATAATAAAAAATTGGAAAAACAACAACAGAAACAAAAAAAAAACACAATAAAAACTAAAAAAAAAATCGGTCCCCCAAAATCCAAACAGAAAAGTAGCACTTCTATGAGATGTTTTTATTTTTTTTCAGTAGTTGTGGCTAGATTACAAGTTTAGCTTTGTAAAATCTGAGACTGATCTGTACCGGGAAGCTGCTGTCATGATGATGGAGGCAGGGTTGCAGTTGCGATGATGGGTAGGTACGCTGTGAGGTTTATGACTTCAGCAATGGCATTCTCAGGCCTCTGGGTGCTCCTCCCTGCATCTCAACAGATAGGAGAACCAGACAAGAAGCTCCTTTTTTTTTTCAAGGGGGAGAGTAGCCTGGTAAAACTATATCTGGGGTATATCTCTTCCGCTTTTCATGTCCCGTGAGAGGAAGGAAGCAGAATCTGAGAGGCTAGAGAGACCATACTTTGTATTTTTGTGTCTCTGTCCCAAGTTCATGTTGCCGGCAGATCATGGGAACACTACTTGTGACTCCACGCTCTGCTGCAACTTTTGTTCAGCATCTCTCCAAGTGCCCCCTGCCCAATCTCTCTACTCCTGGCAGAAGAAGACCTAGACACTTTGAATTTCTCTCCTTTCTGGAGCCCTGGCAGATGAAAGCCCAGACAGCCAGCTATGAGTGTTTTTATATCCCCCCCCATTTCTTTAACTTTCCCAGTTCAGATGATTCAGTTCACAAATCTTTCAAGCAAACCTGCAAGCCCAGTTTGAGTTTCTTTGCTGAGTTATAAATGATAACTATGTTGAAATTTCAGGTGGAGAGATCAAATGTATCTGTCTCACCATCATTACTTTGACATCACCCACCATTGGTTGATTCTTGTATGTGCCCTGGCCAAGAATGAAACATGCAACTTTGGTGTATCAGGATGATGTTCTAACAAACTAAGCTAGCTGATCAAGAAACTCCCATGTTTCTTTCCAAATAAATTAATATGTAATATATATAATATATGATAATATGTGTTTTAAAGTTGGATTACTTATGCATATTGAGTTAATTTTGTATAAGGTCATATTTATGTGAGTTTATTTCTGGACACTGTTTTGTTTCATTGATCTATGGTTCCTTTCCTTTGCCAATGCTATACTGTCTGGAAGAGTGTAGATTTACAATAACTCTTAAAATAAAATAGTTTTATATTTCCAACTTTATTCTGCTCTTTCAAAATTGTTTTAGCTCTTCTACTTTTTTTTTTCAAACAAATTTTATAATCCACTTATATGAGAACACAAAAGTTCTGTTAAGATGTTGATAGAAATTGCATTAAATCTGTACATCAGTTTGGGAATAACTGACATTTTTCTTGTGTTTTTTTAATCCATGAGCACACTATATTTTTGTATTATATCTTTTTAAAATTTCATCAGTGATTTGTGGTTTTCATAATACAGAGTTTGTATATATTTTATTAGATTTATACCTACCTAAGTATTTTATTTTGTCTGAGGTATTATATGTTGTATGTATTTTTTCAATTTTACTTTCAGCCCTGGCCAGTTACCTAAGTGGATATAGTGTCAGCTGAGCACATGGACATTCCAGGTTCTATTGCCAGTCAGGACACACAAGAGAAGTAACCATTTCCTTTATTCCTTCTCCCCCTTCTCTCCCTTTTTCTCTCCCACAGCCAGTGGCTTTATTCAAACCTTGGCCCTGGATGCTGAGGATAGCTCAGTTGGTCTGGTCTGCATATGACAGCCTCAGGCACTAAAAACAACTAGGTTGATTTGAGCATCAGTACCAGACCAGAGTTGCTGAGTGAATCCCGGTCGGGGGAGCATGTGAAGGTCTATCTTACTATCTCCCCTCCTCTCACTTAAAAAATATTTTCCAATGTTACATTGGGAATATATAGATATAAAATTGATTTTTAATCATTTTTCTTGTTTTTCCTTTTTTTAATTGAATTTAATGGGGTGACATTGGTTTATAAAATTATATAGGTTTCAAGTGTACAATTCTATAATACATCAGCTGTACATTGTATTGTGTGTTCACCACCACAAGTCAAGTCTCCTTCCATCACCCTTTATCCCCCATACCTTCTTCTACCTTCTCTTACCCTCCTTTTCCTCTCATAATTATCATACTATTTTCTGCATCTATGCCATTTTTTTTTCTTAATCTTTCTTTTTTCATCCATCCCTCAACCTCCCTCTCCTTTGACAGCTCACAGTTTGTTCTCTATCTATATATTTATGATTAATTTTTGTATGTTGAATATGTAAGCTACTACCTTAATAAACTCATTATTATTTCTAGAAAGAATTTTGGAGTAAATTTTTGGTAGTTTCTGTATAAACAGTTAACTTTCTTCCCTGCAAATATAATTTTATTTCATTATTTTCAATATTTATGACTTTCTCTTATTTATTTTTATTGCCTTATTGTATCATCTAAGACCACCAATATGATGTTAAATTGGTAAAAAAAAAAAAAAGGATGTTTTGCATTGTTCTTGGTTTTACTTTTTTGCCATTAAATGTGATGTTATCTGTAGGTTTCTTGGAGATGTTGTTTATCAGGTTGAGACAATTTCCTTCAATTTCTATTTACTGAGAATTTTATCAATAATTTATATTGACTTTTTTTCAGATGCTTTTTATGTACTAATTGATATAATCATGTAGTTTTTATTCTCCATGCTGTTAATATGGTGGATTACATTGATTGATTTTTCTATTATTAAACCAACCTTATAATCCCATGATAAATCTCATTTGACTGTGGTATATTATGTATATCATTATATATTGATGGTTTTTATATGATAGTATTTGTTAAGTATTTCATATCTATATTTATGAGGAATATTGATATGTAGTTTGTATTTTTGGAATTGTTTTTATCTGATTTAGGTATTAGTATTAAGTTTGCTTTATTAAGTATGTTAGGAAGCATTTCTTCCTTTTTATTTTTTTGAACAGATTGTGTAGAATTTGTGTTATTTCTTCTTTAAATGCTGTGTAGAATTTTCTAGTGAAATCATCTGGGTCTGAAGATTTTATTTTTTCAGAAGGTATCAGCTGAAAATTAAGTTTCTTTAATGATTATAAGACTGTTTTGTTTATTTAATCTTGGGTGAGTTTTAGTAGTTTGTGGGATTTCAGTACTCATTGCTTTTTTGATTTTATAATAACTCTGTAAAGTAGGCAAGACAGGTAGGCTTAGTTCACTGACTAAAATAGTTCCAAGTACATAATAGAAGCTTAGTTAAAACTGGTAGAATAAATTTGTTAAATAAACTTGATTTCACAAATGTGAAAACTGAGATTCAGAGTAGTGAAATGACCAGTTTAAAAAAATTTAGCTTATATATGGAAATGCCAGGACTTAAACCAAAAAACAAAAATAACTTTTGAAGGAAAAGGGAAAGTAGAAGGAAATTAATTTAATATTAACATCAACTTTGTGCTAGACATGTCTGGATGCTTTCATATAACATATCTCATTTAAATTATGACAACAATTTTGAGACATAGGTATTGTTAGTTCCACTTTAAAGTCAAGAGAAGTAAGGTTCTACATTAGGGTTCTAACATGAATCATATGGCACACCAAATTAGGATAGTTGGAGAAGGGTTTAGTCAAAGGACTATAATTCATACCAGTTAGTTTCCTGGGGAGGAATGCAGGATGGAGAGTGACTATAGAGGGTAAAGATATTAAGCAACATGCCCAAGTTCACAGGGCAATCTTGTAAGAGACAGATTTAGAATTCAAATTCCAGAGCTCCAGGTTTTGATATTGCACTTGTCCACTTTTCCCAGGGGACTGGCATTCAGGACCAAAATATTATAAAGGGCTTATGATAAACCTTACAATATGTATATATATTTATTTTATTTCTTTTTTCCCTGCAGTGCAAATGCAGCTACTTTGAGATAATAAAGCAGCATTAGGGGATTGGAGAGAGGTTAGAAAGCAACTATTAGGAGGTGGAAGAAATTTTTCCTGATTGTGGGGAAAAAAAGGTGATGGAAATTAGGAGAAAGAATCTAAGAACTGAACTATAAGCAGACCAAAAACAAGTAAATTTCTCAAGCTATTATTGAGTGAATACTTTCTATATGCCAAGTACAAGAGTTGACAGAGGTTAAAGGTCTAAAAACATCAAGTTTTGATAAAAAGAAAAAAAAAACTCTTGAGGATCTTCAGTCACGCTGGGAAACTAGAGGTGGAAAAGATTTATGCATTCTGATTCTGGAATTCAACTGATAAGCACTGGATCTAGGCTGATGGTTGTATTGAGCATCCTAAGGTCCTTGCTAAGAGTCTAGCCTGCTGGTGGGTAGAATAAGTGAGAATAGAAGGAGCTCAGAGAGGAGGCTTCCATGACATAGATGGCACCTTCACTTTGCTTAGGTGTATATAACCTGTATCTTAAAATCCCTCTATCCCTCATGGTGAGCAAGGAAAGCCAACATAGAACCAGCAAGCACTGAGCTAGGGCTCTGGGCTGAGATAGAGATAGGAAGAGAGAGAAAGAGGGAGAGAGAGATGAATGAGAGATTTTTCAAAACTGAGGGATGACCTCCTTGCTTCCCTACTGTAATCTTTACAATGACAAGCTAACACAGACACTCAGTCTGGTATACCTCTTTTCAATGTCTCTTTGTGGTTTTCTTTGTGGCTCTGGTCACCTCGGAGCTGGTTTAACCACGAATGTCTTGGTCACCAACTCTTGCAGTATCTAATTCAATAGTTCTCAACCATCACAGGACATTAAGATCATTGGGATTGGGGGAAGGCAAGGACAGCTTCATATTTATTTAACCAGTAAAATTAAACAGGGTTGCATGCTAAGAAGGGAGACCTATGCTCAGAAGGGGGGGTCTATGCTAGGGATTTAATTCTCTGTGATTACCATTTGAATATTTTTTAATTTTAATTTGTGTTGACATGGTTTCAAGTGTCTTAATCAATATAACATCCTCTATACACTGCATCATACCCTCCATACCCCTTGCAAAGTCTCTTTCCACCCCCTTTTCATACCCTTTGCTACTCTCCCCCTATCTCAATCTCCCCCTTTCCCTCTGGAAATTGCTACCCTGATGTATGTATCTATGTGTTATGTATATATAATTAATAATCCTATCTTTTAACCTATGTTTCACAAGTAAAGTCTAATGGGACAATAGAACATGCAGTGGGGACATGAAACCTCAATTATTTTCATATTGTTCCATCTCCCTTTACCTCCCCATATTTTCAAGATGGGTTCTTGTAGGGGCCCTGAACAAGAACATAGAACAGGAACAGAATTCAGTTCCCTGAGGCAAAAGCCACAGTGGATCCTCTGACAAAAGTACTAAATGCAGTACCATGCTAAACACAGCACAATAGGGATAGAATTAGCAATTCTAATTAATCAATAAGTGAGGATATTTGAGCTACTCCCTTGCCCTTTCATCTACTCTAAAAAGTTCTCCTTCCTGACTTCCTCATTCTCATCCCTGCTTCTACTTGTGTGTATCAATAAATATTTGTAAGGACCGGGTGTCGGGGCTATTTTATGAAACCTGTATAGGAGATTTTGAGGCTGTCTACCCTAGATCACTTGGTGCACTCCATGTGGTCTCTAAGTAGTCACTGTCTCCATGAAAAGTGGTGCCCTGTGGGTGCAACAGGAACCAAATGACAAGTTCTTGATTGCCACACCCTGATTCCTGGTTCTCTAGGTCTCCTTTTTATATTCATCTATTCTTACGGGACTCTGGGCCTGGAGAAGGTTAAAATAAGATGTTTGTACCCTGAAGTCCCTCAAGGCAGGGCATAACAATGATCATACTTTTACTTGGTTCATAGCACTAAGCACGTCCAGTGAGCAACTCAAGGGTGGGAAAGCCTCTTGTCTACTCCTGATCCAGGTACATAGTACATCCCTGTGGAAAAATTTAAGTACCCTTAGGAAACGGATTTATGCTGTTGGTTGGGTGGCAAGTTCATGAAAAGGGGGAAGCCTAGCCCTCTGATAAAGCCCAATATGTCAGTCTAGCAGTTTATTGAAGGGGGGACCCAACAGTTGTCAGGCACAAGCACACACATATGACACAAGTCATGGGGTAGGATTTCCAGGTATCTGTGAGTTTCTATACTTGCTCCATGGGTATATCCATGTCTTAGAGAGTATCCTGGGGCCTACTCCATATTTACATATCTTTCTCTTCCTCCTTCCAACTTTTCTCAGTATCACTTGTGTTCGTCTTTTCTGACCAGCTCAACCACTTTTTTTAAATTTTATTATTATTATTTTTTGTACTTTTCTGAAGTTGGAAACAGGGAGGCAGTCAGACAGACTCCTGTATGCACCCGACCGGGATCCACCCAGCATGCCCACGAGGGGGCAATGCTCTGCCCACCTGGGGCTTTGCTCTGCTGCAACCAGGGCCATTCCAGTGCCTGAGGCAGAGGCCACAAAGCCATCCTCAGTGCCCGGGCCATCTCTGCTCCAATAGAGCCCTGGCTGCGGGAGGGGAAGCAAGAAACAGAGAGGAAGGAGAGGGGTAGGGGTGGAGAAGCAGATGGGCGCTTCTCCTGTGTGCCCTGGCCAGGAATCGAACCTGGGACTTCTGCACGCCAGGCCGACGCTCTACCACTGAGCCAACCAGCCAGGGCTAAAGCTCAAACACTTTTAAGAGATAAAGTATTAAGTATAAAATTGTATAATTTTAATTATTCTGTGTATGAGTTAAATGCTCTAATATTTTTAGTTAAAACTGGTATTGAATAATATAAAGATGAATGGTAAAATGCATGTTGATAATTTAAAACTTTACTTTTTCTTGACTTATAATGCCATTGGACAGCAAATAGAAAATATTGTAAGTTGAATGAAAGAAGTCTTTATATTTTAGTACCTTTAATGACACATTGTTTTTTGGCTTTGTAAACAAATAACCTCACATTTTTATTTTGCACTAAGCTCCACAAATTTTGCCCTCAGTGTTGCCTGTGTGCCTACTTAAAATAAGATTCATCCAATCTTATTGATATTTTATTGGACTCCAGCCACCTGTAGTTTCAAAGTCACCTCAGAAAGTCTGTTATAGAAAAGAATTACAAATAAACAAGGAAGGAAAGCTAGGATAAACTCTGTGGTTCTATATTATAATAAAAGATATCCATGCCAAAAACATATAAACCTATACATATATTAAAGATAGATACAAAAATACTAATGTATGTATGTATACACTGATTATTTTTCATGCACGTTTATTACCTCAGTTCTCTGATGGGTCTAAGAAAAGTCATTGGGTTTTTTTTCAGTTTTTCTTATAATACTGAAAATGATAATTTCCAAGTATTTATCAGAGCTAAAATTAGAAGACTATTTCAAAATTTTTATTTAAAAAAATTACATGTCTTCAAATAGCTAAACAAATTTGAAAAAGAAGAATAAAGTGGAAAAATGAGACTACATGATTTTAAGGCTTATTATATGGCTACATTAATTAAGACAGTGTGGTTTGACAAAGGGATGGACATACTGATCATTGGAACAGAATAGAGAGCCCAGAAATAGATGCACACAAATGTGCCCAGCTGAGTTTTGACAAAGTTGCAAAAGCAATTTAATAAAGGAACAATAACATTTTCAAAAAATGGTGTGGGAGCAATTGATCTATAGGGGAATAAAATATAAATCTTGTGTATACATTATCCCAGAGTGGATTACATAAGTTTACAAATGTAAAAGTATAAATTTTTTCAGAAAACAAACATTGAAGAAAATATTTTGGATCTAGGGCTAGATAAAAATTTCTTATACATAATACCAAAAGCATAGTCCATAAAACAAAAAAAAAATTGAGAAATTAGAACTCATCAAAGTTATGTACTTTTGTTCTGTGAAAGATTGAAACTGCAAGCAATAAACTGGGAGAAGAATATTTGCAAATCACATGTCCCACAAAAAGTAAAGAACTCTTAAAGCTTAACAGAATAAAACACAATCAAGTTAGAAAACAAGCAACAAAACAACAACAGACATTTTACTAAAGAGGATATGTAGATGGCAGATAAGCATATAAGATATTCAACCATTATAGAGATGCAAATTAATATCATGATGTAATATCACTATGTAAGTAGCTAAAATAAAAATAGTAAAAACATCAAACACTAATGAGGATATGTTGGAACTGAATTACTTATACATTGTTTGTTAGAAAGTAAAATAGACAGCCACTCTGGAAAATGATTTAGTTTTTTTCCTACAAAACTAAGCAGAAAGTTACCATACAATTCAACAAGTGCACTCCTGGATATGTATCCAAGAGAAATAAAAACTTATATCTATACTAAAACCTTTGCATGAATGTTCACAGCAGATCTATTTTTAATAACACAAAACTGGAAAGAATGCAAATGTTTCTCAATAACTGAATGATTAAACAACAGTGGTACATCCATAGCGTGGAATTCTACTCAGCAATAAAATAAACTATGGATACACACAACTTGGGTACATATCATGGACACTATGCTGGGTGAAAAATGCCAATCTCAAAAAGACGCATACAAATTGATTCTGTTTATATAATATTATTTAACATGATAAAATTAAAGAGCTGGTGAAAATATTGTTATCCAGGAGATAAGGATGTTGGGAGGAAGTGGTGAGTATCAAAAAGTAGCATGAGGAAGATCTCTGTGGTTATGGAATAGTTCAGGTTTGGTTTTTGGTGGTTGTTACAAGAAAATGCATATGAACATATCCTAACTGAGTGAAGAATACACCAGACCTCTTTGTATTACATTTGCAACTTCATGTGAATCTACAGTTATATCAGCATAATAAAATTTTAAAATAATAGTCTTACAGTGCAGAGACCTGGAAGAAATCTCCTTAACCAAAAGGTTGACATCACTAGCATGAGATATTAATATTCTGAACCTCCTGATACTACATTATAAGAAAGGCACTCAACTCCATGCTATCCTTCCCCAAATTACATAACCCCAATTTGATCGTAAGAAAACATCAGACAAACACAAATTTGGAAAAATTATACAAAGTACCAGACAAATAATTTTTAAAATTTTCACGGTCAAAAAAAAAAAAAAAAAAAAAAAAAAGGAAAACTGAGAAATTGCCATAGATTAGAGGCAATTAAGGAAGATACGATGACTAAACACAACATAATATTTTGGATTCGGTCCTCGAATAGAGAATGAACATTTATGAAAAAAAAACATGTGACACACATCATATAAAATAACTGATCAGTGCTCTTCATAATGTCAAGATAGTGAAAGACATGGAAGGACTGATGAACCATTATAAAGTGAAGGGACTAAAGAGATATAACAACTAAGTGCAATGTGGTATTCTGAAGTTGATACTAGAACAGAAAATGGGCATTAATGAAAAAACTGGTGAAATTCAAGTGAAATCTATAGTTCAATAAATAGTATTATACCAAGCTTAATTTCTTAGTTTGGGTAACTGTACCATCGTTATGTAAAGTTTTAACATGTTGAATGCTGGATGAAGAATCTGTGGCAGCTGGTAATGCTGTTTTTTCAACTTTTCTGTAATTTTAAAGTTATTTTTGAATAAACTTAAAAATAAATTTACCCCAGGAAGATTATAATGTGTATCCAGGACTGAGAACTGCTTCTAATTTATCCGTTAGTTCCTGCATCATGGGTTTCCACTATATTGTCCTACTCTCTAGCCTGTTCTTTCTCCATCAATATTGGGTTGTTATGAAGGAATTTATTCTCAACTGGCTTCTGGCTTAAAAAAGATGAGACAAGAAAAAAAGTCTACCCTTTATTTCAGTGGGAAACTCATTCCTAATTTACTACCATGGACACCATCCCATCAGCTCTAGCCAAGTATCATTCTGTAGTAAGAATTTCCACAATAGAGATACATTCCATTGCTTAAAGCACCATTACATCATAATTTTTCAAGCAGCTTTATGGATGTAGAAACATAAATTCAATGAGAATTATGATTAATGCAAATTGGTAAATCAGGGCTTTTCTGAAATACAGTGAAATACTGGCATCTGTGGAGGAGAGAGCTAAATTTGTCTACAGTCCCCCACAATCCATTTTAATTCTTTCTTTCTTTTTTTTTTTTTTTTTTGTATTTTTCTGAAGCTGGAAATGGGGAGAGACAGTCAGACAGACTCCCGCATGCGCCCGACCGGGATCTACCCGGCACGCCCACCAGGGGGCGACGCTCTGCCCCTCCAGGGCGTCGCTCTGTAGCGACCAGAGCCACTCTAGCACCTGGGGCAGAGGCCAAGGAGCCATCCCCAGTGCCCAGGCCATCTTTGCTCCAATGGAGCCTCGGCTGCGGGAGGGGAAGAGAGAGACAGAGAGGAAGGAGAGGAGGAGGGGTGGAGAAGCAGATGGGCACTTCTCCTGTGTGCCCTGGCTGGGAATTGAACCCGGGACTTCTGCATGCCAGGCCGATGCTCTGCCACTGAGCCAACCGGCCAGGGCCCATTTTAATTCTTTCTTAACAAGGAAAACCAGCTCTTGATTGGAGACAGGATGTTGGTATCATGAATGGTAAAAGCCAGGTGCATCAAGACAGAAGTTGCCTGACAAGGTGCCAACACAATGGATAGAGCATAGGACTGGTGATAGGATTGCAGGTGGGGGCCATGACTCCGTCCTTAAGTGGACAAATGGACACTGACAAACTGGATGTTTCAGGTCACTACTCCCTGGGCATCTCCGTGACTAACCCGGGTGAAGAAGGTCCTATGTGGAAGGTCCCCTAGCTTACTTACAGACAAGAAGAAGCTGCGAGGCCATAAACTCATGAAGGACCGTCTGACCTTTGCATTGTGTGCAAATGCTAGTGGTGACTGTAAAGTAATGCCACTGATAGTGTATCATTTTGACAATCCTCGAGCCTTTAAAACTCACAAGATTCTTAAAGAAAAACTGCAGGTTATGTGGAGTGCCAATGCAAAGGCATGGGTTACGTGGCAGTTTTTTATTGAATGGGTAAATCTCATCTTTGGTCCTGCAGTGAAGAAATATCTTCAAGAAAATAAACTCCCGTTGAAAGCATTACTAATCCTTGATAATGCTCCAACCCACCCACTTGGTCTTGAAGATGACATTCTCAATAAGTACAAATTCGTGAAAGTCCTCTACCTCCCACCCAACATGAGTCCAATCTTGCAACCTATGAATCAGCGGGTCGTTTCCAACTTTAGAAAGCTTTACACAAAGCACTTGTTCCGCTGCTGCTTGGAGGTGACTGAGCATACAATTCTAACCCTTCGAGAATTTTGGAAAGATCACTACAACATCGTGATATGTTTACACATTATTGACTTGGCATGGCAAGAGGTTACAAAAAGAACCTTGAATTTTGCATGAAAAAAGTTATGGCCTGATGTTGTTACAGACAGGGACTTTGAAGGATTTGTACCAGAGACTAAGACCAAGATAGAAGCATTGGAAGAGATTATGTTCCTCAGAAACTCAATGGGTCTGGAGGTAGATGAGGATGATGTAAACGAGCTCATCGAGAAACATGAGGAGGAACTCTCAACTGTGGAGGTGAAGGAGCTACAGATGATGCAACATACAGAGCTTCTGCAAGAGATTAGTAGTGAGGAGGAGGGAGAGTCAGAAAAAGTGATATCTACAAGTGAAATTAAAGACATGCTGGCAATGCAGGAGAAGTTTTCAAGTTTCATTGAAAAGAAACACCCAGAAAAAGTTTCAACTGGTCGTGCTTCATTCAGCACATTTTAATGACACTTGTTTGTCATATTTCTGTAACATTTTAAAAGGCAGGCAAAAGCAAACCTCTTTGGATAGATTTTTATTCAAAAGTCCTGCAAGTGAAAATGCTAAAAGTGCAGCCAAAAAGGCAAAAGCAGGTGATGATTAAATAAAAAATACGTAATGTTAAGTTTAGGTTAAGTTTAAAGTTAAGAAAGTGCATTTTTCATACCATACTCATGGTTAGGAAGAATAAACATCATTAAAATGTCTATATTACCCAAAGCAATTTATAAATTCAACGCAATACCAATTAAAATACCAATGACATACTTTAAAGCTACAGATCACATATTCCAAAAATTTATACGGTACCAAAAAAGAACATGAATAGCCTCAGCAATCTTAAAAAAGAAAAATAAAGTGGGAGGTATCACACTTCCTGACATCAAGTTATACTACAAGGCCATTGTACTCAAAACAGCCTGATACTGGCATAAGAACAGGCATATAGATCAATGGAACAGAACAGAGAACCCAGAAATAAACCCACAGCTCTATGGACAACTGATATATATATATATTATTTATTCATTTTAGAAAGGAGAGAGGGGGAGAGAGGATAGAGAAAGGGGGAGGAGCAGAAAGCATCAACTCCCATATATGCCTTGACCCTGCAAGCCCAGGGTTTAGAACCAGTGACCTCAGCATTCCAGGCTAACACTTTATCCACTGTGCCACCACAGGCCATGCCAACTGATATTTGACAAAGGAGGTAAGGGTATACAATGGAGTAAAGACAGCCTCTTTAATAAATGGTGTTGGGGAAATTGGACAGCTACCTGCAAAAAAATGAAACTAGACCATCAACTTACACCATTCACAAAAATAAACTCAAAATGGATAAAAGACTTAAATGTAAGCCATAAAACCATAAGCATCTTAGAAGAAAACATGCAGTAAGCTCTCCGACATCTCTCACAGCAATGTATTTGCTGATTTTTCTCCATGGGCAAGGGAAATAAAAGATAGGATAAACTAATGGGACTATATCAAACTAAAGAGCTTTTGTACAGCTAAAGACAATAAGAACAAAATAAAAAGACAAACTACACAATGGGAGAACATATTCGATAATATGTCTGATAAGGGGCTAATAACCAAAATTTATAAAGAACTTGTAAATCTCAACACCAGGAAGATAAACAATCCAATCAAAAAATTGGCAAAATAAATGAATAGACACTTCTCCAAAGAGGACATACAACTGGACAATAGGCATATGAAAAAATGCTCAACATCACTAATCGTTAGAGAAATGCAAATTAAAACCACAATGAGATATCACCTCACACCAGTCAGAATGACGCTCATCAACAAAACAACACAGAATAAGTGCTGGCGAGGATGTGGAGAAAAGAGAACCCTCCTGCACTTCTGGTAGGAATGAAGACTGGTGTAGTCACTGTGGGCACTGTGGAAAACAGTGTGTAGATTCCTTAAAAAATTAAAAATCAAACTGCCTTTTGACCCAGTTATTTCACTTTTAGGAATATATTCCAAGAACACCAGAGCACTGTTTCAAAAGGAGAAATGCATGCCCCTGTTTATGGCAGCATTGTTCACAAGAGCGAAGATCTGGAAACAGCCCAAGTGTCCATCAGTGGACTGGATTAAAAAGCAATGGTACATATATACAATGGAATACTATGGGGCCATGAAAAAGAAGGAAATCTTACCTTTTGCGACAACATGGATGGACCTGGAAACTCTTATATTAAGAGAAATAAGCCAGGCAGAAAAAGAAAAATAACATATGACCTCACTCATTTGAGAAATCCAATGAACAATGTTAACTGAGGAATGGAATTTATACAGAGGAGTGATCAAAGGGACCAGAAGAAAAGAGGACAGAGGAAAAGGGGATGATAGGATAGGATAAACTTGAAAGGATGTGGGGAGGGCTCTATGAGGAGAAGACAAAGGAGATGTTTGGGGGGAATATGGGGGAGAGAGAATGCATTTGGGGCAACACTAGAATCTAGGTAAACACAATAAATTAAAATCAATAAAATAAATAAATATATAAATAAAAAACATTTTATTTATTGCAACAGTAATACATTATAATATGATATATGCATAATAAAAACATTTGTAATATTTTATATTGTAATTATGCTTACATTCCTATTAATTTTTTATAGTAATTGTAAGAAAAAATTACAGTGGTACCTTGAGATATGAATAGAACAACATTCAAATTTTTTAAGATACGAGCTGCGACTTGGTCTGTATTTTTGTTCGAGATCTCAGTGGAAGTCCGAGATATGAGTTGTGATTCGAGAGCCTGCCTCTAGTTGTTGTGTTTGCGCATGGGTCCAGTATTGGCAGTTTGATATACTAGTTGACTGACTTATGAGCTTTGTTACAGAATGAATTAAATTCGTATCTCAAGGTACCACTTTTCTATTGAATGAATATTTTTTGTCAATGTATTATCTTGTAACAACATATTGGAAATATCTGAACAAGAAATATCGTGTATGTTGAATTTTACGTGAATTGTGCTTACCTATCTATGATTGAATATTCACTGAGAAAGAAATAATTATAAGTCTACAATGTCATATGTGTGGTGTTGTGTTTCAGTAAGAAGTACACAACACCACACATATGACATTGTAGACTTATAATTGAGTGCACAAAGCTGTTTGTGCACTCAGTATATTGCATGCTCTCTCAAGGTGTCCTGTGCGGTGTGCATGCATTTCATAATCACATCTCGCTGCACTGTACTGATCCTTGATGAATCATTATGTCAAATACAAATACATCACATCACATGCAGTGGACAGATTCTACATCAATTGAATCTGGACATTAACAAATTAGTCTTCCAATATCAAAAAGGAGGACATGTAGGAGTACACTTTTTGAGGAAGTACAGAACTTACATAGAAGGACTCTCCTCCCTAAAGAAGGATGATTGGTCACCTTAGTAATAACTAACAACCCCCATTCTTGAATCCCCTAGTTAACCCTGCCTGTTAGAGAACCAGTTGCTGACCTCCACCTTAGGAATCAGCTTGGCAGATGACCCATAATAAACTTTTTTTGCCTGAACTCGGGTGTCCTCCTTCAAATGACCTTACAACTGGGACACAGAGGACCCAGGTTCAAAATCTCGAGGTCACTGGCGTGAGCTTGGTCTCACTGGCTTAAGCACGGGTTTATCAGCTTAGCGCGAGATTGTTAATTTGAGCATGGGATCATAGGTATGAACTCACTGACTTGAGTCAAAATATTGTGGGCTTGCGCCCAAAGTCACTGGTTTGAGCCCAAGGTTGCTGGCTTCAGCAAGGGGTCACTTACTCTGCTGTAGCCCCCCAGTCAAAGTAATATGAGACAGCAATCAATGAACAACTAAGATGCCAAAACAAAGAATTGGTGCTTTTCATTTCTCTCCCTTTATATCTGCCTCTCTCTCTCTCTGTCAAATAAATAAATAACCATGAGAAGCAAGCATTGGCCTTACAGGGTAATGGTCAGGTTTTAGAGAGCTGCTTTAATTAAATAGTAAACACCTTTGATAACAAATTTTTGTTATCAATGGCATATTTTTCTCATTGGAGCCTGGGGCTTATTCAGTTGGGGCTTATTGTGTTTACCTATCTATGATTGAATATTCACTGAGAAAGAAATAATTATAAGTCTACAATGTCATATGTGTGGTGTTGTGTTTCAGTACGAAGTACTGAAACTTCCCTCTTCCTGGAGTGCTCTGTTTTTTAAAAAGACCATGTTCTTTATTTTGCTAAAATTAGTCATTATGTATTGGTGAACTGACCGTTTTTTCCCTCCACCTCTACTCTTCAGTTCCATACTAGAAGGGAAGGTTGTGTCTTTGGGCCTGCTGAGTTTGTAAAGAGAGCTGATCTGAGAGAAAATTAAGAACAGCTAGGGGTAGACACAATTACATCTTATGTCTTTAGCATAAAAAGCAGCTCAGAAACTCCAGTAAAAGAAAAATAATGGAAATTGGAGAAAGGGACTGATTATTGGGGAATACAATACAAATATTAATCTGGTAGCATAGAGATATCTGAGATATTGAAACTTTTAGTAAGGACCTATTAATCTAGTATTTAGCACTTGGAGTCTATAGATATAACAGCTAAAACGAAACAGGGATAGATTGATGAATGCTGTGAAAAGGCCCTGAGGCAACCTAGGGTTAGGACTAAGATTAACAAAGAAAATGATTAGAAACATCTGTATTGAAAATTAAGTTACAAATTGGAACCTTTGCATACAGACTCTTATTTATTTGAAATAATTTCTTATTGTTCTGTATAAAATTGTGTGTTTAACACATAAAGGAACATTTATTTACTTTTTTTGTACTGATGTTTGCTTGGAGTGTATCCTTATGAAATTGAATGATAAATTTGTTTTACAATTGAGGAAATTGAAGCATAGAGATTTGAGCGATTTGTTCAAGATCACACACAGCTATTATGTGACAGAGCTGTAATTGGAGCTTAGGTCTACCAATTCTTAGGCAAGTCTGTTTTCACTCCACATATATTTTATTTCGTTTAGTCATGCCCAAAGGGATTCCAAATTTTTATATATCACCTACTAGTGACTGTTAGTAGCTATTACAGATAAATAGACCACCTGGGATAAATCAAACTGCATCTACCAAATTTTCTCAAAATCTTTAACATGCTAAGCATGATGTTAAAAAGTTATAATGAAACTCAAAATACCAAGATGCCCTTTGTTTGATATTTAATTTATGAAATCATTTTCTCTATGTGCCATCCTTAAATATAATGATGTTGCTCCATTTAGCAGTTTTTAACACTTTACATTATCAAGTTTAAACTGCAATATCTGGCAGTACATAGTTTTGTTGTCTGTTTCAAGCAATCACACAGAGAACTGGTATACTTCAAGCTGTGCAACGATAGCAGTTTCTACCATTTGGTGATACCTTATCTTAATAGCAAGTTTGTCTCTTGGATGGGTGAATACATTTTTGGAAGAATGAATGAACAACTTAAATTTAGTAGAATGAGAGTAGAGTCACTAATATTAGACTGAAAAATTTGATTGAAATTTATAACCCAGGTTGTATGCTCAAAAAAAGTGGTGCTGCTGGTGGGGAGGGAAGCTGTTGTACCTGAGGGAAGCTATTAAACATTAGTCCTCCTAAATCATGCATGGCCAACATATGGCCTGTGGGCCAAATCCGGCCTGCATAATGAGTTTATGCGGCCCACGATTAAATTTGTAATATTCTTCACTACTTTAAAATCTCAGCTACTCAGAAGTGGAAGCATTACTGATTATTGAAAATTGAGATATTTAAGAAGATAGTGATATGTGGAAAGTGTATGCCTCCCTTTACTTCTCTCCTCCAAATCCCTCTCCCAACCATTCTTCTTGGTACCCACTTATATTTTATCTATGTCCATAAGTCTCAGTTTTATACACCACCTATATGTAAAATTATACAGTTCTTTGCTTTTCCTGATTTATTTATTTCTCATAGCATAATGTTCTCAAGGTTCATCTAAATTGTCATAATGGCAATAACTCAACATTTTTTATGGCTCAGTAGTACTCCATTGTATATATGTACTACATTTTCTTTAAGCAGTACTTTATCAAGAGACACTTTGGTTGTTTCCATGTCTTGGCCACTCTGAATAATGCCAGGTGAACATGTGTGTGTGTGTGTGTGTGTCTGTGTGTGTGTGTCTGTGTGTGTGTGTGTGTGTGTCTTACAAATGTTTTCAAGTTTTTCAAGTTTTCAATTCCTCAGTAGAGGAATTGCTGGATCATATAGTAGTTCTATTCTTAATTTTTTTGAGAAACCACCATACTTTCTTCTATAATGTCTGTAACTGTCTACATTCACACTAGCAGTAAATGAGTTTCTTTTTCTCCGGAGCTGCTCCAATGCTTGTTATTACCTGTCTTGTTGATAACAGCCAATATAACAGGTATGAGGTGATATCTTATTGTAGTTTTGATTTGCATTTCTCTAATAGCTAGAGAACATAAGTATCTTTTCATATGTTAGTTGTCAATTGTATGTCTTCTTGGGAGAAGTTTTTATTCAGGTCCTCTCCTCATTTTTTAATTGGATTGTTTGCCCGTTTGTTGCTGAGCAATATGAGTTCTTTATATATTTTGGATATTAACACCTTATCAAAGCTGTTTGTAAATATAATTTCCCATTGGGTTGGCTGCTTTTTGCTTTGTTCTTGGTTTCCTTTGCTATGCAGAGCTTTTTATATTAATATAGTCCCATTTCTTTATTTTTACCTTTACTTACCTTGCTTTTAGGGTCATATTCATAAAATATCCTCTACAGCCAAGTTATAGCCTATGATTTGGGCTAAGTAATTTATTGTTTTAGATCTAATACTTAGGTCTTTGATCCATTTTGAATAGATTTTTCTGCAGGAGGACAAGGTATAGTCAAGTTCCATTGTTTTATATGTGGCTTACCAATTTTCCCAGCACCATTTAATAAAGAGGCTTTCTTTTCTCTATTATGTGTTTTTGACTTCTTTGTCAAAGATTATTTGTGTATATATATATATATGTGGTTTTATTTCTGGACTATAAATTGTATTCCATTGGTCTGTATGTCTGTTCTGCTAATTTGATTATCATGGCTCTGTAGTATAATTTGAAGTCAGGCAGTGTGATTTGTCTGCCTTCTTTTTTCTTAGGTTTGCTTTGGCTATTCAGAGGTTTTTGTGGTTCCATAGAGAACTGGTAATTTTTTTTTATTTCTTTAAAAAGTGATATTAGAATTTTAATGGGGATTGCATTAAACTTGTATATTGCTATGGGTAATATGGTCATTTTAAGTATGTTGATTCTTCCAACCCATGAATATGGAATATTTTTCAATTTGATTGTGTCTATTTCCATTTCTATGAGTAATGCTTTGTAGTTTTCAGTATATAGGTCCTTCACATCCTTGGATAAGTTTATTTCTAGGTATTTTATTGTATTTTTATTTTTGCAAATGTAAAAGGAATTGTTCTTTTTCTTTAGTTCATTTTCTGAAATTTTGTTGTTGGTGTATAGGAAAGCAATAGAATTTTGTATATTGATTTTGTATCCTGTGACTTCACTGTACTGACTTATTGTTTATTTAAGTTTTTAAGTGAAGTCCTTGGGATTTGCTGTATACAGTATCACATCATCTGCAAAAAGTGATACCTTTACTTTTTCTTTCCTGATATGGATACCTTCTATTTTTTTCTCTTGCCTGAAAAATCTGGCTAAAATTTCTAGTTCTATGTTAAATAAGAGAGAATAGGCTGGGCAGCCCTTTCTTATTTCTGATTTTAGAGAAAAAGCCTTCAATTCTTCAACATTTAGTATGATACTACTGATGATATGTCATAGATGGTCTTTATTAGTTGAGGTTCTGTTCTTTTTTATTATTATTTATTTTTTTTTTTATTAATTTTAATGGGGTGACATCAATAAATCCGGGTAAATATACTCAAAGAAAACATGTCCATGTTATCTTGTCATTCAATTATGTTACTTACCCATCACCCAAAGTCAGATTGTCCTCTGTCACCTTCTATCTAGTTTTCTTTGCGCCCCTCCCCCTCCCCTTTCCCTCTCCCTCCATCTCCCCCCTGTAACCACCACACTCTTGTCCATGTCTCTTAGTCTTGTTTTTATGTCCCACCTACGTATAGAATAATGCAGTTCTTGTTTTTTTCTGATTTATTTATTTCACTCTGTATAATGTTATCAAGATCCCATCATTTTGTTGTAAACGATCCAATGTCCTCATTTCTTATGGCTGAGTAGTATTCCATAGTGTATATGTGCCACATCTTCTTTATCCAGTCATCTATTGAAGGGCTTTTTTGTTGTTTCCATGTCTTGGCCACTGTGAACAATGCTGCAATGAACATGGGGTGGCATGTGTCTTTACATATCAATGTTTCTGAGTTTTTGGGGTATATACCCAGTAGAGGAATTGCTTGGTCATAAGGTAGTTCTATTTTCAGTTTTTTGAGGAACCACCATACCTTCTTCCATAATGGTTGTACTACTTTACATTCCCAGCAGCAGTGAATGAGGGTTCATTTTTCTCCATAGCCTCTCCAACATTTGCTATTACCTGTCTTGTTAATAATAGCTAATCTAACAGGTGTGAGGTGGTATCTCATTGCAGTTTTGATTTGCATTAGATGAGCATCTTCTCATATGTCTGTTGGCCACTTGTATTTCTTCCTGGGAGAAGTGTCTGTTCATATCCTCTTCCCAATTTTTTATTGAATTGTTTGTTTGTTGTTGAGTTTTATGAGTTCTTTGTATATTTTGGATATTAGGCCCTTATCTGAGCTGTTGTTTGAAAATATTATTTCCCATTTAGTTGGCTGTCTGTTTATTTTGTTGTCAGTTTCTCTTACTGAGCAAAAATTTCTTAGTCTGATGTACAATAGTTCCATTTATTTATTTTTACCTTCACTTCCCTTGCCTTTGGAGTCAAATTCATAAAATGTCCACTCTCTTCATTCTTATTTAATGTGGTGCTAGAGGTTCTAGCCAGAGAAATCAGACAAGATAAAAAAATAAAAGGCATTCATATCAGAAAAGAAGAAGTAAAGGTATCACTTTTTGCAGATGATATGATTCTATACTTCGAAAACCTCAAAGACTCTGTAAAAAGATTACTAGAAACAATAAGCCAATACAGTAAGGTCACAGGATACAAAATTAATATACAAAAATTCATAGCCTTTCTATATGCCAACAATAAAACATTGGAGAATTAACTCAAAAAATTAATTTTCTTCATGATTGCAACAACAAAAAAAAATACCTAGGAATAAACATAACAAAGAATGTAAAGGACCTATATAATGAAAACTACAAAGCATTGTTAAGGGAAATCAAAAAGGATACAATGAGATGGAAAAATATTTTTTGTTCTTGGATAGGAAGAATAAATATAATCAAAATGGCCATATTACCCAAAGCAATATACAAATTTAATGCAATTCCCATCAAAATTCCAATGACTTTTTTTTAAAGAAATGGAACAAAAAATCACCAGGTTTATATGGAACTATAAAAAACCCTGAATAGCCAAAGCAATCCTAAAGAAAAAGAATGAAGCTGGGGGCATTACAATATCTGACTTTAAACTATATTATAGAGCTACGACAATCAAAACAGCATGGTATTGGCAGAAAAATAGACACTCAGACCAATGGAACAAAATAGAAAGTCTATAAATAAAACCACATATATATGGTCAAATAATTTTTGATAAAGGGGCCAACAACTCACAATGGAGAAAAGAAAGCCTCTTCAACAAATGGTGCTGGGAAATCTGGAAAGCTACATGCAAAAGAATGAAACTCGACTACAGTTTGTCCCCTTGTACTAAAAATTCAAAAGGATCAAAGACCTAAATGTAAGACCTGAAACAATAAAGTACATAGAAGAAGACATAGGTTCTAAACTCATGGACCTTGGTTTTAAAGAGGTTCTGTTCTTCTATGCAAATTTTAATGAATATTTTAAATATGAATGGATATTGTATCACTGAATGCCTTTTTTCTCCCACTATTGATAAAACAATATGGTTTTTGTTCTATTTTGTTGATTTGTTGAATTATGCTATCTATTTAAATATATTGAACCATCCTTGAGCTCCTGGGATGAATCCTAGTATATCATAATGTATTAATTTTCTAATGTATTGTTGTATTGCATTTGCTAATATTTTGCTTAAGACTTTTGCATCTATATTCATTACAGATATTGGTCTGTAGTTTTCTTTTTTGTGTTTTCTCCTTGTCAGGTTTTTATATCAACATTATATTGCCTCATAAAATGTGTTAAGAGGTATTGCTTCTTTTTAAATTTTTTGGAAGACTTTGGGAAAGATAGGTATCAAATCTTCTTTGAATGTTTGGTAGAATTTGCTAGTGTAATCATCTGGTACTGAACTTTTATTTTTGGAGAGGTTTTTGATAGTTGTTTTTATTTCCACCAAGCTTATGGGTTTATTTAAGTTTTCCACTCCTTTGTGACTCAGTCTAAAGAGATTGCATAGTTCTAGGAACTTGTCCATTTTTTTCTAGGTTACTGAATTTGGTGGCATATAATCTTTCATAATATTCAACTATGATCTCTTGTATATCTATGTCTGTGGTATTTTCCCCTCTTCCCTTTCTGATTTTGTTTATATGAATCCTTTTGCTTTTTTTTTATTGAGTCTAGCTAGGGGTTTGTTAATTTTATTGATCTTTTCAAAGAACCAGCTCTTTATTTTATTAATTTTTCTATAGGTATTTTTTGTTCTGCATTTCATTTATTTCTGCTCTAATTTTTACTATTGCTTTTCTTTTGATGACTTTTGTTTGCCTTTTCTTCTTTTCCCCATTCTTTATTATGTAATTTTAAGTTGTTTACTTGGGATTTCTCTTGTTTCTTTATATAAACCTGTAATAATATAATCTTCACTCTTATTAGTGCTTTAACAGCATCCCAAAAGTATGATATAGCATATTGTCATTTTTGTTTGTAGATGTCTTTGAGCTCTTTTATTATTTTTTTGTCTTAGTCATTTTTAAGAAGTATGTTGTTTAATTTCTACATTTTTGTGAATTTCTTTTCTTTTTTTAGTTGAATTCTAATTTAAAAGTCTTATGGTAAGAGAACATATTTGATATAATTTTAATTTTCTTGAATTTTTTGAGCTTAGTTATGTAGCCCAACACATGGTCTACATAACTAAGAGACTGTTTTATTCACACTAGAAAAAAATGTATAATCTGATATCCTGGCATAAAATGTTCTATAAATGTCTATTATGTCCAATTGGTCTAGAGTGTCATTTATGGCCAATATTTCTGTATCAATTTTCTGTTTGGATGATCAGTGGTGTGTTGAAATCTCCAAACATGATTCTGTTTTTGTTTCTTTCTATTTTTAGATCAGTTAGTATATGTCTTATATATTTTGGTGCTCTCTGGTTTGATGCATATATATTAAGAAGTGTTTTGTGTTCTTGATACAATGTCCCCTTTATCATTATGAAATGTCCATCTTTGTCTCTGGTTGCCTTTATTGTGTTGAAGTCAGCATTGTCAGATATTAATATGGCTACACCTATTTTTCTATGGGTATTATTCACTTGGAGAATTGTTTTCTGACCTTTTACTTTGAGTCTACTTTTATACTTGCAGCTTAAATATTTCTTTTTTTTTTTGTATTTTTCTGAAGTTGGAAACAGGAGGCAGTCAGACAGACTCCTGCATGCGCCCGACCAGAATCCACCCGGCATGCCCACCAGGGGGCGATGCTCTGCCCATCTGGGGCGTTGCTCTGTTGCAACCAGAGCCATTCTAGTGCCTGAGGCAGAGGCCACAGAGCCATCCTCAGCACTCAGGCCAACTTTGCTCCAATGGAGCCTTGGCTGTGGGAGGGGAAGAAAAAGACAGAGAGGAAGGAGAGGGGGAGGGATGGAGAAGCAGATGGGCACCTCTCCTGTGTGCCCTGGCCCAGAATCAAACCCAGGACTCCTGCATGCCAGGCCAACACTCTACTGCTGAGCCAACCGGCCAGGGCCCACTGGGTATTTATTGATCCTTGACTTCCTGTAACTATTTTATGCCTTGTTTTCTGGTAGTTTTGTGTCCCTTTTGGTTCCTTTGTGTTTCTGTCAGTTGTTCCTGTTTGGTTATATTTCATACCTTTTTCTCCTGATTTTTATTTTTTTAAGCCATGTATTTTATTATTTTTTAAAAATTTTCATCAGTGGTTACCTTTAGGTTATTAAAAGAAAAAAGTTCACATTTATAAGAGTCTTTTGTCTTATGAGTTTCCCCACTTTATCCTCCTTTGCTACTGCAGATCTTTATCCTCTCCTTTTTTTATGTTTTTGTTGTCACATATTATCCTTATTTTTATTGTAACCTTGTTGAAGCTTTTACTTGTAGATTTTTTTGTTTCATTCTTTGTCTCTGGTTGCATAACTTCCTTGAGTATTCCTTGCAGTGGGGACTTTCTGGTAGTAAATACCCTTATCTTCTATAGGTCTGAAAATTTTTATTTCTCCTTCATATTTGAAGTATAACATTGATGGATATAGTATTCTTCTTGGTAATTCCTTTCTTTCAGCTCTTTGAATATTTGAGATCACTCTCTTCTGGCTTGCAGAGTTTCAGCTAAGAAGTCTAATTATGACCTAAATTGCCTTCCTGTATATGTAATGTTATTCTTATCTTTAGCTGCTTTGAGGATTCCTTCTTTGTCATTTATTTTTGATAATTTTATTACAATGTGCCTTGGAGAAGGTTTGAGTTGTGGTAACTTAGCATTCTCTTTGCATCTTGAATTCAAGGCTTTAATTCTTTCCATAGGTTTAGGATGATCTCATTAATTATTTGTTTGAATAGGTTCTCCATTTTCTTCTTCCTCTCTTGTTCTTCTGATATGTCCATTAATTTTATATTGTTCTTTGTGATGGAGTCAGAAATTCTTGTAGAGGCCTATAATTTTTTAAATTTGTGAGTCTCTCTTTTTTTATCTGTAGCATCTTTAGTTTTCTGTCTTTGATGTCATTGATTCTTTCCTATCTCTGACCTGTTATTTATTTATTTGACAGAGTCAGAGGAGGGACAGATAGAGACAGACAGACAGAAAGAAAGAGAGATGAGAAACATAAATTCTTTGTTCCGGCACCTTAGTTGTTCATTGAATGCTTTCTTATATGTGCCTTGACCAGGGAGCTCCAGCAGAATAAATGACTTCTTGTTCAAACCAGCAACCTTGGGCTCAAGCCAGTGACCTTGGGCTTCAAGCCAGTGACATTAGAGTTCAACCAGTGACCATGGGTTCATATTTATAATCTCATGCTCATATCGGCGACCCTGCACTCAAGCAGGTGAGCTCATACTTAAGCCGGATAAGCCCATGCTCAAGCCAGCAACCTCAGGGTTTCAAACCTGGGACCTCGATGTCTCAGTCCAATGCTCTATCCACTAAGCCACCACCTGGTCAGCCTAGCCTGTTCTATTAGCTAAACTTGCTACCATAATTTTTAATTCATATAATGAGTTTTTTCTCTGTTTTTAAAGTTTCAGTCTCCTTGATAAGCTTATTAACTTGTCTACTGATGTTTTTTTGCATCTTGGATATTTTCAGAACTTCAATTTTTAATTATTATTTAACTCCAAGGTTTCTATTTCATTGAAATTGCTTTCTGGACATTTTTTACTTTCTTTCTGAACTATATCTCTTTCTTATGTAGTCATGGTATTTGTTTCTTTTTTCTTTGACTTTATGTCAGAGTAGTATTGTTATTTAACCATACAAAAAACACCTGAAATATTAAAATTAAAAAATATAATAAATAATAAAAAATTTAAAAATATTCAGTATTAAATAATAAAAAACATAAAAAATAAGAGAAAAATAATCAGAAACAAACCAAACCCTCACAAAAATTGCAATAAAAATATAATGAATTCAAGATAACATTACAAAGAAAAAAAGAAGATTCCAATATGACAACAGCGTAGGTGGGCCTTCCAACTGCCACCTCCCAGGACCAAATTGGATTACAACTTAAAACCAATCATCTTGTAAAACCAACTTTGGAATAAATGAAGAAGAGTCTATAACCCAGGATCACAAAAGAAGCCATATTGAGACTAGTAGGAGGGGGAGAGATGCAGAAAGCATTGCCTTGCTCTCAGGAGTGAGGATTGGTAGTGAGTCTGGATGGTCTTTCACTGTAGGGAAGTTTGCTCTGAGTGGTGCAGCTCCTTATCCCCAGGCCCAGCAGCCAAGTCTAAAGCCCCAGAGCCTAGAAGAAGCACCCACATGGCATATCGCAGTGAAAAGAGAAAAGCTTTCTGTCTGCAAGAAGGAGACGCAAGCTTTATCTTAAAGGGCCAGCACAGAATATGTCATTCATAGCCACTGACCTGAGGATCTGTCATGAGCAGGGCTGAAAGAATTAGAGTTACATAAGAATAGTCTAAAGTTGGTGGCCCAGGGAGAGACACTGTATGAGAAGGTCACCAGAAGCTCTGTGCTAATTTATTCTCCAATACTGCAGATGCCATTTTTGGGGGGTAGAGTCATCCTTTCCATGTGACATCAGCCTGGGGGAAAGCAACTGCCCCATCCTTGGTAGTTGCTTTTCTGCCCCATTCTATGAAGACTTAGTCATTTTGAGAAGTAAGCCAGGAAGCGGAAGGCATGTGAGTGACTCAGTTTTCTGGTGCTGAAGCTGGAGCGTTCCCGTTCACACAATCCCTAGTCTACAACAGGTGTTTTTGCCTCTTGGGATACTCAGTAGACACTGTCCAGACTCTGGGAAGATCACATCTCTGGGTTTCAGAGCCCACACCCACCATACTCCTGGTGGTCATAGATTACTGATGTCTATGAAAAAAGTCTAGACAGCTAAGAAGTTTTTGCTCAGCAGGAGAAACTGATAACAAAATAAACAGAAAGCCAACTAAATGGGAAATGATATTTTCAAACAACAGCTCAAATAAGGGCCTAATATCCAAAATATACAAAGAACTCATAAAACTCAACAAACAAACAAACAATCCAATAAAAAAATGGGAAGAGGATATGAATAGACACTTCTCCCAGGAAGATATACAAATGGCCAACAGATATATGAAAAGATGCTTATCTTCTTTAGCTATTAGAGAAATGCAAATCAAAACAGCAATGAGATACCACCTCACACCTGTTCGATTAGCTGTTATTAGCAAGACAGGTAATAGCAAATGTTGGAGAGGCTGTGGAGAAAAAGGAACCCTCATACACTGTTGGTGGGAATGTAAAGTAGTACAACCATTATGGAAGAAAGTATGGTGGTTCCTCAAAAAACTGAAAATAGAACTACCTTATGACCCAGCAATCCCTCTACTGGGTATATATCCCCAAAACTCAGAAACATTGATACGTAAAGATACATGCAGCCCCATGTTTATTGCAGCATTGTTCACAGTGGCCAGGACATGGAAACAACCAAAAAGCCCATCAATAGATGACTGGATAAAGAAGATGTGGCACATATACACTATGGAATACTACTCAGCCATAAGAAATGATGACATTGGAACATTTACAGCAAAATGGTGGGATCTTGATAACATGATACGAAGCGAAATAAGTAAATCAGAAAAAACCAGGAACTGTATTATTCCATACGTAGGTGGGACATAAAAGTGAGACTAAGAGACATTGATAAGAGTGTGGTGGTTACGGGGGGGAAGGGGGAATGGGAGAGGGAAAGGGGGTGGGGAGGGGCACAAAGAAAACAAGATAGAAGGTGACAGAGGACAATCTGACTTTGGGTGGTGGGTATGCAACATAATTGAACGATAAGATAACCTGGACTTGTTATCTTTGAATATATGTATCCTGATTTATTGATGTCACCCCATTAAAAAAATAAAATTATTAAAAAAAAAAGTCTAGACAGACTGATGCCTTGGTCTGAAAGAAGGAAGCCACATCCACAACCCTTACTAATTCTGGAATTGCCTCCCAAAGTCTAGACTCCACAGTAGTTTTATATCAGTGGCCTAGGTCAACAAGCAATCAGAAGACAAAGGCTGCACAAGACAGCTCCCAGGAAATCTTGGTCTTTTGCTGACATTCCTCCAGGTCAGGTATGTGTAAAAGCCAGCCTAGGAGTTTATCTGGAAATTTCCATATAAACTGAGCCCAGCAGAAGCGGCCACAAACTCTGGATTGTTTGTGACTTCAATAAGGTTACAGAAGGACAGTCACAGGAAGTTTTGCCCACTTGTCTGTACCTGGGTTTATCCATGGAGGCTGAAGGATGACAAACCTAGAGGCCAGCTTGATGAGAGCATCAATTCAGGACCTACCAACCCTTGATAGTGGTGTGTCTTAAGGGAGAACTCATCAGACACAAAGCTCAGCTGAGGTGAGCTCTGCTCTTCTGATTAGCACCAGCACAGCAGCTTGTGCATATTGAACAGGGTAGAACTTCATAGTCGACCATCCCAGGTCCTGGATATCCTAAATAGCTGGACTAGGTTCTACAAAGGGAAAGGTGAGAAACTTGGAGCACAGGCATTCAAAGTGTGGATCCCCATGAGCCTATTGTTGGATCTGGTCAAGGGGCTTAACCATTTTCTAAGAGGGCATAGCCAGCCCCAGGAGTGATCACTCTCAGTCTTCCTCCCTGAGACCAGGGGCCCACTAGCTGAATGAACCTCTGCAGAAGAAAGTGTTGGCCCCATCCAATCTGAAACTGCTGCTCATCTCACTGGGGAGAAATAGAATTGGAGTATCCAGTAGTGTCTGATAGATTAGGCTCTGGAGTAGAAACCACTTTCCCCATACTGAGTTCCTTACCAAGACACCCTTGAAGTAAGCAGTCCCACTACTTTTGTATTCCTAACCTCAACTGCCCTAACCCACCAAGCTTGCAACCTGTAGAGGGGTTGGTGCAGTGAGTTCAATCTGCCTCCACACTACAGTCTTTATATAGAGGACTCTGGGGGAAGACCCAGCAGTTAAAGGAGTAGTTGGAACAGCCAAAAAGTAGAGGCAAATCTTACAGTGCTTGGGATTTTAAAAAAGATGCTGCCATCTCTAAGCAAAAAAAAAAGCTAATCCTTATACAATGGTTGGCCTTTACCACACTACACAGGCACAAAAAATGCAGACATGAAATGAGCAATAGCTCCAGACAGGTAGCCTATGGTGTCTGACAAATAATGGCTAATGCCAAATAAAAAGACCCAGAACCAATGCAACCAATAGTGGGTGGCAAACAGCATCAACACGTGATTCATTCAGCTACACAAGAAGCAAGCCCAAAGAAGGAGTCCAGCAAGCACCAGACACTGTATAAAATAAATATACCCAACAGGACAGACACTGCACAATGTCTGATACATATAATCAAGGATTGCATTTACAGCCAGCCAGCCTGAAGGGATAACCACACTCAAGAAAAAATCAATTGCATTCAATACTCAAATAAAACAGGAGGGTAAATATCACCTTCAAGAAGCATGTCTAGAGCAAGAAACTCAGGTTACCAAGAGGTGAGTACCAATAAACCCATCTTCTTCATTAAGATACCACAACAAATTTCAGAGTCAGAGAAGAGCTATCTAATACTAAAACAAAATGGTAAAACAAAGAAATATGACCCAAATGAATCAACATGAGAAATCCTCAGAAAAAGAACTATATGAAATAGATGTAACCAAACTTCCAAATGCAGAGTTTAAAATAATGATTATTAGGATGCTCAAGAATCTTAGAGCAACATTCAATGATCACAATGAGAACTTAAACAAAGATATATCAAGCATTAAAAAGACATTAAAATCACAAAAAATAACCAGTTAGAAATTACAAAAACACTATTAGAACTGAGACTGCACAAGAAGAAATCAATAGCAGGCTGGATGAAGTGGAGGATTAAATCAGTGATATAGAGGAGAAGATAAACATAAGCACAGAAGCAGGACAGCAAAAAGAAAAGAGGCTCAAAAAGACTGAGAAAAACCTAAGAAACTTCTGCAACAACATGAAGACAAACAATATCCATATAAATAAGAAGAGAATGAACAAGGAATAGAGAAGTTGTTTAAAGAAATCCTAGCTGAAAATTTCCCTAAATTGATGAAGAGGAAAATCATACAAGTTTAAGAAGCACAGAGAGTCCCATTAAAGATGATCCCAAAAATGCTCACACCAAGACATATCATAATTAAAATGCTAAACTTAAGAGACAAAGAAAAATACTAAAAGCTGCATGAGAAAAGCAGTTAATTACCTACAGAGAACCCCCAATAAATATGACAACCAATTTCTCAACAGAAACACTTCAGGTCAGAAGGGATTGGCAAGAAGTATTCAAAGTGATGCAAAACCAAACCTACAACCAAGACTACATTATTCAGGAAGGCTACCATTTAAAATTGAAGGCAAAATAAAATTCTTCCCAGAAAAAATAAGACTCAAGGTATTCATTGCTACAAAAACAATACTTCAAGAAATGTTAAGGGCCCTTCTATAAAAAGAGCAAAGAAAAAAAATTGAGAGAAAGAGGATTGTAGGTAGAAAGAATAAAATGGGAATAAATAAGTACATGTCAACAATAACTTTAAATGTAAATTGATTAAATGCTCCAATGAAAGATGTAGGGTAGTTACTTGGAAAAGGAGACAGAACTCATATATATGCTCTCTAAAAGAAACCCACCCCAGAACAAAAGATATACATAGGCTGAAAGTGAAGGAATGGAAAAAGGTATTTCATGCAAATATAAATGAAAAAAATAAACAAACAACTGTGGTAGCAATACATATATCTGACAAAATAGCCTTTAAAACAAAGGCTATAGTAAGGAACAAAGAAGGTCATTATGTAATAATAAATGGAGCAATCCACCAAGAAGATATAACCATTGTAAATATTCATGCACTTAATTATAGGAACACTTAAATATATAATATAAAGCAGATTTTGATGGACATAAAGGGTGAGATTGACAGAAATACTATAATAGTAGGGAATTTTAGTACACCATTAGCATCAATGAATGGATCTTCCTGATAGAAAATTAACAAAGAAACAATGTCTTTAAATGATACACTACAATAACTGGACTTAATATTTTCAGGACATTTCACCCCAGAGAAGTAGAATATACATTTTTCAAGTGCTCATGGTAATTTTCTAAGATAGACTATATTTTAGGACACTAAACAAGTTTCAATAAACTTAAGAATATTGAAATTATATCAAGCATCTTCTCCTATCAAAATGACATGAAACTAGAAAAAAATTACAATAGAAAAACTGAAAAACATTCAAACACTTAGAGGCTAAATAGCATGCTATTATATAATGAATGAGTTAACAATGAGATCAAAGAAGAAACCAAAATTTTCTTGAAACTAATTAAAACAGACATACAACAAACCAAAATCTTTGAGACACAGGAAAATCAGTCCTGAGAGGAAAGTTTATAACATTAAAGGCATACCTTAATAAGCAAGAAAAAACTAAAATTAAAACCTCACTCTGCCCAATAAAACTAAACAAAGAACAACTAATAAAGCCAAAAGGAAGTAGAAGAACAGAAAAAGTAAAGATCAAGCAGAAATAAATGATAGAGGCTAAAAAATAATTACAAAAAATCAATGAAACCAAGAGCTTGTTCTTTCAAAAGGTAAACAAAATTGAGGAACCTTTAACCAGACTCATCAAGCAAAACAGAGAAGACCCAAAGAAATAAAATTACAAGTGAAAGTGGAGAAGTAGCAACTGATAGCACAGAAATAAATTAATGGAAGAAAATACTATGAAGATCTATATGCCAAAAAATTGGACAACCTATATGAAATGAATAAATTCTTAGAAACAAAGCCTTCCAGTAGTCAATCTTGAAGAATCAGAAAACCTAAATGGACAAATAAAATGGAAAGAGTTATCAACAAACTCTCAGAAAACAAACGTCCTTGACCATATGGCTTCACAAGTGAATTTTTAAAACATTCAAAGAATTAACACTTATCCTTCTAAAGCTATTCCAAAAAATTCAAGAGGAGGGAGGACTTCCAATCTCATGTTATGAGACAAGCAGTAGTCTCATTCCAAAATCAGGTAAAGATATTACAAAGAAAGAAAACTAAAGGCCACTATCCCTGATGAATATAGACATTAAAATTCTCAACAAAATATTAGCAAATCAGATCCAGCAATTTATTAAGATCATATACTATGGTCAAGTAGAATTTATTCTGGAGAGGCAAGGATGGTGTAATATTTTCAAATCAATAAATGTCATTCATCACATAAAAAATGAAGGATAAAAATTATAAGATTATATCAATAGATGCAAAATAAAAGCATTTGAAAAAATTCAGCATCCACTTATGATCACAACACAAAGGAAGGTGGGAATATAGGGAACATAACTCAGCATTATAAAGGCCATCTATGAAAAATCCACAGCCAACATCACACTCAATGGGAAAAAATTAAAAGCAATACCCTTAAGATCAGGAACAAGGCAGGGATGCCTTCTATTAAAACTCTAATTAAACATAGTTCTGGAAGTCCTGACCACAGCAATCAGAAAAGAAGAAATAAAAGACTTCCAAATTAAAAAAGAATATAAAAGTGTCATTATTTGCTGATGACATGATACTAAATCCAGAAAACACTAAAGTCTCATTCAAAAAACTGCTAGCCCTGATAAATGAGTTTGGCAGGGAGGCAGAATGTAAAATTAATTTTCAGAAATTAGTGGGTTTTTTATATACCAACAATAAACTGTCAGAAATAAAAATTAAGGAAATAACCCTCTTCACTATTGTAACAACAAAACAGTAACTAAGAAGTTAAAAGATGTAATTGGAAAAGTATAAGACATTGAAAAAAGAAATCAAAGAAGATATAAACAAGTGGAAGCATATATCATATTCATAGATAGAAAGAATTAAAATCAATAAAATGTCCATACTACCCAAAGCAATCTGTAGATTTAATGCAATTCTTTTTAAAATACAAATGTCATAATTCACAGATCTGGAACAAATAATTCAAAAATTTATATGAATCCAGAAAAAAATCCAAATAGCCTCAGCAATCTTGGAATGCTGCTCACCAATAAAAAAAAAATAAAGTACTGATATACATAAAATCCTGGATGGATATTAAGAACTTGATGCTTAGTGAAAAAAGCCAATCTCTTATGGTCAATACTGTTTCTATGGGACAGGGATGAGAGATGGGTATGAACATAAAGGAGTAACATAAGAGAGTACTTTTGTAGTGATATAACAGTCTTTTATTTTGATTGTGATTATGATTGCATTACTCCACATTTATAAAATTACATAGAACTATAATCCTCTCACACACATGTGAGTGCATATAAAAACTCTTGAAATTTGAATAAGCTCTGTAATATATTTAACTGCATTCTGCTATAATAAAATAAAGTATCACCATTAGAGTAGCTTGGAGAAGCAGTCAATGCACTCTATGAGTTATTTTCCAACTTCCTTAGTCTATAATTATTTTAAAAAGTTTTAAAAAGCAATGCTAGCATTTTAATTGGAATAGCATTGAATTACTCATTAATTGGGGAGGGGGCAAGTTTAAACATCCTGTGGTCAACTGCCATTAAGGAGATGAATAAGAATAGCTTTGGGATAATTTCTTACTAAGCTAGGCTTTTTATTCCCCTTGCTCCAGAAGGAACAGGAGGGTATTCTCCCTAGACCCATGTCAGATTATATTCAAGCCTTGACTAAGTCTCCCACATGGAGATAAAAAAGTCAAAGTGTTACTACATAGAGAAGCTATTCTCCTTCACCTTTAGCAGCTCTGACAATCTTGGTCTGCTGGAAATCTTTTGCTTTACTTTTGTTTATATGAAAACGACTGTTTTGCCTTCATTCTTAAAGGATATATTTTCTGAATATAGAATTCTAGGTTGTCTTGGTTAATAGCTTGGTTGGTTGGAACATCCTACAGAAGCACAGAAATTTCTGGTTGGATTTCCAATAATGGCACATAAAGAAATGGATCGATGTTTCTGTCTCTCTCTTTCATTCTCTTTCACTTGATCTTTCTCTAGACACAATAAATAAAAAAAAAAAGAGAGAAAATCTTCGGTTGACATATTTTTTTATCACTTTAAAGATGTTGATCTGATGACATCAGAGTAATGGCAACATGAAAAATACTCCTGATCTCTCCCCTTGAAAGTTAATGAAACAACTATAATGAAGCAAAAGAACCCCACCTAGGCTCACAGGCACACCTGAGAGATCCACACCAAAGGTACTAAAGGTGGGATGGGGTGAAAAAAGGGAAAGAGATAAGATGGATTTGCAGTGGGCTCTGGAAAGTAGACAGCTAGGGAAGAGAAAAACATAACATATAAAGGAAAACCATTACATTATAATTAGACTTCTCAGCAGAAACTCTACAAGCCAGAAGAAGGTGGACACAAACATTCAAAGTACTGAAAGAGAAGAATTACCAGCCAATAATACTATATCCATCGGTTATCCTTCAAATATGAGGAGAAATAAAAGCATTTGCAGACATACAGAAGCTGAGGAAATTTATTACCAGAAAGTCTCCACTGAAAAAATATATAAGGGAGTTATTTAACCAAACAGAAAGAATAAAAGAAGTAAAAAAATACAAGTAAAAGCTTCAACAAGATCACAATAAAAACAAGGATAATCTGTAACAACAAAACACAAAAGTAGAGAGGATAAATATCTACAGTACCAAAGAAGGATGGGGTGCAAAAGCACACATACGACAAAAGATTCTTGTACATATGAACATTTTTATCTTAACAATCTAATGGTAACCATCCAAGAAAAAGCCACTACTAAAATACATAGCTTAAAAAAGGAAGAAAATAGGAAAAGAAATATGGAATACCACCAAACATAAACAACTGACAGTAACAATAAAGAGAAGAACCAAACAAGAAACAGAACTACCGGAAAACAAAACATAAAATGGCTATAGGAAATCCTCAAGTGTCAATAATTACCCTAAATGTAAATGGACTGAGCTCACCAATAAAGAGGTACAAAGTAGCAGATTGAATCAAAAAGCAAAACCCACTCATATGCTGCCTTCAAGAGACACATCTAAGATGCAAAGAAAAAAGTAGATTCAAAATGAAAGGTTGGAAAACGATTCTCCAAGCAAATAATATTCAAAGAAATGCAAGTATAGCCATACTCATATTTGACAATGCTCACTTCAAGACAACAAATGTAACCAGAGACAATGATGGTCATATCAGAATGACATAGGAGATATTGTATCAAGAAGACATAACTCTTCTTAATATATATGCACCAAACCAGGGAACACCAAAATATATAAGACATCTATAAACTGTTTTAAAAATAGAAGCAGACAAAAACATAATCATACTTGGAGATGTCAAGACATCATTAGATAGATCATTCAAACAGAAAATCAATAAAGAAATATCAGCCTTAAATGACACAATGGACTAAATAAAAATAATAGACATTTACAAAACATTTTATGTGAAAACATCAGATTGTACATTCTTCTCCACTGTGCATGGAACATCCTCAAAAATAGACCATATGTTGGACCACAAAACTAACAACTTCAGGAAGATTTATTTTTTTAAAGATTTTATTTATTCATTTTAAAGAGGGGAGAGAGAGAGAGAGAGAGAGAGATAAGGGCAGGGGAAGGAGCAGAAAACATCTACTCCCATATGTGCCTTGACCAGGCAAGCCCAGGGTTTTGAACCGGCAAGCTCAGGATTTCAGGTTGACACTTTATCCACTGTGCCACCACAGGTCAGGCCAACTTCATCAAGATTTAAATGATAGCAAGCATTTTCTCTGACCATAAATCTTATAAATTAGAATTCAACTGCAAAAAGCAAGTTAAAAACTACACAAATATGTGGAAACTAAACAGCACACTTCTATAAAGTCTATCTTATTATTGCTTTCGCTGCATCCCAGAAGATTTTTTTTGTTTTTTTGTGTGTGTCAAAGAAGAAACAGAAGCAGAAGTCAAAAGAGATATACAGAAAAATGAAGAACACAGCATATCAAAACTTCTGGGATACAGCCTGACCAGGTTGTGGCGCAGTAGAGTGTCAAACTGAAATGTAGAGGACTCAGGTTCAAGACCGCAAGGTCACCCACTTGAGCGGGAGCTCATCTGGTTTGACTAAAGCTCATCATCTTGAGCTCAAGGTCACTGATTTAAGCAAGGGGTCACTCAGTATAATGTAGCCCCACCCTCGTCAAGGCACATATGAGAAAACAATCAATGAACAGATAAGGTGCCACAACAAAGAACTGCTGCTTCTCATCTCTCTACCTTCCTGTCATCTCTCTACCTTCCTGTCTGTCTGTCCATATCTGTTCTTCTCTCTGACTCTCTCTCTCACTGTCACAAAACACATACACACAAAAAAAAAAACCCCACAAAAAAAAACAAAAAAAAATCTTCTGGGATGCAGCGAAAGCAATAATAAGATAGAATTTATATCATCACAGGCTTATATCAAGAAACCAAAAAGATTCCAAGTAAACAACATAAGATCACATCTTAAAGAACTAGAAAAAGAAGAACAAAGGCAATCTGAAGTCAGCAGAAGAAAGGAAATAGGAAAATTAAAGCAAAACTAAATAAAGTAGAGAACAAAAAAGTTAGAGAAAAAATTTATACAACAAAGAGCTTATTCTTTGAAAAGACTGATAAAATCAATAAACAACTTCTGAGACTCACTAAGAAAAAAAAAAGGAAGTAGGCCCTGGCTGGTTGGCTCAGCGGTAGAGCATCGGCCTGGCATGTGGGGGACCCGGGTTCGATTCCCGGCCAAGGCACATAGGAGAGGCGCCCATTTGCTTCTCCACCCCCCCTCCTTCCTCTCTGTCTCTCTCTTCCCCTCCCGCAGCCAAGGCTCCATTGGAGCGCGGATGGCCCAGGCACTGGGGATGGCTCCTTGGCCTCTGCCCCAGGTGCTGGAGTGGCTCCGGTCACGGCGGAGTGACGCCCCGGAGGGGCAGAGCATCGCCCCTGGTGGGCGTGCCGGGTGGATCTCGGTCGGGCGCATGCGGGAGTCTGTCTGACTGTCTCTCCCCATTTCCAGCTTCAGAAAAATACAAAATAAAATAAAATAAAATAAAAAAGAGGAAGTACTCATTTAAACAAAATCCAAAATGAAAGAGGGGAAATTTCCACAGATATCACAGATATACAAAGGATCATAGTAGAATATTACGAAAGATTATATGCCACAAAAATAACAATGTAGAAAAATGGATAAATATCTAGAACTATACAATCTTGCTAGACTGAGCCACAAAAATGTGGAAAACCTAAATAGAATTATAAGCAGGGAGAAATTAAACAATCATCAAAATCCTTCTAAAAAACAAAACTCCAGAACCAGATGTCTACACTAGTAAATTTTTCCAAACATTCAAAGAAAATTTGGTACCTATTTTTTTTCAACATCTTCCAAAAAATAGAAGAAGAAGCAATACTCCATAACACATTTTATGAGGCCAACATAATTCTCATACCAAAATCTGGCAAGGACAAAAACAAAATAAAACAAAACAAACAAACAAAAAAAAACAAGGAAACTACAGACCAATATCTCTAAGTAATACAGGTGCAAAACACTCTGTTAAATTTAACTTTCTAAATAAATAAAACTAAAAATTTCTAAACATAATACTAGCAAATAAAATACAACAACATATTAAAAAATACATCACGATCAAATCAGTTTTATTTAAAGAGAACAAGGATGCTTCAACATATGGAAATGGATTAGCATAATATTGTACAACACATCAACAAAACAAAGGACACAAATTATATGAACCTCTCAGCAGATGCTGAAAAGGCATTTGTTAATATAGAACATCCTTTATGTTGAAAACACTCAATAAAATCAAAATAGAAAAAAAAGTACCACAACATAATAAAGGCCATATATGACAAACTATCACTTAATATCATACTAAATGGTGAAAACAATGAGGCTTTTCCTCTAAAACCAGGAAAAAGAAAAAGATGCCCAATCTCTTCATTGTTGTTCAAAATACCTATATAAGTTTTAGCCAGAGCGATTAGGTAAGAGAAAGAAGTATAAGGCATTAATATCAGGAAAGAAGTTAAAGCATCATTTTTTATAGATGGCATGATTCAGTATATAGAAAACCCCAAAGACTCCACCAAAAAACTATTACAAATAATAAACTAATACATTAAGTTTTAGGATAAAAATCAATATACAAAAGTCTGTTGCTTTCTTATATGCCAACAATAAAATTTTAGAAAATAAACTTAATAGAGCAAATGCTTCTACAGTTGGAATAATAACAAAAAATAAAATACCTAGAAATAAACTTAACAAAGGATGTAAAGAACTTCTATACTGAAAATTACAAAACATTATTGAAACAAATTGACAAAGATACATTGAAATAGAAAAAAATACTCCATATTCACAAATTTTAACAATCAACATAGTTAAAATAGCCATGTTACTTTAAGCAATATTCTAATTTAATGCAATCCCCATCAAAATCCCAATGTCATTTTTTTAAAAATGTAGAACAAAAAATTACCAGATTCTTATGAAACCATAAAAAAACACAAATACCCAAAGCAATTCTGAGGAAAAAAATGAAGCCAGAGGTATCAAACTACCTGACTTCAAATTCTACTATAGAGCCATGATAATCAAAACAGAATGGTATTGGCAGAAAAACAGACATACAGATCAATGGAACAGAATCAAGAGCCCAGAAATAAAATCACACATATATGAGCAAATAATCTTTGACAAAAGTGCCAAAAACACACCATGTACAAAGAAATCTTCTTCAATAAATGGTGCTGAAAAAATTGGAAATCTACATGCAAAAGAATAAAACTTGGGCCCTGGCCAGTTGGATCAGTGGTAGAGCATCGGCCTGGCATGCGGGAGTCCCAGGTTTGATTCCTGGCTAGGGCACACAGGAGAAGTGCCCATTTGCTTCTCCACCCTTCCCCCTCTCCTTCCTCTCTGTCTCTCTCTTCCCCTCCCGCAGCCAAGGCTCCATTGGAGCACCGTTTGCCCGGGTGCTGAGGATGGCTCTGTGGCCTCTGCCTCAGGTGCTAGAATGGCTCTGATTGCAGCAGAGCGATGCCCCAAGATGGGCAGAGCACTGCCCCCTGGTGGGCGTACCGGGTGGATCCTGGTCGGGCGCATGCAGGAGTCTGTCTGACTGCCTCACCGTTTCCAACCTCAGAGAAATACAAAAAAAAAAAAAAAAGAATAAAACTTGATTACAGTTTGTCCCCCTGCACAAAAATATAATTCAAAATGGATCAAAGACCTAAATATAAGATCTGAAACAATAAATTACATAGAAGAAAATATAGGTACTAAACTCATGGTCCTTGACCATAGAGAACAATTTATGAATTTAACCCCAAAGGGAAGGGAAGTAAAGACAAAAATAAATGACTGGGACTATATCAAACTAAAAAGCTTCTGCAAAGCAAACAGAAACTGAGAAAAAAACAAATAGCCAACAAAATGAGAGATGATATTTGCAAACAATAGCTCTGATAAGGGATTAATATCCAAAATATATGAAGGACTCACAAAGCTCAGTAACAAACAAGCAAACAATTCAGTTAAAAAATGGGGAGAAGACCTGAACAGACACTTCTCTCAAGAAGACATACAAATAGCCAAGAAGTATATGAGAAGCTGCTCATCTTCATTAGCTATTCAAAAAATGCAAATCAAAACTACAATGAGATATCACCTCACATCTGTTAGATTGGCTATTATCAACAAGCCATGTAAAAACAAGTGTTGGAAAGGCTGTAAAGAAAAATGGACCCTTATTTACTGCTGGTGGAAGTGCAAATTAGTACAACCATTATGGAAAAAAATATGGTGGTTCTTCATAAAACTCAATATGGAACTACCATATGACCCAGCAATCTCTCTACTGGATACCTATTCCAAAAACTCAAAAACATTGTTACATAAAGACATATGTACCCTCATGTTCATTGCAGCATTATTCACAGTGGCCAAGACATGGAAACACCCAGTGTCCCTCGATAGAGGACTGGATAAAGAAGATGTGGTATATACATACAATGGGATATTACTCAGCCATAAGAAATTATAACATTTTGCCATTTATAACATGGATGGACCTTAAGAACATTATTCTGAATGAAATAAGTAAATCAGAGAAAGCTAAGAAGTGTATGATTTCCTCATAGGTGGGATATAAAACTGAGACTCATGGACATAGATAAAAGTGGTTACCATGGGGAAGGGGACATACGGTAGGGGTTGAGAGGAAGGGTGTAATGAAGGACAGATATAAGGTGACAGAAAATGATTTTACTTCGAGTGATGGGTATACAACAAAATCAACAGTTCAAATGCTATAGAAATGTTTACCTAAAACCTATGCACTTTTATTGATCAATGTTACCCTTTTAACTTTAATTTTCTGAATAAAATTTTAAAATACATAAATAAAGATGTTGATCTTTTTTTTGCCACCACTGTTTCTGAAGTAAGCTATAAATTACTCCCATCCCCCTTATATATAAATATTGTTTTTACCTGTCTGCTTTTATGACTTTTTAATTTTATTTGGTTTTCAGCAGTTAGACTGTGATCTTCTCAGATTTTTTTTATCTTCTTAGGGTTTGCTGACATTTTTTTTTTTTGTATTTTTCCGAAGCTGGAAACGTGGAGGCATTCAGACAGACTCCTGCATGTGCCTGAACGGGATCCACCTGGCACGCCCACCAGGGGGCGATGCTCTGCCCATCCAGGGCATCGCTCTGTTGTGACCAGAGCCACTCTAGCGCCTGAGGCAGAGGCCATGGAGCCATCCCCAGCACCCGGGCCATCTTTGCTCCAATGGAGCCTTGGCTGCAGGAGGGGAAGAGAGAGACAGAGAAGAAGGAGAGGGGGAGGGATGAAGAAGCAGATAGGCACTTCTCCTGTGTGCCCTGGCTGGGAATTGAACCCCGGGACATCCACACGCCAGGCCGATGCTCTACCACTGAGCCAACCGGCCAGGGCCTTGCTGACATTTTTGAATCTTTAAATTTGTCTTTCTTTAAATTTAGAGAAGTTTAAGCCATTCCATGTACTTGCAATACTTTTTTTCTACTTCATTCTCTTTCTTCTTCTTCTAGAAATCTAATTTCATGTATGTTAGGCCTTTTTATACTGTTCCCTGTGTTACTGAGGCTATTTTCATGTTTTTGTTTCCTAAAACATTTTTCTCTTTGTTATTCATATTGGATATTTCTATTACTCTATCTTAAGTTTACTGAAATTTTTCTTTTTTTCCATTTTGTTGTTGGGCCTATCTAGTGATTTTTTAAAAAAATCATTTATTTTTCAATTCTGGAATTTTAATTTGGTTCTTTTTTAATGGTTTTTATTCTATGATGTGATTTTCTATTTTTTCATTCATTGTGAGCATATTTCCCTTTACTCCCTTGAACCTACTTAGAATAGCTGCTTTAAATTCCTAGTCACATAGTTTCAACCTCTAGGTCATCTCCAGTTTGGTTCCTGTTGATTTTTTAAGCTCTTGGTAATGCATCAAAATTTTCTTAGTTTTCATAAGTTAGGTAACTTTGGGTGGTAGCCTATATGTGTATACACACACACACACACACACACACACACACACACACAGAGTTTTACATTAACGTTATTGTAATTCCAATTCACTTCTCTGAAAATTTTTTATTTTATTGTTTTAGCAGATAGTTAATATAGATAGATTTAGACTCTAAACTGTGTCTCTTGGGAGGTAGTGAATCTTAGTTCAAGGCTTTGATCTTTTCGTGTGTGTGTCTGTATTTGAGAGAGAGAGAGAGAGAGAGAGAGAGAGAGAGAGAGAGGGAAAGAGAGACATTCAGGGACAGAAAGACAGGATAAAGTGAGATGAGAAGCATCAACTCATAGTTGCAGCACCTTAGGTGTTCATTGATTGCATTCTCATATGTGCCTTGACTGGGAGACGCCAGCCTAGCCAGTGACCCCTTTTACAAAACAGTGACTTTGGGGCCATGTCTATGATCCCACCTCAAGCTTGTGAGCTTGTGCTCAAGCCAGATGAACCTGCACTCAAATTGGTGTTTTAAATCTGGGTCCTCATTGTCCCAGGCCAATGCTCTATCCACTGTGCCACTGCCTGGTTAGGCAGTGCTTTGATATTTGATCTTTATCACGTGTAGAATTCAGTTAAGTTTGGGATAGAATATATAGAAATTGGGGTTATCACTGGCTCTCTTTTTTTTTTATTACTCCTCCTATTATTTTTTAATGGCTTTGCTTTTTCTGAGCTCTGTCCTATTGTTTTTCATACCAGAAAGATTGTGGGCTTACTATTGGTATCTTACTCTTGGTGTCTTAAGCTACTTGGCAGCTTTGGTTTGCTCTCACTCTAAAATTTGAAAAAAAATGAGTAACTCATCTTGTGCCAACTCCTTTTCTAATTATGCCTGTTTTGTTTACTTTACAGTCTCCTTATAGAGTTGTTTTTTAATGTTTTTTTCCAGATTATATTTGCTGTCTACAAGAGAATCATGATGAATAGTTTACACAATTGTATCAGAAGCAGTAGAAACTCAATTTTAATTTTACTCTCACCAATTTATTTTTTATGTGGGATTCTGTCCTAGATGGGAGACTAGGCAGGTCATATTTGAGAGTTTATGGGGGCTAGGTTTATCCAGTCACTTCAATTCTTTTTGCTACAGACCATTTCTACCCACTTGGTATTAGATGGTGTACAACCCTCCTGGGTTTAGTTGTTATTCACAATTGCCCTAACATGTTTTCCAGTGAAAACATATTGGCTATATTTTCTTTTAAGTTCTTATTCCACTGAGTTATTGGCTACCTAGGATTATAATGTGTAATTATGGATAAGAACAAAACTTTAAGCCTTAGCTAGTGCCATCTCCCCACCACCACCATGAGTTTTATGAGGAAAATATTCCTTTGAAGAGAAAATCACTGCTATTACAAATGGTAACTCAGCTGTGTTATTGTTTTTCCTTCAAGAGAAGCTTCTCCCAGTTGTAGTCTTCTAACTTTCATAGTAATGGTGTACGGATGCAGATAGGTAAAAACACTTAAGGACCAGCCGATGCATAGGCACCTGTGATCTAGCACCCATCATCCCAGCCAGCACTGAATTACACCCAAAATTTACCAGGCCACCCCTGGTAGGCACTGGTATACCATTTATATTCCTTCCAGTGGCAAAGGGGAAGAAAATGGTCTTCTGAGGAAAACAATAAGGAGAAAAAAACCCACACTTTTAAAAATTTTCCCTTAACTCTTGTTCATTGTTCTTGTCCTTTCTGGGATACTTAACTCTGTACTATTCAACACCCCAACTTATCTGCCTTTTCTGTCTTGAAATTTTTCTTACTGTTTTTATGCTATTTTGATGAAACCATTCATCTCTGGATTCTATGAGACATATGCAGCATTGGGTCCTTCAGAGAGGTCCAGTTTGCAAGTTTACAATTTAATAAAAACTGGTGTAAGTACCTTCTTTATATAAAAAATGGAAATACCTAAAATTCCTTCAATACATATATTAGGACATTATAACTTAACAAGAGATTTCCTCTGAACCTTAGAAGACCCTTGAGAATTTCCAACAATGAAAAATAATTGATCTTCAGCTTACGGTACTTCCTAAGTTAATGGCATAGGTATAATATTACCATCTAGGGCAGGGATAGTCAACCTTTTTATACCTACTGCCAACCTTTGTATCTCTGTTAGTAGTAAAATTTTCTAACTGCCCACTGGTTCCACAGTAATGGTGATTTATAAAGTAGGGAAGTAACTTTACTTTATAAAATTTATAAAGCAGAGTTACAGCAAGTGAAAGCATATAATAATAATTACTTACCAAGTACTTTATGTCGGATTTTCGCTAAGTTTGGCAGAATAAATCTTTATAAAACAACTTACTATAGTTAAGTCTATCTTTTTATTTATAGTTTGGTTGCTTCACTACTGCCCGCCATGAAAGCTGGAACACCCACTAGTGCGATAGGGACCAGGTTAACTACCACTAATCCAGGGTATAGATGTAAAATTCATCCTTACAGATATATGTTCTAAAAATACAGGAGACTATTTTTATTTCATAAAATGCTCATCAATAATTGAGAGAATAATTAATGGTTTTTGCTGTGACATTATTGACCTGACATAGGGTTGTGACTGCAGTATTTGTTTTCTAATAAAACTAGTAATATCTGATTGTTTTTCCTTTGGTTATGGGTTTTGTTTATAGTCTTATACTGGTAAGTTATAATTTAGAGCTTCTAAGGAGATTAGAATGATAAGAAATTTTGAATGAAAAAGAAGTCATATCAAATTCTTCTAGTTCTTAATTTTGTCTGAATTATTAAAACCCAATTAGGCACAGACCAAATTTCTGTCTATTAGAAGCTTTAGAAGTTTTATAAATGGATGTCAGAGAAATGGCAACATGAGAGATAATCCTGATTTATTCCCTTTAAATTTTAATATATTCTACAACTATATGCAGAGAAAAAACCCAGATGAACATTAAATATACACACACCAGACAGACAAAGGTATGATTGCATAAGAAGGCTGGCCAAAGTTCAGAAGAAAAAAAAAATACCGGAGAACTGAGTCTCTTTCCTCATGGACCTGAGGAAGGGAGGCACTGTTGCCACAGGCTTTGTGTTGGAACAGGAGCCAGAAAAAGGGGACAGTCTGGAAGAAGGAGCTGAGATTGGGGCGATGACCAAGAATAGAGAGCAGGGCCATTTCCCGGTGTCTACCACACTTATGGTTGCAGGACTTGATGATTACAGGCATCGGGCAAAAACAAAACTGGAAGCATGCTCCTAAGAACTAAAGGTAAATAGCTTGTAGAGATTGCCTCACGGGGCACTGGGGCACGCATGATCTGCCATCTGTTTAGCCTTGTGATGCCAGACACTCCTGATCTGTGATCTCTGTCACAACTGCTCCTGAAGCTTAAACATTGGCTTGTGTTGTGCAGTCCCTGCCCTGCCCAGGGCTGTGCTTTGAGTGCTTAGAGTGGTATTGGAGGAGGGATTGGACTTGTCACTCCAGCCTCCTGGTCCTTCATTGCTTCCTTTGCTGTGAGAACAGTGGTGGTAGTGGACCTCCTCCACTAGGTCTCCAGGCTTCTCTCTCCTGTGAGAGGTGGGGGCATGCAGACTCTTGATCCCATGCTCTGTTGGGATGTGGAAGAAGATCCTGTAGGACCCCTGCTTGGCCATTCCTAGAGCCATAGAATTGTGAGGTCCTGGCAACAGTCCACTTCTACCAACATGATGGCCCTGCCTGTATCACTATAAAGGTGACAACAGAACACACAAGAATTTCACAGAGGCAAATCTTGAAGTACAGCACCCCCTGCTAGAAAAAGGAATAATTATCTCTTGTTGGGGTTATTAACAGTACCACTTGCAAATGCCATCAAGGAAAAAAAATCAAATATGGATATACAAGACAGAGGTGTAACTCAGATAGATGATAAAAAATATCCAAGAAAAAAATGTCAATTAAAAAATGTCAATTACATGGAAACTTTGGAGTTCAATGACAAAGAATTTAAATTGAGGCTATAAAAATACTCAATAAGATACAAGAAAACAATGAAAGGCAATTTAGTGAGCTCAAAAAACAACTTAATGTAAAAAAGAGTACTTCACCAAGGAAATTGAAACTATAAAAGAACCAAACAGAGCTGAAAAACTCAATACATGAACTAAAAAATGGAGTAACAAGCTTAGCTAATAGAACAGGCCAGATAAAAAAGAGAATCAGTGACATTGAAGACAGGCAACTAGAGATACTACAGAGAGAAGAAGAGAGAAACTCATGAATTTTAAAAAATGAGAAATCCCTACAAGAATTGTCTAACTCCATCAGGAAGAGCAATATAAGAATAATGGGTATATTGGAACAGAAAGAGCGAGAAAAGAAAACGGAGAATATATTGAAACAAATAATCAATGAGAACTTCCCAAGTAAAAATTTTTTAACAAAGTAACAATAAAAACAAAGATAATCTGTGACAACAATAACATAAAAGGGGAGAGGATAAAGATCAGCAGTAATAAAGGAGGATGGAGTGTAGAAGCACTCATGAAATAATGGACTCTAATAAATATGACAATTTTTATTTTAATAACCTAATGGCAACCACCCTTGAAAATGCCACTACTGAAACACACAGCTTAAAAAAAGGAGAAACAGAAGATTGAAATATGGAATACCACCAAACAAAAACAAATGACAGAAAGAGAAAAAAGAAAAAGCAAACAAGACACAAAACTATCAGAAAACAGTATATAAAATGGCAATAAGAAGTCCTCAAATGTCAATAATTACACTAAATATAAATGGATTGAATTCAACAATAAAGAGGCACAGAGTAGCATATTGGATCAAGAAGCAAAACCCAACAATATGCTGCCTTCGAGAGATACATCTAAGCTACAAGGATAAAAATAGATTCAAAGTAAAAGATTGGAAAACAATTCTTCAAGCAAATAATATCCAACGAAAAGCAGGAGTAGCTATACTCATATCTGATAATGCTGATTGTAAGACAACAAAGGTAACCAGAGACAAGAATGAACATTTCATAATAAGAAAAGGACACTGTATGAAGAAGACATAACACTCCTTAATATATATGCACCAAACCAAGAAACACCAAAATATATAAGACAGCTACTAACTGATCTAAAAGTACAAATCAAAAGAACATAATTATACTTGGAGACTTCAATACACCACTGACTGCTTTAGATTGTTCATCCAAACAGAAAATCAATAAAGAAATATTGGTTTTAAATAAAACACTAGAACAAATAGACAGAGTAGACATCTACAGGACACTTTATCCCAAAACGTCAGAGTACACATTTTTCTCCAGAGTACATGGAAAATTCTCATCAACAAATTCAGAAAAATTAAAATTATATCAAGCATATTCTCTGACCATAAGATTTTGAAACTAGAATTCAACTCCAAAAAAGAAATAAACACACCCACAAATATGTGTAAATTACACAACATACTTCTAAAAAATGAGTGGGTCAAAGAAGAAATAAAAGCAGAGATCAAAAGATACATTCAGACAAATGAAAATGACATGACATATCAGAATCTCTGGGATGCAGCAAAAGCAGTAACAAGAGGGAAGTTCATATCATTAAAGGCTTATATAAAAAACCAAGACAGAGCCCAAGTAAACAAGCTAAGATCACATCTTAAAGAACTAGAAAAAGAAAAACAAAGGCAATTCAAAACCAGTAGAATTAAAAAAATAATAAAAATTACAGCAGAAATAAATAAAATAGAGAACAGAAAAACTATAGAAAAAATCAATACAATAAAAAGCTGGTTCTTTGAAAAGATAAAAAAAATTGACAAACCTCTGGCAAGACACATCAAGTGAAAAAAAAGGACTCATAAACAAAATCCAAAATGAAAAAGGAGAAATTACCACAAATACCATCAATATAGAAAGGATTATTGCAGTATACTATGAAAAATTATAAGCCACCAAATTCAACAATCTAAAAAATATGGATAAATTCCTAGAACAATACAGTCTTCCCAGGCTGAATTACGGAGAAGTAGGAAACCCAAATAGACCGATAAGCAGGGAGGAAATAAAAACCACTATCAAAAACCTCCCAAAAAATAAAAGTCTGGGGCCAAGTGGCTATACTAGTGAATTCTACCAAACAGTCAAAGAAAAGTTGGTTCCTATCCATCACAAAGTCTTCCAAATATTTGAAACTTCCAAACACATTTGATGACGCCAACATAATCTTCATACCAAAACCTGGTAAAAACAACACAAAAAAAGAAAACTGTAGACCAATATCTCTAATGAATACAGATACAAAAATCCTAAATAAAATACTAGCAAATCAAACACAACAACACATCAAAAAAATAATACATCATGATCAAATGGGATTCATCCCAGAAACACAAGGATGGTTCAACATACATAAAACGATTAACGTAATACACCATATCAACAAAACAAAGAACAAAAACCATATGATCTTATCCATAGATGCAAAAAAAGCATTTGATAAAGTACAACATCCTTTTATGTTTAAAACTCTCAATAAAATGAGTATAGAAGGAAAATACCTCAACATAATAAAGGTCGTTTATGACAAACCATCAGCTGAGACTGACATCAGAGAAATGGTGCTGTGAGGAGTGCTACTGATAAATCTCCCCAAAATTTCAACAAGTTCTTCAACCAGAGACAGAAAAATCTATCCTTGAAGCATCTGGAAGTCCCATACACTAAAAACTAAGGTATGATCATGTGAAAAATTGACTAAATATATAATCAACCCTGTAGGAAATAAAATGGAGAAAGAAACACTCTGCCTTCCTCACTAACCTGAGCAAGGGCTGCTTTCACTTGGAACTGAGGCTAAGGGTGTGGAGAGAGCCAAGCTGCGGTACAGTCGTCCAAGCCAAGGAAAGAGTGTGCCTGTGGCAACTCAGCCATCACGAGCTAACGCCCATGCCAGACCCCAGCAAAGACGGGCGAGCAGAAGCCACCATTAGCCCTGATATCCTGGTCAGTGAGCACGGATAGTGTCGAGAGGTGCCTCCTAGTGGCCCAGAAGTGGGCACCTGTGTTCCTGGACAGAAGGGCAGGGTCAGAGGATTTTGCATGGGCTGTGACCAAGAGTCGCATTGTGGTCCCTGCACCCTGAACAGCAGCATGCAGGGAGTGCGTGAAAGCGAACTTCCCTACGCCAAAACTTCTCTGGGTGAGCATGGTGCCTCACCCAGCAATTCAGACTAACATCCCCAGGAAGAAAAAGTACAAAACATTGGGGGGAGGGGCATGCAGGCAGCTTGCAGTCTGTCTCTGGAACAGATCTGCAGATCCAATCATTGAGATTAGCTTAACCCACAGTCTGCTAACCTTCCAACTGACCTACGCAGCTCTAACTGACAAGATCTCTCTCAGTTTAGTGATCTAAGACAAGAGGCGTGATATATTTGAGTGCCTCTTGCTATGCACATAGAGGTGGGGGCAACTTCTGATTGGCAGAGCTTTCATACTCAGGGCTATATGTTAAAAAGAAGGTCTTGGCAGCTTTTAAGACCTCCTGTTCTGCAGGCAGCGACTAGGGCATCTTCTTCCCAGCCAAAACAGGTTACAAAGTGCAAAAAGCCTGGGGAGAGTGGTCCCACAGAGGGCTGAGGCATACTGGACATGCCTGGAGGCTCATAGAAAGGCACCTTGAGAGCAATTGTCTCCCAGCCCTGCCTGATTATGCTGGCAGCTCTGACTGAGAGAGCCTTACCCAGAACCCTGTGCAGAGTGGGGATAGAGTGAGGATTTGCCAGCTCTTTGAGCCTCTTACTGTCCAGGCAGAGGCAGTGGAAACCTCATAGCTGGATCATCAGGCTGCTAATTCAGGAAAAAAAGAGTAGGAGAGAGGCTCCAGGAAAACAGACTCTCTCATTGTCAGAGCCTGCAAATGCTAACAAACCTCAACTACTAACGAGACTGAAGCCTAATATATGACATTGCCATAGAGACTCATTAACTGCAAATCTCTACCTAAGCATGCCAAGGGGGCAGAGCCTGGGATACAGAGTCACTGACCAGGAAGAAGGAGAGGAAAGAAAAAGCAAGAAGATAGCCTCTCAAAATCAAGAAAAATCCAAAGACTTGATAACTTTTTCCATTTTTTTTTTTTGGTTCTTTCATCTTGTCTTTATTATTTTTTTTCTCTTCCACCTTGGTCCTTTTATTCTCTGCCTTATTCTTTCCCCTTCTTAAACTACACTACCCATAAGTGTTACATCTCCCATTTTCTTTCTTTTCTTCTTCCTTTCTCTTTATGAGGGTTACACTCCAAATTTTTTTTTTTTTTTGCATTTTTCTGAAGCTAGAAACAGGGAGAGACAGTCAGACAGACTCCCGCATGCGCCTGACCGGGATCCACCCGGCACACCCACCAGGGGCGACGCTCTGTCCACCAGGGGGCGATGCTCTGCCCATCCTGGGCGTCGCCATGTTGCGACCCTCCTGGGTGTCGCCATGTTGCGACCAGAGCCACTCTAGCGCCTGGGGCAGAGGCCACAGAGCCATCCCCAGCGCCCGGGCCATCTTTGCTCCAATGGAGCCCTGGCTGCGGGAGGGGAAGAGAGAGAGAGGAAGGCACGGCGGAGGGGTGGAGAAGCAAATGGGCGCTTCTCCTGTGTGCCCTGGCCGGGAATCGAACCCGGGTCCTCCGCACGCTAGGCCGACGCTCTACCGCTGAGCCAACTGGCCAGGGCCCAAAATTCTTAACTCTCTCTTTTTGTTCTTTTTTCTTTTTTCTACTTTTTCTTTTTCCCTTTTTCTTTTTTCTCCCTCTCTATTAGTTTCTTCTTTTCTCCTTTACTTTTCCTCTCATTCAATTCTCAATCAAGAACAAATTATTTTATTTGGGACTCAAATTTTTTTTCTTTGTGGCATTTTGGGTGCTTTTGACTTTGCTTTTTAACTCATTAGCATTCCCTCCAACCTCGGATCTCCATTCTACCTAGTTTTTGTTCCACTTAATACAATAGTATTTTTTTTCTTTTTCCTGTTTCCCTCTTATCCCTCTCATTATAGCTCTTAGTCGACCATCACTTACAAGCAAATCATTTTATTCTTGATCCAATTTTTTTACTTTTTTGCATTTTGTGGGTCCTTATCTCCTTTTTTGCCCCTTTATCACTTCTCTCCAACTCAGGCCCTCCGTTATAGGTAGATTTTTTTTCATTTAGCACAATATAATTCACAGTTCATCATGATATTTTCTCAAGAAGGAGGGGAGAGAAGAAAACAAGAGGAAAATAATAAATTTTTCTTTCCTTTTTTTCTTTTTTTACTTTTAACTCTTTATTAATTCTCATTAGTGCTATCAACAAAACCACCCTCAGATGCCATTAATGAAAAGGAAATCAAATATCATGGATACAAAAGACAGAGATGTAGCACAGATAGATGAGGAAGAATCTATGGAGAAGAAATTTAATATATTGGAAACCTTGGAGTTAAATAATAAAAAATTTAAAATAAAAGTTTTAAAAATACTCAGAGATATACAAGAAAACACAGAAAGGCATTTTAAGGAGCTCAGAACACAACTCAATGAACACAAAGAATATATTACCAAGGAAATTGAAACTATAAAAACAAATCAAACAGAGATGAAAAACTCAATTCATGAACTGAAAAACGAGGTAACAAGCTTAGCTAATAGAACAGGCCAGATAGAAGGTAGGGTTAGTGATGTAGAAGACAAGCTACTTGAGGCACAACTGAGAGAAGAAGAGAGAGACTAAAAAATTTTAAAAAATGAGAAACCCCAACAGGAACAAATGACCATGGAGTGCAGAAGCACTCATAAGATAGTGTACTACAATGAATGTTGTAGATACCCCTTTCATTACTTAATGGTAACCACCTTTGAAAAAACCACCACAGAAGCACATGACTCCTGATGAGAAATGGTATTATGAGAGCACAGTCTGAAGGGTTGATTTTCTCACTGTCATGAGGTTTTCAGGTTTTTTATTTTAGTGAAAGATATAGAAAATGACACTTTAAAAAAGAAAAAGAAAATTAGGTGTAGCCATACTCATATCCGACAATGCTGACTTCAGGATAACAAACAAAAGCAGAGACAAAGATATATATTTTATAATGATAAAGAGAACATTGTATCGAAAAGTAATAACACTTCTTTATATATATTTACTGAATCAGGGAGCACCAAAATATATAAGACATCTACAAGTTGATCTAAAAATAGAAGTAGACAATAATACAATCATACTTGGAGATCTCAACACATCATTAGATAGATCATCCAAACAGAATATCAATACATAAATATTGCCTTAAACAAAACACTAGACCAAATGGACATAATAAATATTTACAGGACATTTCATCACAAAACATAAGATTATACATTCTTCTCCAGTGTACATGGAACATTCTCAAGGATAGACCATATGTTGGGCCACAAAACTAATATCAACAGATTCCAGAAGATTAAAACTGTACCAAGCAGATTTTCTGACCATAAGGTTTTAAAATTAGAGTTCAACTGCATAAAATAAGTAAAAAACACCACAAAAATGGGGAAATTAAACAACATACCTCTTAAAAATGACTGGATCAAAGAAGAAACAAAAGCAGAAATCAAAGCAGTATAATATGGTAGCCCTGGCTGGTGGTTCAATGATAGAACATTGGCCTGGGTTGTGGATGTCCTGGGTTTGATTTCCAGTCAGTACACACAGAAGCACCCATCTGCTTCTCAAACCTTCCCCCTCTCACTTCTTTCTCTCTTTTTTTTGTGACAGAGACAGAGAGAGGGACAGATAGGGACAGACAGACAGAAAGGGAGAGATGAGAAGCATCAATTCTTTGTTGTGGCTCTTTGTTGCAGCTCTTTGATTGCTTTCTCATATGTGACTTGACAGGAGGGCTATAGCAGAGTGAGTGTCCACTTGCTTAAGTCAGCAACTTGGGCTCACACCAGTGATCTTAGGCTTCAAGCCAGTGACCTTTGGTCTCAAGCTAGCGACCATGGGGTCATGTCTATGATCCCACACTCAAGCCAGCCGCCCTGAGCTCAAGCTGGTGAACCTGCCCTCAAGCCAGAATAGCCTGTGCTCAAGCTGGCAACCTCGAGGTTTTAAAACTGGATCCTCTGCATCCCAGTTTGACACTCTATTCACTGTGCCATCACCTTGTCAGGCTCTCTCTCTCTCTTTATCTCTTCTCCACCCATCCTGCAGCCATGGCTAGATGGAGTGATTTGGTCCTGGTCACTGAAGATGGCTCCATCACAGGTGCTAAAAAAAATGGCTCTGGTTGTAATGGAGCAAAGGCCCCAGATGGACAGAGTATCGCCCCCTAGTGTGCTGCAGATGGATCCTGATTGGGGCATATGTAGGAGTCTGTCTCTGCTTCCCCTCTTCTCACTAAAAATTAAATTTAAATTAAAAAAATTTAAAAAAGTAAAGTGGTTACCAGGGGAAGGAGACATAAGGAAGGGGTTGAGAGGAAGGGTATTAAGAGGGACAAATATAAGGTGACAGAAAATGATTTGACATTGGGTGATGGACATACAAAATAATCTATAGTTTAAATGCTATAGATATGTTTATCTGAAACCTATGTACTCTTATTGATCAATCTCACCCTGTTAAATTTAATTTTCTAAATAAAATTTAAGAAAATTATTCCAGCCTTGGCATCCAAGGGAACAGCAGTGTTTCAGATAACACAATTTTTTGACAATTAATTAATAGATAGTGGATGATGATGAAAAGAACAGTAAGGAAAAATGTCACTTCAATTAAGAAATATTTGTGATGGCCTGAAGCTTAGCTTCTAGAATAAATTAGAATTTTGAGAGTGTATGCTGGAGAACTCTTTTGTCTGCTGGCTGCTTCCCCTAATATATCCAGTGAACAGTTCATCATGTGTTATTATTCCCTCAGCAGGTGCTGGTTTTTGAGAAGGGAACAGCTGTTTGACAACCTACCCTATTCTTTAAGCTTATTGTCCTGTGGTGGGGTGGAAACAGCTGGCTGAGGTGCCTGGAAAGCCCATTTGTGCTTCCTGAGAGTTAGGCTTTATGGTGCTGTCTTGTCTTGGGATGGCTACACAGTATCCCTTTTCCCCTAAACCCAGAGGTAGACTCCTAGTAAACATAAGGGTTTATTCTTGCTAGAGCCTTTAGGGACTCTTCCTATGCATTCTGTCATTGAATTCTCCTATGCAGTGTGGCTAGGGTAGGTTTTAGATACACAATTGATAGACAAAGTATTAAAAGTTCAGATAGATTCAGTGACATGTTACAGGTGCTTGTTTTCCCTTTCTTTGTCCTGGTTACTTTCACACCGGGTTCCACTCCCTGGATGACACTTCTTATGTTTTAAGGACTTCACTGCCAATCAGTCCCTAATGGAAAAAAGCACGGAAGAGCAAGGAAAACAAACAGGAAAAGGTGACTAAGGTTTTGGAAGTGTCACAGCCCCCTCCCCCATTTACTGCCATATCTTCTTGCTGGATCTGAAATCTCCTACACATGACATTGAAATTTTATACTTATAATCTGACAAGAACAAAGATATTTAGAGTCTGATTAATGACCTTTGGAAGTGACCTGCCCCAAGAAATTTGATATTCTTTGTTAATGTCCCTGAGGTCACCAACTTGAGTGCAAGCTCATCTGGCTTGAGCACAGGATCACCAGCTTGAGCATGGAATCAACACAATCCCATAGTTTCTGGCTTGAACCTAAAGGTTGCTGGCTTGAACCCACAGTTGCTGACTGGTTCAATTTTTCGCATCAAAAGATAAAAGTTCTGTTCATTTTTGGAATAAAACAAAATACAAATTTTTCTAACTGTCAATAAACTTCATTAAATAATATAATTGCCATTATTATTAATGATTTCTTGCCAGTGTGAGGGCAATTTGTATACCCCGTTTTTGAAAAATGTTTTATCTTTTGATGCAAAAAATTGAACCAGTGCTTGTTTGATATCTTCTTCATTTTTGAATGTTTTGCCCTTCAAAAAATTTTGTAAGGACAAAAACAAGTGATATCCAGTATTATTCCTTCACCAAACACTTTCAATAAATTTCTACATGCTTCTGTAGCATTTCTTCCTGTTGAAATTTGTAAAAATTACAGTGGCATAAATGAACTTTATCAGTAGCCATGGGTACACTATCGCTTCACACATAAGACTAACGTGAATCAACTTTGTTTTAGTTAATTTGCTACATCAGTATGTATACATTAATGATAAAAATAGAGAGGCACACATGCGCTAAATAAACATGTGCTTATGTGTCGAAACTTGTGATAGAAACAGACAGAACTTTCCTCTAGACCTTATATATATAGGTGGTTTGGGAAGGCAAAACCACAGAAGATTCCTTTGGCCTTCAGAGTGAGTTCTTACCATTTTTTCTCATACAATTTTGAAATTCTGATTATACAATTAATAGTTCTTTTTTTATATATATATTTTTCTGAAGCTGGAAACAGGGAGAGACAGTCAGACAGACTCCCACATGCACCCGACCGGGATCCACCCAGCAAGCCCACCAGGGGGCGATGCTATGCCCCTCCAGGACATTGCTCTATTGCGACCAGAGCCACTCCAGCGCCTGGGGCAGAGGCCAAGGAGCCATCCCCAGCGCCCGGGCCATCTTTGCTCCAATGGAGCCTCACTGCAGGAGGGGAAGAGAGAGACAGAGAGGAAGGAGAGGGGGAGGGGTGGAGAAGCAGATGGGCGCTTCTCCTGTGTGCCCTGGCCGGGAATCGAACCCGGGACCCCTTGCACGCCAGGCCGACGCTCTACCACTGAGCCAACCGGCCAGGGCCACAATTAATAGTTTTTAATTGCTCTTTATTCTTAAGTCCTCAGTGGCTCCTACAGAGGCAGAGATGGGAGAATGTTGTGTGAAGTGAAGTTATATGAATGTTGTGTGAAGTGAGGAATAACATCCAAAATAGTATTACTTTGAGTGAGGCCCAGGTAAAAATCACATTGTCATTTTCATGAAGTTTATCTGTTTTTTTGTGTTACCAGTTCATTCAAAGAAGTATTTTTATTAACTCAAGGATAGAGGGAAAATGAGACCAAAGCCACCTTCTAATTCTCAGACCAGCTTCCCATGTCTTTTTGAAATGCTCAAGGCTTAAAGGTTGCCTAACAAATAAACAATGTCCAGCTTCTGGACCACATAGACCTTTGGGGGAAGCATTCTGGGCTCTTCACCTTCAAATGACTCTGTCAGCCACTAGTGTACAGCTACCTTAGAACAAAGACACCTTAGAACAGGGACACTTTTCCCAGGTCACTTAGTAAAGAGCAGGGCCTGAGTGTGAGAACTCAGAAGGGAACTTCAACTGCCACTTCTCCTTGAAGACAAGGCCACATTTTCCTGCCTGATATGTGATTCCTCTTATATCAGTGTTCTAAATATATCTGTTACATAATGAGACCCTGAGGTTCAAAGGAAATTCTGTTAAAAGGTTTTGTCTGTTGCCTGACCAGGTGGTGGTGTGATGGATAGAGCATCCACCTGGGACACTGAAAACCCTGGTTCAAAACTTCAAGGTCACCAGCTTGATCTTGGAATCATAGACATGACCCCATCGTCACTGGCTTGAGCCCAAAGGTTGCTGGCCTGAGCAAGGGATCACTGGCTCAGCTGGAGCCCCACACCCCAAAACTTTGTCAAGGCTTATATAAGCAATCAATGAAAAACTAAAATGCTTCAACTACAAGTTGATGTCTATGATCTCTTTCCATTCCTGTCTCTCTCTCTCTCCTTTCTTTATTTCTGACTGTCTCTCTTTCTCTCTCTCTCTCTTGCAAAAACCAAAAAAAACCTTTCCTCTGTTGATGTTAGACTTCTATGAGACACAAGCAGTAAAGAGCTTACTTCTACCAGCCCAGAGGCACATCAAGCTAGGCAAAAACCAGGAAAGATGAATTCTACCTAAGTATGTTGAGTACAGTCTTCAAGATGTCAGGGCAGGCAGAAGGGCAGCAATGCTTTGGGGGGTCAATGTCCAAGGTTCAAGCAGGTGTAGTAGCAGATCCAGGGGAGCTCTCTCCAGTACATCCACAGAAGCCAGAGAAACTCTACATGGACTCTTTAAAACTTGACCTACTGTGTAAGATTTTCTTTGGCCTAAGGCTGTGGTGGCGAACCTATGACACACGTGTCAGCACTGACCCACGTAGACATTTTTGATGACACATGGCTGCATGCAGCTGCATACCAGAGAAGTATGGGGCCACAAGCTAAGAAGAACATTACATCTTTGGCTCTTGCATGGCCAGGTGCAGTAGCCGAGGATAAAACATTTGCTGTAGTGTAGACACTCTGTGCCGGAGGTCTATAGGCCAAAACAACAGAACTCCAGCACAAAGCGTCTAGTTCTGGGACTTCCAGTTAGGCAGTTAGGGGAGTCTTTGACCTCACTTCCGGCCAACGGAGCAGGGAGCAGGAGAATGCCATGGGGGACACATCTCTGGGGACCCTGTGATCGCCATTACCAGCAGCCACATAAGCACAGCAACAATCTACTGTTCTAGGGTGTCATGGATTTCTAACTGACCATCATTACTGAGATAAGTGAGGAGGAGGCTGGGAGAGGTGAGGGCCTGTGCTATGGGTGCCATTTCCCACCTTTAGAAATAGCAGCAGCCATTTTAATTTACATAAGATGCAACTTGCAGAATTTCAAGACAGCATCTAGGCTCAGATGCTTGTTGACTTGAGGTTAAAGCTTGATAATCTGGAAAGGTGCCAATTGGAGAATCAAGAGGAGTGCCACTACAAACAGGAAGTTTGGAGTGCCTGAAACTGATTACCAGACACTTTTAGCACCCTGAAGAATATTGCAATGGCTTTACTCACAATTTTTCCCTCTACGTACTTTTGTGAGACCTTATTCTCAGCATTAAATAATATCAAAACCAACAAAAGAAACAGATTGACAGATGAAGTTAGTAGCACTTGCTTGGGCTTGAAGTGTACAAAATACCAACCTTCAGTTGAAGATTTAGCCAATGAAATTCAGCAACAAAAAAGTCACTAATAGGCAGGTTAGTTAAAGAATTACCCCTCCCCCTCACTTATCTTAGTTCATGGCACCACACCCAAGTTAAATAATATCAAGACCAACAAAAAGAAACTGACTGACAGATGAACAAAGAAGTAACTAAGCAGGTAAGTTAAATAATTAGTTTTTGGTTTATTAAATACAGTTATATATTACAATTATATATTTTTGTTATTTAAACTATAAATATCATGAAATTATGATTTTTTTCCTTGAAGTGACACACCACCTGAGTTATGCTCGGTTTTTTGGTGAATTTTGACACACCAAGCTCCAAAGATTGCCCACCACTGGCCTAAAAGGCAAGCTGCTACTGCAAAGCATTTATACACAACTACTCTCATCTGGCTCTACTATTAAGACATGGGAAAACTGAGGCCCAGGGAGGGAAAGAACCTTGCCCAAGGTTTCCCAGCTTGTAGTAGAGCTGGGTAGAAACCAGATCTCCTCATCACAAGTTAGTGACCTCTCTATACCATGAATATATACTGTGTGTGGAATAAGTTTGGGTCCATGTAAGGTGGAAGAAGCCTGATCTTTGTACACAGGCATGGGATCCTCAGCAGTGCTTGCATTTCCCAAGTGTGGTGGTTGCTGCTACATGTTAGCCCAGCCAACACACTTTGCTCACCTGTCCACTGTATTGGTCAGGATTCTGGAGGATTCTGGCAGATGTCTTGGTTGGTCAACACTTAATTTGGAAGGATTCTTTTGAGGACATTTATTGGGGCTGCAAGCAAGGGCTTGGGGACACCAGTTCCCCCAGGTATGTGATGGAGAAGAGCAGAAGATGCTACAAGATGATAGTTTGCTGAAGAAGGCAGGGGAGGTAGCCTTGACCAGTATCTGTGTAGCCTGAGGCCCTCTGGAAGCTACCTACTTGCTTCTCTACCTCCTGCAGCTGTCCTTGGCTTAACATTCTCTCTTCTGCCCAAAGATCAGACCCCATGAGTTGAGTTAGTGGTGGTAGAGTCTCTGTTGGGATCTGGGATTGGGGTCCCAGGGTTTGGCCTAACTCTGCCGTCCTTCCTGGGGATACCCAGCCTTGAATCTCACCCTTTCCCAGTCCATAGTGGACACACGTTTGGATTCCAACCCAGAGCTTGACCTTCCATCAAGAGAAGAGAGCAGTGTCTAGCATCTGCAAGCCTCCTGAGACCAGGCCAAAGCCAAGCAGGTGCAGTTTACTCAGTATGGAGTACCCAGATTAGTGCAAATCTCCCTACAACAAACACACACACACTGTCACTGTTGTCACTTTGCCTAGGGTCCTTTTCTTTTGGCTCTCTCCTGTCTTCTGTATCAAACAATGAAGGTCACTTGAGGCATGAGCTGAGAATGACTTTCTGAAAAGCTGCATCAGGCAGCCTTGGTCTTACTTGGGAGTGCATGGTCCCTCTAGCTCTTTTTCAGGGCTCATCTTGGTATAATTATCTTCTCCAAAGGGCATGCTTAGAACTCAGTGGTTTGATCCCCGGTCAGGGCATATACAGGGAAAAAAAGTCACAGTTTCTGTCTGTCTGTCTCTCTCTCTGCCTTCCTCTTGCTCTAAAATCAAATAAGGAAATTAATTAATAAGTAAATTAATTGCAAAAAAATTTACTGTTTCAATTTCAGCCACCAAATCAACAGGTCTAGTGGGGTTTCTCTTCTGTCAGGAAGAATGAGAAGAGTGCTACAGTCTTTGGATTAGATGACCCCTGGGCCCAAGCTTTTTGCACAGCTTCACAATTAAGATAATTGCAATCCTAAGGCAGGTATGAATCACATTCTCATTTCAAAAAGCAGATTGAGTCTTGGACAGGCTGGACAGCTTGCATAAGTTGGTGCAGGTAGTAGAGATGGGCTTGTTACCTAGAGCCCCACCACTGAGCACCTCAGGGCTGTGTTAGCCCTCCCCATTTGGGCACACATTCTAATGAAGAATCAGTCTTTCTCTAAACAGATACCAGTAGATACTTCTCCTAACAAGATATATATCACCATTTATGCCCCCATACCCTCCACACTGTTGTCCATGTCCATGAGGTATTTTTTGTTCTTTTTTGCTTTATCCCTTCATCTCTCTCACAAATGGCCAACAGATACATGAAAAGTGTAGCATGCACCAGGTACGAGAAACAAACGTCGGAGACTTTCAGGAGTATAGATGATTCTTTATTGGCCAGTTTAACCTGCGCAGGGGCAAATTCCCTGATGTCCAGAGACACTGTACTCACAAGGAGCTGCAATGGGAATCACGCCTAGCGCTTACAGCTAAGTCTTTTTATAAGCTTAGCAAGCAAGCAGTTCATAGAAGCAAATGTGGCGGTTAGCTATTGGCTAATTCATACTTATGTAGCATAACAACCCAAATATGGAATGGAATTTTTCATAATTCTGCAAGTCTAAACACATATACTGTTATTTTGTGGTCAGTGAGTCAGTATCTTGAACAACCTTGGTCATGGCATTCCTAACGGTCAGGGACAGGACCTGCCTGTACACTTAAGTTCCCTGTTCTGTTAGTGCCTTGCCTACATCCTGTTATTTTAAACATTCTGATCTTTTCTTGGTCTTTACAAAAAGATGCTCAATCACACTAGCTATTAGGAAAATGCACAATGAGATGTTGCCTCACACCTGTTAGAATGTCTATTATCAACAGGACAAGTAACAAGTCTTAGAGAGGCTGTGGAAGAAAAGGTATCCTCATTCACTGCTAGTGGGAATGTAAATTTATATAGCCACTGTAGAAAATAGTATGGAGGTTCCTCAAAAAATTAAGAAAAGAGTTACCATAAAACCCAGAAACCCCTCTTCTGAATATCTACCAAAAAAAACTGGAAACATGTATTTGTAAATATATATACACCTCTTTGTTTATTTGGTATTACTTATGGTGGTCAAAACGTAGAAACAACCAAAGTGTACTTTGATAGATGATGTGGTATGTATATACAATAGAATACTACTCAGCCATAAGAAAAGTTTAAATACTACCATTTACCACAACATGGATGGATCTTGAGAGTATCATGGTAATAAATTTAACTTTAAAAAAAAGAGTTTCATGCTAAGCAAAGTAAGTCAGCTGGAAAAAGTAAAAACAAAAAACATAATTTCACTATATTGGAAATATGAAACTAAAAGCAACAAGTGATAACAAAAAAACAAAAACACATATAGATAGACAACAATATGGTGGTTACCAGAGGAAATGAAGTGGGGGGAAAGTAGTAAAAGATAAAGGAGGTCAAATATATGGTGGAAGAAGGAGATTTGACTTTGGGTGGTAAGCACACAGTACAATATACCGATGATGTATTAATAGAATTGAAACCTATATAATTTTATTAACTAATGTCACATCAATAAATTTAAAAATAAAGAAAAAATAAAGTAATTATGAGCTACAGGAAAAAACAAAAATTATGTAAGGAAAAGTATTAGTGATACTTTATGACTCAACTACAAATAATGTCTACTTAGCCACCATACTATAAATACTAAATAATGGTCTAACCAAAATCATAATATGCTTAAAATGGAAGAATGTAAAGATAGGAAATGTCCTTGGCTGAGGTGGGAGACAGGATGTGTGTAGGTATGTCACTAGACAATGCAAAAATGTAAAAGTCAAGAAACAACTATGTGATAATATTAGAGAACAAAAATAAGTACCAAAAGAATTAACTGTATTAGTTGAAAGCTCTTGCCTCTGGGGAATAAAAAATTGCAGGAAAAAGGAAAAAAAGCACTGTTTTTCATAATAAAATTTTTAGAACTATTTAACTATGTAAACTATAATAATGTATTATTTATTTATTTTAATTTATTGTGTTAACATGGATTCAAATGTTCCACTAAATATAACACCCTCGCTCCCCACCCCCATGTTCCTATTTATACTCATTTTGCCCCCTCCCCCTATCTCCCACCCCCATTCCATCTGGGAATTGCTGTCCTATTATCTGTATCTGTGTTATGTATATGTAATTTCACTAATCCATTCACCTTCTCTGATCCCATCCCCTCATCCCCTTCCCCCTGACAGCTCTCCCTCTGGTCCTTGTTACTCTGCCTCTTGTCTATTTCATTCCTCAGTTCACTTTGTTAATGTATAATTTTAAAAAAATAAAAATAAATTAAAATATTTTTTAAAAAAAGAAATCAGCAAATGGGAAAACAAGTGTGCCAAAATCCCCATCTCCAGTTTTAAGCTATTAGGGCTGTCCCAAACAGGAAAACAATGTCCTTGGGTGCATACTACTAAATGGGGGCAACCTGAAGAAGAGGGACTTTGAGTTGTGGGGCAAGGTGTGCCCCTGTAATGCTGGTGGCGATGGCCAGGCAGGTCCACATTGGATTTGGGCTAACAGTAGAGAAAATGCAGAGCTAGAAAGCACTGGGCCATTCCTGTTTAATAGATTCTCACAACAGATGGAAGAGCAAACAGGCAGGAAAAACCTCTTCTCAAGCAAAGCAAATAGCAAAAAATGGCCTCTCACAGTGGCAGGCAGGCAATCCACCATCCACAATCCCCCCGAGCGCAAGCACCCATATCCTTACATAGGCCATACACACGTAGCACTGCCACATGTTCAAGCAACAATCAAGCACAGGGCTTGTAGCCAGTAAACAATCAAGCCTAACACAGCTGCCCTACATTTCACCCCTTTAGGGTTGCTTGCCTCATAATAGCTACATTACATACATACCAAAAATGACAATTAGAAAGGTGCCTTTTACAATGTCTCCCTGAGCACTGTCCCCAGGGAGTTAACTGGAGGACCACTTCTAGCCCTTTACCCCATGGTGCCAACAAAGCCACCCATTGTAGGTGGGGAACCTATACAGTCTTGGACCATGTCCATGGAATAAAGTGACCTTGATGCATCTCTGCAACTGTTTGAGAAGCAGTCCATAATAGACAGCTCAGCTGTCTGTGCAAATCACCAAAGTAAAAAGTTCATTACAGGCAATGCCAACACCTGCTTCACATTAGGAGAGCAGTGGATTGCCAATTTCACATGGGGCCTCTGGGCCCCACCCATCCTTGATGGACAGGTCCTTTGCTCTTCTCCTGCTCTTCCCCCTATTCAAACTAGGACAATGGGTCTTGGGGATCCTGCAACCTGAATGCCAGCCATTTTTCTGGCGGATGCCAGAGCCACCTGCTTCCCTTGCTTTTTCAGTGACTGGAACCCCTGTTCTGACTCAAGCTGCTGCCAAAGCTCCAACAAGACTTTATTAGGCTTGCCATCTAATTTCTCCCTCTCTGCACTAGCCACAATCTAATCTACCCACATCTATGTGCGAGGACCCTTCACAGGCCCATTTCTCCTGATAATCAGGGGGCAGCATAGGCAGCATCCCTCACAGCCTTACAGTCCACCTGTTCCAGAGAGCATGATGCCATCCATCCCCTATGTCCTGCAACCAGGCTGCCAGGGACTCAGTGGGTTTTTTCCTGAATTTCACCCCCAACTCCATCAGCTCTGCCTGGTGTAGGTCCAAACCTGAGAGAGCTCCACTGCCTGTGGCAAAGGTTGTGACTGTCCCTGAGGGACTCTCTTGGCTTCTGGGTCTTTACCATCTTGGCAATCACCGGCCAAGCTCTGAGTCTGCGGATGGCATTTACTGCTCAAACTTCCTCCTCAGAAGAGTCAGTGTTGCCTGCTCCTGCCGACTCAGAGCCACTCTGCTGGCAGAAATATATATAGCTCCATCTTTCACACCTGCTTTGGCTCCTGCAGCTGCTGCCTCTCAGCCTGAAGCTGAGACTTGAGCTCTTGAACCCACAGTTGTTTCTCCAACAGCTGTCACTGCCAACATTCAACTTCCAGGGCAAACTGGGGCTCACAAACCCATAATTCCTTCTCCAGAGACCATTCCAGTTCCAACGCCATTGGTGCTTAGCTGGCATCTCACATTACAGCTCTCAAACCTGGTCAGCCTCCTTTTCCAGTGCTCACTCCAGTTCACACCATTGTTGCCACTCAGTTTGTAGCTCATCCTAGAGCTTTCTACCATGCTAAGCTTCTCACACAAAGCTCCTGGTTTCTTCTTACAAGATTGTGAAAACCACCCAGCCCAGTCTCCAACAGGAGAGTCACTGGGAACAGTGACTTCATAACAATCTGCTCTGAATCATGCCCACTAAGCCAAATGTAATGCTAGTGGCCAGAACCAGGAAAGTCCATGCTGGATTTGAGCAGATGATGGTGAAACTGCAGAGCAGAAAAGCATTGAGCCATTCCCATTTAATAGATTCTCACAATAGGCAGATGAACAAACAGGCAGGGAAAACCTCTTCTCAGGCAAAGCAAACAGCAAAAAAAAGGCCTCTCACAGTGGCAGGAAGGCAATCTGCCATGTACAATCCACCTAAGCACAAGCACCTATAGCCTTACATAGGCCATACACACGTGGCACAGCCACAGTCTCATGCAACAATTAGGCAAAGTGCTTGCAGCTGGTAAAACAGCAAGCAAGCCTAACACAGTTGCATCACAGACCCCCATTCTTAGACCCTCCCCAGGATTAGATTCTTGAGCTCCCAAAGCTCTGCTACCAGCGTCCCCAGATCCCAAGGCTGTCATGGCTCAGGGTCTATATTGGGTTCTTTAGTTGTACAAACAGAATCCTCTACCCTAACCCCTACTATCTCACCACCCTGATAATCTAACTCTTATAGGATATGGCTATGACCACTACTCCCTTCTCATATTCTAGAACTTTATTTTTTCTTCCATGGTGCTATTTGCACCAGGCTTCTTACAATTCCATGCACTCCGCCCTTATCTTCCCAAGCCAGGACCATAAGCTGCCATATCCTCTCCAATACGCTTCTCATTGTATTGTTCAAAACTTGATAGCCTCTCTACCACCTGATGTGCTCACCAGGAGGAGTTTTGCCATTTCTCCTTGCCTGCCCAACACTTTGGTTCACATTTCAGTATTCCAGCCTTTGCCACAGAATGTGTGGCTTAAAGAAAAAATGTGTTGCAGGTGGCAGATCTATCCACCCTAGAAGACCAGAATCTGCATTTAGGCAGTGACCAACTTGAGTTGGATCAGTATACTCCACTGCTGGATAACCCCAGGGTTTGGCCCAGCACAGATGCTCAAGGAACAGAAAGTAAGTTGGCTCTTCCTTCAAGGAACTTTTTCAAACTTTCCCAGCAAACACTGCAATGGACAATCTAAAATTTTAGAACCGAAAGTCTGAGGCAGTGGAGAGGGCCCTCAAAGCAATTCATGTAGTCTTCAAGCCAGGTTGAGCATCAGGGGTACTGGGGCTGCTAATTAAAATGCATATTTCCTGGGCCTTATGCCAAAGCTACTAAATTAGAATCTCCATGAGGGTGAAAAGCCAGCTGCATTTTTAAAAATACTCTACTGGTAGTTCTGATGGTTCAGTGATTGGGAAGGGCAAGGTCTTGGCTTGCACAGAGAGTCATCACAGACTGGGACTGGAACTCTGGTTATTGACTCACACAGTGGAGCTCTCTCCCCTATGTCATCAGGCCCAGATGACTGTCAAGGTTGAGAGTTACATCCATGGGTCACTTGCAGACAGTAGCCATCCTGCCTCAATAGCATGAGTCAAAACAGAACCCAGATGAAAATGGTCAACTCCAAAGATATCACAGAAGTTTGGGGATGCCTTTTGTGTTCTACTGCCCAGGACAGAATAATCAGGGCCCCTTGGAAGAGGATCCTGTCTCATGGTATGTGTAATGCCAGTGGTTGAGGCCAGGCAGGTTCTCATTGAATTCAGGCAGACAGTAGAGGAACTGCAGAGCCATAAAAGTGTCAGGCCATACTCATTTATTGGAAGCTTGCAAAGAAAAGTGAGCAAATAAACAACAAAAGGAAAAGAGCTAATAAACAATAAAAATCTTCTTTTTGCAGTGAAGGGCAATGGAGCAGAAAAAACCACACCTCACAGTGGCAGGAGAGGGATCTGGAATAATTACTGCTGAAGGAAATCACCTGCAGCCTTACATAGACCACACACACGTGGTGCTGCCATGCATGCACATCCCAATCAGGCAAAGTACTTGCAGCCAGTAAACCAGTGAGCAAGCCTAGCACCATAGTTTTCCCCACAGTATGTAACCTGTACATTCTTTAGTCCTTCAGTCCAGTCTTTGGTCTGCTGCTCTGGACCCAAACATACTGTTTTATCAGGAGTCAGCTAGGAGCCAGAGTCACTGCTATCAAGAAACTGCAAGGAGAAGAAAGTCCATCACTCAGATGAGGTGCAGTGAGGAGTAGTGCATGAGGGTCTTTGCACATGTAGACAGGGGTCATCCTGGTCTGATGGAGAGTCAGAAAAATGGAGAAGGATGAGGAGATAGTCTGTGGGGTTGGGCCCACAGGAAAAGGGCCATTGCAAGCAGAGGGAGCTTTGTGTGCACAGACTGATAGTCTGTGGGGTTGGGCCCACAGGAAAAGGGCCATTGCAAGCAGAGGGAGCTTTGTGTGCACAGACTCTGTAGCATATGAGAAAGAGGGAGGCTGGTGTGGCTGGCAGTGCAGAACCAGAATGGCATGCAGTGGAGCACAGAAAGCCTACAAAAGAGGAGGATCAGGTCCTTTGAAGACATAATAAGGATGCTTTGTTTTATTTTGAAAACAATGGGAAGGGCCAACAAACATCTGAAAAGGTATTCAACATTAATAGTCATTGAAAGAACAAAAATTAAAACCACAATGAGATACTACCTCATATCCACTAAGACATTTTAAAATAATAAGTGTCAGTGAGGAAGTAGAGAAATTGGTGTCTCATGTATTGCTAGTAGAAATACAAAACTGTACAGCCTCTGTTAAAGATAGTTTAATTCTTCCTTAAAATGTTAAACACAGAGTTACCAGGTGACCCAGCAATTCCACTCCTGAATGCAACAGGTTTTCAAATGATTAATGCTCATAAAAGCATTGTTCATAATAGCCAAAAAGTAGAAACAAGCCAAATGCCCATCAAGTAGTGAGTGGATAAACAAAATTGAGTATGTCCAAATAATGGGATATTATTCATCCTTAAAAAGAACAAAGTAAATGATGTCAGAGTAATGGCTATGTGAGAGACACTCCTGATCTTTCCCTTTGAAATTTCAACAAATTGAACACCTATAATGCAGTGATATAACCCCAGCTGGGCTCACAAGCATGCCTGGAAGCTCCATGCACCAAATGAACTAAAGGTGGGACAAGTAGAAAAGGGGGGCAGAAGATAAAATGCAGTCGTGGTCAGCTCTGGGGGAGAGAAAACAAAAAATGACTGGGTTCTTTTGTTTGTTTTTTTCTCTACAGGACTATGTGAAGAATGGAAGCTTGGGCTGTCTGGGTTTTGTCTGAGAAGTAAGAAAGGGAAACTCAGAGTGAGTGGGTCTCCTTCTGCTGTTAGGAACAATGAGATAGACAGAGAGGGAGATAAACAGAGAGGTGGCAGAGCACGTGGTGACAGCCAGTGTTCCTGTGGACAACCTGCAGTCCACACACAGCAGAAACAAAGAAAAGTAAAGTTCAGCACCCCAGCCTCAAAGATCCCTCCTTTCTCATTTCACCGGGTATGGAGATTGATAGAGACAAACCCTACAGCTAGCTCTGCAGAGTCACTCTCTCCCTTAAAGAACAGAGGTGCTCCACATTGAGTCCTCTAGTCTGTTGAGACATGGGGAGGAGAGCTATAGCCATAAAGGTGGAAAGCCAAAACCATTAAGCCCAGAAAATTCATCCCACCTACCAACGTGATTGAGATGCTGCCTACATATTACAATAGCAACATCTCAGCAAAGGAAAGCCCAGGAATTTCACAAAGCTAAAACTTATAATACAGTGACACCTACTGTAAAAAAAACAGTAACTTCTCAAAACTAAAATTTAATTTTCCTTCTTTTTACTTTTTTCTTTCATCTATTTTTTTCTTTCTTTTTTTTTGTATTTTTCTGAAGCTGGAAATGGGGAGAGACAGGCAGACAGACTCCCACATGTGCCCGACCGGGATCCACCCGGCACGCCCACCAGGGGGCGATGCTCTGCCCCTCCGGGGCGTCCCTTTATTGCGACCAGAGCCATGCTAGCACCTGGGGCAGAGGCCAAGGAGCCATCCCCAGCGCCCGGGCCATCTTTTGCTCCAATGGAGCCTCGCTGTGGGAGGGGAAGAGAGAGACAGAGAGGAAGGAGAGGGGGAGGGGTGGAGAAGCAGATGGGCGCTTCTCCTGTGTGCCCTGGCCGGGAATCAAACCCAGGACTTCTGCACGCCAGGCTGACGCTCTACCACTGAGCAAACCAGCCAGGGCTTCATCTATTTTTTTCTTATTATTTGTTTCTTCTCCTTTGAATTTAATTTTCTTTAATTTCTATGTTTTTCATTCTATTTTATATGGGTGTTTTTTATTTATTTATATTTTTGATTCTTGATATTTGTTTTCTGTGATTTTTATTTTTACTTGCTATTATTTTTTTAATTTTTATATTTTTATTGTATTATTTAAATTTTTCATTTTTTAGTTGTTTTTTTTTGTTAAAGTTATTGACAATACCACTCTAAAATGCCATCAAAGAAGAATAAATCAAATATCATGGCTACACAAGACAGAGACGTAATTCAGAAAGAAAATAAAAAATCTCCAGAAAAAAATCTCAATCACATGGAAAGCTTGGAGTTAAAAGATAGAGAATTCAAAATTAAAGTTTGAAATATTTAATGAGCTGCAAGAAAACACCAGTAGACAACTGAAGGAGTTCACCAAGGAGACTGAAACTTTGAAAACAAAGGTAAAAAATTCAATACATAAATTTAAAACTGAGGTAGCAAGTTTAGTTAATAGAAAAGGATAGATAGAGGAAAAATTTAGTAACATTGACAAGAAATGCTACAGAGAGAAGAGGAGAAAGATTCACAAATTTTTTTTAAAAAAAAGCGAGACCTCTTCAAGAATTGTCTGACTGCATCAGAAAGAGCAATAAAAGAATAATGGGTATATCAGAAAAAGAAGAGAGGGAAAAAGGAATGGAGAGCCTATTCAAACAAATCATTGATGAGAACTTCCCAAGCCTATGGAAACAGTTAGAGTCTTGAATTCAAGAAGCAAACAGTCTGACCAGGCAGTGGCACTGTGGATAGAGCATCGGACTGGGATGCAGAAGACCCAGGTTTGAGACCCCGAGGTTGCCAGCTTGAGTGTGGGTTCATCTGGTTTAAGCAAAGCTCACCAGCTTGGCCCAAGGTTGCTGGCTTGAGCAAGGAGTTACTTGGTCTGTTTGTAGCCCTCGGTCAGGGCACATATGAAAAAGCAATCAATGAAAAACTAAAGTGCCACAACAAAAATTTGATGCTTCTCATCTGTCTCCATTTCTGTCTGTCTGTCCCTATCTATCCCTCTCTCTGACTCTCTCTCTCTCTCTCTGTGTCTCTGTCAAAAAGAAGAAGCAAACAATACCAATTTACTTCAAATGAAACAGAACAAGGCACATCAAAAAATTGTCAAATATTAATGACAAAGAAAGATTGCTCAACTAAGTTAAGGAAAAGAAGAATGTAACATATAAAGGAAAACCCAATAGGTTATCATAAGACTTCTCAGCAGAAACTCCACTAGCCAGAAGAGAGTGGACCCAAACATTCAAACTACTAAAACAGAGGAATTACCAACAAGGAATACTTTATCCATCAGTTATTCTTCAAATATGAAGGAGAAATAAAAATTTTTGTAGACATAAAGAAGCTGAGAGAATTTATCGCCAGAAAACACCCACTACAGGAAAGATTCAAGGGAGTCATTTGACCAGATACAAAAAAACAAAACTAATCAAAACTAAAAGTAAAACCTCCAACGAGGCCACAAAAAAACAAGGAAAATCTGTCACAACAATAACATAAAAGGGGAGAGGATAAAGATCGGCAGTAATAAAGAAGAATGGAGTGCAGAAGCACTCATAATACAAGGACTCTTGTATATATTAACATTTTTATCTTAATAACCTAATAGTAACCACCAATGAAAAAACCAATACTGAAACATACAGGTTAAAAAAATAAGAAACAGGGGAAAAAAGTATGGAATACCACCAAACAAAAACAACAGACAGAAAAAAAAGAACAAAACAAGACACAGAACTACCAAAAAACAAAATATAAGTTGGCTATAGAAAATCCTCAAGTGTCAATAATTCCCTATATGTAAGTGGATTGAACTCACCAATAAAGAGGCACAGAGTAGCAGATTGGATCTAAAAGCAAAACTCAACTATATTCTGCCTTTAAGAGATACATCTAAGCTGCAAGGACAAAAGTGGATCAAAAATAATGAAAAATGATTATCCAAGCAAATAATATCCAAGGAAAAGCAGGTGTGGCCATGTTCCTATCTGACAATGCTAACTTCAAGACAACAAAGGTAACCAGAGACAAAGAGACATTTCATAATGATAAAGAGGACATTGTATTAAGATGACAGAACACTTCTTAATATATATGCACCTAATCAGGGAGCACCAAAATATATAAGGCATCTACTAGCTTATCTAAAAATAGAAGAGAACAACACAGTCATACTTGGAGAACTCAGCAAATCACTGACAGCTTCAGATAGATCATCCAAACAGAAAAATCAATAAAGAAATATCAGCCTTAAACAACACACTAGATCAAATGTACAAAATAGACATTTATAACATTTCATCTCAGAACATCAGATAATAAATTCTTCTCCATTGTGTATTGAACATTCTTAAAGATAGACCATATTTTGGGTCACAAAACTAAAATCAACAAATTCAGAAAGATTGAAATTATATAAAGCATATTTTATGACCATAGGCTTTGAAATTAAAATTTAACTGCAAAAAAGAAGTAAAAAAAACCCACAAAAAAGTGGAAATTAAACAACATATTTCTAAAAAATGACTGGGCCAAAGAAGAAATAAAAGCAGGAAGATCAAGAAATATATACAGACAAACAAGAATAATGACATGACATATCAAAATTTCTGGATGCAGCAAAAGCAGTAATAAGAGGGAAGTTTATATCACTACAGGCTTATATCAAGAAACCAGAGAGATCCCAACTAAACAAGCTAACATCACACCTTAAGGAACTAGAAAAAAAAAAAGACAACCTAAAATCAGCAGAAGGAAAGAAATAGTAAAAGTCAGTGCAGAGCTAAATAAAATAGAGAACAAAAAAAAAACTATAGAAAAATTTAATACAACAAAGAGTTGGTTCTTTGAAAAAATTAATAAAATTGAAAATCCCTTGGCTAGACGCACTAAGGAAGAAAGAGAAGGGACTCTTATAAACAAAATTCAAAAAGGAGAAATTACCATAAACATCACAGATATACAAAGGATCATAATAGAATACTATGAAAGATTTTATGCCACCAAATTCAACAACCTAGAGGAAATGAATAAATGCCTAGAACTATACAATCTTTCTAGACTGAGTCATGAAGAAGTGGAAAACTTAAATATACTTATAAGCAAGAAAGAAATAGAAACAAGTATCAAAAACCTTCCCAAATATAAAAATTCAGGACCAGATGCCTACACTAGTGAACTCTATAAAACATTCAAAAAAGATTTGGTAACTATCCTTCTCAAAGTCATCCAAAAAACAGAAGAAGAAGCAATAATCCCTAACACATTTTATGAGGTCAACATAATCCTCATACCAAAACCTGACAAGGAAAGCATGAAAAAAACCAAAACACTACACACCAATATCTCTAATGAATCAATGCCCTAGGAATGTTCAGAGTCATCACCTGGCTCAGAGTTCCACAAAGAAACAGAATCAATAGGAGATTAGATAGACAGAGATGGATGGGTTGATAGAGAGATAAATAGATAGGGGGATGCAAACATTCAATCAATAACATTCTGCCCCTGTCACCCCAAAATTCTTATCCTTCTCATATGCAAAATACATTTATGCCACTCAATAACCCCCAAAGTACTAACTGTTCCAACATTAACTGTAAAGTCTAAGTCCCAAGTCCCACCTAAATTTCATCTAAATCTAAATCACCGCTGAGTGAGACTCAAGACAATTAATCCTTAGAAAAATTTATTTTCAACCATGAACCTGTGAAACCAAACAAGTTCTGTGTTTACATAATACACAAAGATAGGCACAGGATAGATAGTCCCATTCCAAAAGAGAGACATAGAAGAGAAGGAAGGGGTAAATGGGTCCCAAGTGATTCCCAGAATTTACAAGGCAAACAATAAGCCATAGGCTCCAGAATAATCTTTCTTGGCTTGATGTTCTGTTTTTCAGGCCCAGAGTAGCTCTCTATCTGGGCCCTGCCCCTGTGGAGTCTTTCCTTGGCTGGAGTCCCAAGGCTTGGTTACCATATGATTTGAAACTTAGGTGGAGGCAGCCATGCCCTTCCTTTCCTGCCCTCTAGGCCTATGCTGGTTGGGCAACCCTGATGACCTCTGAATCACCTGCCAGATTCTTCTTCCCTTACTTTGAAGCTGATTAGCATTATAATTCAGTCTTGTAGAGTCTAAGAATTTTAACATCCTTTTTTCCTTTTGTCTCATTTTCTCTGTTCCCTTTAGTCCCAGTTGGCAATATTTCTGCTAATATAATACCATCTCTATTCCCAGCCTCTGTTGAGATAGGTGATTAAGTCCATACTTTATATCCATACTAACCTCTTTATCAAAGGATTGCTTGGACACACGCTTAGTGCTCTCATTTTCTACTCTATGAAAAGATTAATAATTTTCCAGATCTTCAAGGTCTGCTTTTTTGCTTAGCAGTTCCATATTTAAGTAAGTCATCTCTCTTTTCTCCCATTTTACTACAAGCCATGCCTTCAACACGTTGATTAGAAATTGCTTCAACTAAATACCCAATTTCATCACTTGCAAATCCTACTTTCCACAAATACTTGAACATAGATATAATTCAGCCAATTTCTTTGCCACTTTATAAAAAGGATCACCTTTTCTTCAGTTTCCAGAAACATGTTCCTTATTTCCAAGAGAGACCTCATTAAAATGGCCTTTACCATTCATATTTCTACCAACATTTTGTTCAGAATTATTATATATTCTCTAAAAAGATTGAAGCTTTCTCTACATTCCGTTTTATCCAAACTCTTTCCCTTAATATTATGCTTTTAAGATTTCTCAATATTCATTTTTAGTTTACTTTTTGTATGAATGCATCATACTCTATTTACCCATTCTACTGCAATGGACAGTTGGATGATTCCAGGCTTTGGATACTGTAAACATTGTTGTCCATGTGTCCTGATGTATGTGAGTACTCATTTCCCTAGCATATGTAAAAGGAGTGAAATTACTGGGTCAGTTGGTGTGGCTGTCTTCAACTTTACTAGATAATACAAACTTTTCCCAAGTGCTTATTCCATTGTGTACTCCCCTCTCCAGTAGTGTATACCAGGGGCTCCACATTCTCACTGACACTTGTTAATTTTAGCTATTCTGGCCTGGCCTGTGGTGGTGCAGTAGATAGAGTTCTGACCTAGAATGCTCAGGTCACTGGTTTGAAACCCTGGGCTTGCCCAGTCAAGGCACATAGGGCAAGCAACCAATGAACAGCTAGAGTAAAACAACTACCTCTCATCCCACCCTCCTTTCTCTGTAAAATCAATAAATAAAATCTTTAAAAAAAATTTTAGCCATTTTGGTGGGTAATTAGTGGATCTCATTGTGGTTTTCATTTGTATTTCTTTCATTATTAAAAATCAAATTGCATTTCACACTTACTAGGCATTTCAATTTCTTGGCTTATAAATCACTAAGTCTTTTACCAATTTTTCTATTAGGCTTCTGTCTTTTTGTTAATAACTTGTAGGACTTTAAAAATATGTTCTGGATATAAGTCCTTTGTCAATTATGCATTTCAGATTCCTTTTTTTCAATTTGTGAATTATGTTTTAGTCTCTTCATACTACCTTTTGAAAAATATAAATTTTTCATTTTAATGTAGTCCAGCTGGTCCATCTTTTTCTTTTGCTTAGTATTTTCCATGTCATATTTAGGAAATATAACCTGACCAGGTTGTGACCCTGTGGATAGAGCATTGGCCTGGGATGCTGAGGACCTAGGTTCAAAACCCAGAGGTCACCAGCTTGAACATGGACTAATCCTGCTCGAGCACAGGTTCACCAGCTTGAGTGTGAGGTTGCCAGCTTGGGATCATAGACATAACCTCATAGTCACTGGCTTTAGACCAAGGTTGCTGGCTTGAGCAAGGGGCACTGGCATGATTGGGGCTTCCCAGTCAAGGTACATATGAGAAGGCAATCAATCAACAACTAAGGTGCCACAATATGACTTGATGCTTCTCATACCTATCCCTTCCTGTCTGTCTGTCTGTCTGTCTCTCTCTCTCTCGCTAAAAAAAACAAACCCACACACACAAAAACCACTTTACCTACCCTTAGGTCATGAAGATATTCTCCTTTATGATCTACTAAAAGCTTTATAGTCTTACCTTTCACATTTAAGACTTCAATCCACATGGACTTGATTTTTTGTGTGTGATGTGCAGTAGGAGTCCTATTTCATTTTTTATCCTTGTGAATACCTAATTGTCCCTGCACAATTGATTAAGAAGACTATTGCCTCCCCACTCCAGTGCAATGAGTCCTCCATCATAAATCAGATTTTATATACATGTGGGTCTGTCTGTGGGCTTATTCTTTTATCTTATCAGTCTATTTATCCAATGTTATATCAAGTCCACAAGAAGCAGATACTTCTCAACAGCTATTGACCCAGGCTGTGCTCATTAGGCACTGAAAAGCTGAAAGTTAGATATAAATAGATTAGTTAAGATCTTGAAAAATCAAATGGGAAAGCTTAGATTTGACTCAGGGAGCAAAGTCAGAAAGCAGAAGAGAAAGATTCTGATTGTTTTTGGAAAATATTTCTAGGAGTAAAGCTTCAACAGGAGAGCATGGGGTCAACAAAAGAATGTGGAGGTGATTGGAGTGTTTCAGAGCTAAGATCACAGGGTACTGGATGAAGGAGGTAGCAGTGAAAACAAAAAGGAAGAGATGTATCCAAGAGACATTTTAAAAAGAAAGTTGAATCAGTGGCACTTTTCTATGAGTTAGTGGAAGAGTATGGGTATTGGAGACTGAAAAATGACTCTAAGATTCCCAGCCCAAAAACTGAGAGAGGACTCTGGTTTGATGAAAGAAACTCATAAAGTAGTTGAGGGAGTACGTTTTCCACCACTCAATCCTGAAAGTTCCATTCATATTTCCAGAGAATTAACCAGAGTATCCAGGCTATACACAGATTCACTCAGCCAGGCTGTTGAGCAGTCAGTTGCATGTCGACCATGAATGGCTTTACGCTTTTGAGATTTTAAGAGACTTTAAGCCACATTCAAACCCGCTTGAGCATTTCATTTTTATATTTATTTTATTTTTAATTTATTGTGTTGATATGATTTCAAGTGTCACATTCAATATAACACCTCCTAACCACCGCATCCTGCCCCCTTTACCCTTCTCCCTCTTACCTCCATCCCACCTTTCTTAAGCCTACTCTGTGTCTATGTGTTATGTCTATATAATTTGGCTAATACATCCTCTGATCCTGTCACCTCTTCCTCCTTCCCTCTGACAACTCTCTATCCATTCCCTGTGACTCTGCCTCTGTTTTTATTTTTTCCTCAGTTTATTGTGTTTATTAGATTCCACATATAAGTGAAATCATATGATATTTGTTTTTCTCTGCCCAACTTATTTCACTTAGCATAATAATCCCTGGGTCCATCCATGCCATTGTTAAGCCTAATCCAGAGGGACCCGAAACATTGAAGACAGGAACAAAGTCCATCAATTACACATCAAAGCTTTATTGTCTAGCTTGGCCATGCAGCGGCAACTCCGACAGACATCTGAGGGAGAGTGCACCAGCCCTTTGTTCTACTTAGTTTTTATAGTTTTGTAAGTGGGAAGTACAGAAGCAAAAATTGTAATTAGGAGCCCCTTACCACTATTGGTTATAGTCACATGTCCTTTAACATGATAGGACCACGTTCAATTTGCAAGCCATACATTATTTTGGAGAAAACAAAATTTACAAGTCATTGCTATTATAAAAGGTTTATTTTGGCTTTTCTCTCCCTGTACCTGGCTAGCCATTCACCCCTTTCCCCACAGGCATCATGGAATGTCTGGGAATCCATGTTTTCCTCCCTTTTGCATTTACAATACAATGCCAAGGGCCATCCTGGTCATGCCAATCACACAGTACAGGGACTATTTCTCACAGTTTCTCTGCACACCTTAACCCAAATTAATAAAATGTTCTTCAAGCCTCCCAAAATATTAATATTAATTCTGTAGCTTTTGGTACTTTACAACACCTGCGGGTGAGGTGGCGCAGTGGCTCCTCACCATCACAAAAGGTAAGATTTCTTTCTTTATCATGGTGCCACAGTATTCCATTGTGTAAATGTACACAGCTTTTTTATCCATTCATTCACTGTTAAACTCTTGGGCTGTTTCCAAATTCTGTCTTTGTAAACAATGCTGCAACAAACATGGAGGTGTATATCTTCTTTTGAATCAGTGATTTGGTATTCTTAGGATATATTCCTACAGGTGAGATAACTGAGTCAAAAGACAGTTCTATTTTTAATGTTTTGAGAAAATGCCACAGTTTTCCACAGTGGCTGTAGGACTCTGCTTTTCCCCCAGGAGTACAGGAGGGTTTCCTATTCTTCACACCCACGCCAGCACTTATTGTATGTTAATTTGTTAATGAAAGTCATTTTGACAGATGTGAGGTGATATTTCATGGTGGTTTTAATTTGCATTTCACTAATGATTAGCGACAGTTGAGCTTTTATTCATATACCTATTTTCCATTTGTATGTCCTTTTTGGTCCTTTCAGTACCTTTGCCTATTTTTCAATTGGATTGTTTACCTTCTTGGTGTTGAGTTTTAGAAGTCCTTTATAAATTTTGGTTACTAACCTCTTATCAGGTGTATCTGCAATTACATTCTCCCATTGAGTGGGTTGTCTTTTTGTTTTGTTAATGTTGTCTTTTACTGTGAAAATGCTTTTTAGATTGATATAGTCCCAATTGTTTACTGTCCTTCATTTCAGTTGCCCGAGGAACGCAAAAATACTGCTTCAAGAGGTGTGTAAGAGTCTACTGCCTGTGTTTTCTTCCAAAATCTTTAACGTTTTACAACTTACATTTAATTCTTCTTTATCCATTTTGAGTTTATTTTTGTAAATGGTGCAAGTGGGTGGTCTAGTTTCATTTTTTACATGTACCTGTCCAATTTTCCCAACACCGTTAATTAAAGAAACTGTCTTTACTCCATTGTACACACATGCCTCTTTTGTCAAATATTAATTGACCATAAAGGCATAGGTTTATTTCTGGGTTCTCTGTTATGTTCTGTTGATCTATATACCTGTTCTTATGCAAGTACCAAGTTGTTTTGAGTACAATGTCCTTGTAGTATAGCTTGCTATCAGTAAGTGTGATACCTCCCACTTTGTTCTTCAGTTTCAAGATTGCTGAGGCTATTCGGGTTCTTTTTTGGTTCCATATAAATTTTTAGAATATTTATTCTAGATCTTTAAAGTATGCCACTGATATTTTAATAAGAATTACATTGAATCTATAAAATGTTTTGGGTAGTATGAATATTTTCATGATAATTCTTCTTATCCATAAACAGTATATATATACTTCCACTTTTTTGTATCTTCCTTTAATTTTTTTTCAATGTTTTATAATTTTCAGAGTACAAGTCCTTTACCTCCTTGGTTAAATTTATTCCTAGGTACTTTATATTTCTGTTGTTGCAATGGTGAATGGGAATCTTTCCTTAATTTCTCTGATAATTCATTATTCAAAATACTACTAATCTCTGAATATTAATTTTATTTGCTTCATTTTGCCAAATTTATTTATCAAGTCCAGTGGGTTTTTGGCTGAGATTTTAAGGCTTCTATGTACAATATAATGTCATCAGTAAATAATGATAGTTTTACCTCTTCCTTTCAAATTCAGATGCATTTTATTTATTCTTTTCTGATTGCTGTGGATAGGACTTCTAGTACTATGTTGAGTAAGGGTGGTGAAAGGAGACACCATATTTTGTTTTTCATCTTAAGGGAACTGTTTTTAGTTTTGCACATTGAGTATGATGTTGGCTGTCATATATGTCCTTTACTATGTTGAGGTATGTTCCCTTTACTCCCACTTTGCTGAGGGTTTTGATGATAAATGCTACCTCTGTAGCATTTTATCAAATGCTTTTTCTGCATCTATTGATATGATTATGTAATTCTTAAACTTTATTTTATGTTACAAATCACATTTATTGATTTGCAAATACTGTACCAGACTTGTCTCCTCAGAATAAATCCTACTTGCCTAACCAGATGGTGGTACCATGGATAGAGCATCGGACTAGGATGCAGAGGACTCAAGTTTGAAACCCCAAGGTCTCTGGCTTGAGCGTGGGCTCATCTGGTTTAAGCAAGGCTCACCAGCTTGAGTGCAAGGTCACTGGCTTCAGTAAGGGGTCACTCAGTCTGCTGTAGCCCGACGGTCAAGGCACATATGAGAAAGCAATCAATGAACAACTAAGGTGCCACAACAAAGAATTGATGCTTCTCATCTCTCTCCCTTCCTGTCTGTCTGTTCCTAACCCTTTCTCAGTCTCTCTCTGTCTCTGTCACAAAAAAAATAAGAAAGCAATCCCACTTGATCATGACATATGATCTTTTCAATGTATTGCTGAAACTGGTTTGCTAATATTTTGTTGAGAATTTTAGCATGTTTGTTCATCAAAGATATTAGCCTATAGTTATCTTTCTCTGTAGTGTTTCTACCTAGTTTTTGAATTAGAATAATGCTCACCTTGTAAAATGTGCTTACAAGTCTTCTCTACTCCTGAATTTTTTGGAATAGCTTGAGGATAGGTATTAGTTCTTCTTAGAATGTTTGCTAAATTTGCTTGTGAAGTCATCTGGTCCAGGACAACATTTGTTTGCTAGGAGTTTTTTGATAACTATTTCAATTTCATTTGTTGTAATTGGTCTACTCAGGTTTTCTGATTCTTCCAGATTCAGTTTGGAAGATTGTATAATCTAGGAATTTATCCATTTTGCCTAGGTTGTCCAATTATTTGGTATATACTTCTTCATAGTATTTTCTTATAATCCTTTGTATTTTCTGTGATGTCAGTTGTTACTTCTAGTCTTTTATTTCTAATTTTATTTATTTGGGTCTTCTCTCCTTTTTCTTTTATTTTCCTTCTTTTAACAACCTCATGCTTTATTGTGGATTTTTTTAAGAGAGCAGCAAGGAGAGGGAGACAGAGAGACAGAAACATTAAACTGTTCTGTATGTGCCCTGACTGGGGATCAACCAGCAACCTCTGTGCTCTGGGATGCTCCAACGAATTGAGCCTCTCTCTTTCTCTTTTGATGAGTCTAGTTTAAGTTTCATCAATCTTATTTACATTTTCAAAGAACCAACTTTTAGTTCATTAATCTTTTGTATTTTTTTTAACCTTTCTGTCATTTATTTCTGTTCTGGTCTTTATTATTTCCTTCCTTCTACTTCTTCTGGGCTTTGTCATTTTTTTCTAGCTCTTTTAGGTGCAGGGTTAGATAGTTTATTTGAGTTTTTTCTTACTTCTTGAGGTATGCCAGTAATGTTATGAACTTCCCTTTCAGGACTGCTTTCACTATATGTTACAGATTTTGGGTTGCTGTATGTTCATTTTCATTTGTTTCAAGGAAATTTTTTATTTCTTACTTGATCTCATTGTTAACTCATTTATTATTTAATAACATGTTATTTAGCCTCCAAGTGTTTGTTTTTCAGTTTTCCTATTGTGGTTTATTTCTAGTCTCATGTCATTGTGGTCAGAGAAGATGTTTTATATAATTTCTCTCTTCCTAAATTTATTGAAACTTGTTTTGTGTCCTAACATGTGCTCTATCCCAGAAAATGTACCATGAACACTTGAAAAAAACATATTTTGCTGCTTTGGGATGAAATGTTCTGAACATATCAATTAAATACAGTTGATCTAGTGTGTCATTTAAGGCCAGTTTTTTTGTTGAATTTCTGTCTGGAGGATTTATCCATTAATGATTGTAGGGTGTTAAAATTCGCTACTATTATTGCATTATTGACAATCTCTTTCTTTATGTCCATCAAAATCTGCTTTATATGTTTCAGTGCCCTTATATTGAGTGCCTAAATATTTACAATGGTTATATATTCTTCTTGGATTGCTTCTTTTATCATTATGTATTGACCTAGTTTGTTTCCTATTATAGTCTCCATTTTAAGGACTATTTTGTCAGATATAAGTACTGCTCCCCAGTTATTTTTTTTTCATTTGTATGAAATATTTTTTTTCATCTCTTTACTTTTAGTCTATGTGTATATGGGATTTGTTTTCTTATCCAAACACCTATCATATACCCTTTGTTTGGATCATTTAATCCATTTACATTTAAGGTTATTATTAACATGCACTTACTTATTGCCATATTATTCTTTAAGTCTATAATCCTCTTTCTCTCAATTTTCTTCTTCTTCTTCTTCTTTTTCTTCCTTTTTCTTCTTCTTCTTCTTCCTTCTTTATATAACAAGTCACTTAACATTTTTTTGCATTACTGGTTTGGTGGTTACGAACTTCTTATTCCTTTTTTTTTAAGTGAGAGTAGGGTAGATACATAGAGAGGCAGACTACTGCATGCACCCTGGCCAGGATCCACCCAGCAACCCCTGTCTGGGGCCAATGTTCTGCCCATCTGGGGCTACTTACAACAAAGCAATTTCTATTGCTTTAGACAGAGGTTCAATGAAGCTATCCTCAGCAGCTGGTGCTAATGTGCTCAAATCTGTGGAGCCATGGGTGAGGTAGGGGAAGAGAGAGAGAGAAGGGAGGGCAAGGGGGGAAGAATCAGATGATTTCCTCTCCTGTGTATCCTGACCCTGAATTGAACCTGGTACTTGCACATGCTAGGTCAATGCTCTACTGATGAGCAAACCAGCCTGGGCCAATTTCTTTTTGTTTTTTGGTCTAGGAAGCTCTTTATTTCTCTTTCAATTTTAAATGATAAGCTCTACTGGATGGAGTATTCTTGGTTGTAGGTACTTGTTTTCCATCATTTTGAATATTTCTTGTCAATCACATCTGGCCTGAAGGGTTTCTGTTGAGAAGTCAAATGTGAGACTTATAGGGATTCCTTTGTAGGTAATTAATAGCCTTTCTCTTGCAGGTTTTAGTATACTCTATCTTTGTTTCTTATCTTTGGCATTTTATTTATGATGTGTCTTGGTGTAGGCCTCTTGGATTTACATTTAATGGGATTATCTGTACTTCTTTAACTTGTGTGACTTTTTCCTTCATCAATTTAGGGAATTTTCAGCTATAATTTTTTCAAACAAGTTCTTTCTATTCCTTGTTTATTCTCTTCTCCTTCAGAAACCCTTATGATGCAGGCATTGTTTTCCTTCATGTTGTCAGAGGTATTTTAGAGTTTCCTAAGACATTTTGAGCCTCTTTCTCCTGCTCTGCTTCTGTGCTTATAATTATCTTGTCCTCTAAAATCAGTGATTTGATCCTCTGCTTCATCCAATCTGCTATTGATTCCTTCTAGTGCAGTCTCCATTTCAGATACTGTCTTTGCCATATCTGACTGGTTCTTTTTTATGGTTTCACTATGCTTTTTAATGATTACTATTTTCATGGTGACTATGCATTCTTGCTCTAAGATTCTTGAGCATTCTAATAACCATTATTTTAAACTCTGAGTTTGGTAGTTTGGTTACTTCCATTTCATTTCTTTTGCCAGGAATTTTTCTTGTTGATTCATTTGGGTCATATTTCTGTCTGCTTGTTTTGTGTATTAGGTAGCTCTGTTCTGACTCCCCAATTTTTTTTTGAGAGAGAGGCAAAGAAAGAGGGAGACAGGAACATCAAGCTGCTTTTGTGTGTTCCCTGACCAAGAAATTAGACCTGAAAAACACAACACTCAGAGATGATACTCTAATCAACTGAGCTATCTGAACAGGGGTTAATTTTTTAATTTTTTTTCTTAATTTTAGAGACACTGAGAGAGAAAAGGAGGAGAGGAATGAGGTGAGGCCATCATCTGATGTTCCACTCAGTCATGCATCTTTTGGTTGCTTTTTGTGTGTTCCCTGACCAGGGACCAAAGCTGCAACCTTGCTGTCTTGAGATTATACTGTTATCTAACTGAGCTAAGCAGCCAGGGCTGACTCCCAAACTTGTTGTGACATCTTCATGAGCAAGGTAGGCTCAGTAGTACTGACTTCCAGTCCATCTGAACACCTTGCTCTATGAATGTTTCTTGAGGCTATGTACCCTCCTTTTGTATGTGAGTCTTAAATGCTGTTAGCTCTTTCATGAGTGGAGTTGACCCTTCAGTCTTGCTGGCTCTAAGGGTCAACCATGATCACATGTATTAGACACTGGGCAGTGTCTCTCCTATTCTCATCAGGGTATGTAATACTCTTTGGAACATGCTATTTTTGTGGCTAGTTGAGTCTACCCTTGGTGCAGTCAGCCACACATTACTGATTGTGTTGGTCTTGAGTACTCTTGCTCAGAATTCAGGTACATGTTGATGTACAATTTGTTTTCTAACCTGCCATGGGCTAACTGTTTGCAGCTATCACTCTGTTCACTGTTTGTGTCAATATTTTCTGTTCCTCAGTGTGTGTGGGAGGGGCCAAATATTGTGAAAGAATAAGGTTTCTTCAGCATAGAGCTGACATAAACTCCATAAAAGGGCCCAATTTTCTTAAGATATGCTTCCAGAGATTAATGATGACATGACAGATACCCCTGATCTCTTCCCTTGAAATTTCAACAAATTGAACAACTATAGTGAAGCAAAAAAACCCCAGGTATGCTCACAGGTGCTCCAAAAAGATCCACACAATGAATGGACTAAAGATGGGACAGGGTGAAAAGGGGGGCAGAAGATAAAATGCATTTCTGGTGGTTTTTGGATAGAAAAAAAGACAAATATGAAGTGTTGCGTTTTCTTCTCTGGTGGACTACTGGAAGGAGTTAAGCTCAGGTTCTCTGGATTTTGTCTGAGGGGTACAGAGAGAAAAACTCGAAGTGACTGGATCTCATTATGTCAGGATGAACAGTGATATAGAGGGGCAGAAGGGGAGATAATCCAAAGGGGCAAGAGCGTGGGGTCACAACCAATGTTCCCACAGTCTGCCTGCAACCCCCATTCAGCAGAGATAGAGAAAAATAAAGTACAGCTCCCAGCCTCCCAGATCCTAGCTTCCTAAAAACACAAAACAGAGAGTGGCAGAGACAACCACAAAGCTAGCTTTCCAGAGCCACTCTCTTCCCTAAATAACAGAGGTACTCCACGTCAGATCTCCAGTTCTGTTAATATGTGGAAAGAAGCACCAGGAAGGCTGAGATTGCCATTGTTAGAGCTGTAAAGCAGAAAGCTGAAGCCATAAAATGTAAGTCATAAGTCCAAAGCTATGATATAAACCTCTCACAACATACCCCACACACCAATGCATCTGCAGCCCTGCCTACATCATTGTGACAAGAACATCTCAGTAGAAACAACCCAGAAACTTCACAGAGTTAAAACTTGTAATACAGCAATACATACTGGAAGAAACCTCTCAAAACCAAAACTTATTTTTCTTTTGTTTTCCTTTTTTTCCTTATTCTTTTCTTCACTTTTTCTTTTTTGAATTTTATTTTTATTCACTTCTATATATTTTATTTTTATTTTTTGAAGGTGCTTGGTTTTTAATTTTTTGTTTGATTTTGATCTTTTTTCTGTGGCTTTTCTTCGTTATTTGTCATAATTTTAAAATATATTTTTTTAATTTTTTTAGTTGTTCTTTTGTTAGAGTTCTTAACAATACCACTCTCAAATGCCATCAAGAAAGAAAAATATGAATACCATAGAGACACAAGAAAGAGATTTAGTTGAAAAAGAAAATGAAAAATCTCCAGAAAAAAATTTCAATCACATGGAAACATTGGAGTTAAATGATAGAGGATTCAAAATTGAAGTTCTGAAAATACTCAACAAGATGTAAGAAGACATCAAGAGGCAACTTAATGAACTCAAAAAATAAATTAATGAACAAAACAAATACTTCACTGAGGAGACTGAAACTTTAAAAAGAGAAAGAATGGCCTGACCAGGTGGTGGTGTAGTGGATAGAGCATTGGACTGGAATGCCAAGGACCCAGGTTTGAGACCCCAAGGTCGCCAGCTTGAGTGCGGGCTCATCTGGTTTGAGCAAAAGCTCACCAGCTTGGACCCAAGGTTGCTGGCTTGATCAAGGGGTTACTCAATCTGCTGAGGGCCCGTGGTCAAGGCACATATGAGAAAGCAATCAATGAACAACTAAGGTGTCACAACAAAAAACTGATGATTGATGTTTCTCATCTCTCTGCGTTCCTGTCTGTCTGTCTCTGTTCTATCCCTCTCTCTGACTCTCTCTCTGTTTCTAAAAAAAAAAAAAAAACCCAGAAATAATGAACTCAATAAATGAATTGAATACTGAGGTAGCAAGTTTAGCTAATAGACCAAGCCAGATAGAGGAAAAAATCAATATCAAAGACAGGCAACTAGAGATGCTACAGAGAGAAGAGGACAGATTCACGAGTTAAAAAAAAAACTGAGAGAACTCTACAAGAATTGTCTGATTACATCAGAAAAAATAATATAAGAATAATGGGTGTATCCAAAGAAGAATAGAGAAAAAAGAGAATGCAAGGCCTATTCAAACAAATAACTGGTGAGAATTTTCCAAACCTATGGAAAGAGTTAGCGCCTTGAATCCAGAAAACAAACAGAATGCCGAATTACTGCAAACTAAACACACCTACTCCAAGGCACATCATAATAAAATTGTCAAAAATTAATGACAAAGAAAGAATCTTCAAGAGAGCGAGGGAAAAGAAGAACATACCATAAAAAGAAAGGCCCATTAAGGTTATCATCAGACTTCTCAGAAAAAAACTCTAAAGGCCAGAAGAGAGTGGTTCCAAACATTCAATGTACTGAAAGAAAAGAATTACCAGCCAAGAATACAATATCCATCAAAATAATCCTTCAAATATGAAGGAGAAATAAAAACATTTAAAAGAATATAGAAGCTGAGGGACTTTATCACCAGACAACCTCACTGCAGGAAATACTCAAGAGGGTTAGTCAATCAGATATAGAGAACAAAACAAATCAAAACTACAAGTGAAAGCTCAAAAAAGGTCACAATAAAAACAAGGATAATCTGTGACAACAATAACATAAATGGGGAGAGAATAAAGATCTACAGAAGCAAAGGAGAACAGAGTGCAGAAGCTTTAATAAGATAAAGGACTCTTACACATATGACAATTTTTCTCTTAATAAGCTAATGGCAGCCACCCACAAAAGAAGTCACTACTGAAACACATAACTTAAAAAAATAAGAAACAGGCCCGGCATGTAGAAGTCCTGAGTTCATTTCCCAGCCAAGGCAGATAGGAGAAGTGCCCATCTGCTTCTCCACCCTTGCCCCTATCCTTTCTCTATATCTCTCTCTTCCCCTTCTGCAGCCAAGGCTCCATTGGAGTAAAGCTGGCCTGTTTGCTGAGGATGGTTCTGTGGCCTCTGCCTCAACTGCTAGAATGGCTCCAGTTGCAATAGAAAAGGATGTATAGAATACAACCAAACAAACACAACTGACAGAAACAAAAAAGAGAAGAACCAAACAACACACAGAGCTACCAGAAAACAAAATATTTAATGGCTATAAAAATGCTCAAAAGACAATAATTACCCTAAATGTAATTGAACTGAACTCACAAATAAAGATACACAGAATAGCCGATTGGATCAAAAAGCAAAACACAATCATGTGCTGTCTTCCTGAGACACATCTAAGCTGCAAGGACAAAAGTGGATTCAAAGTTAAAGGTTAGAAAACAATTATCCAAGCAAATAATATCCAAAGAAAAGCAGGTGTACCTATACCTATATCTGATAATGCTGACTTCAAGGCAACAAAGGTAACCAAACAAAGATGGACATATCATAATGATAAAGGGGACATAGTATCAAGAAGATATAATACTTCTTAATATATATGTACTAAACCAAGGAGCACCAAATTATATAGGATATCTACTAACTGATCTAAAAATAGAAGCAGACAGCCCTAGCTGGTTGGCTAAGCAGTAGAGTGTCAGCCAGGTGTGGAAGTCCTGGATTTGATTCCCAGCCAGGGCACACAGGAGAAGTGCCCATCTGCTTTCCCACCCCTTCTCCTTCTTCTTCCACTCTATTACTTCCCACATGACAGCCAAGGCTCCATTGGAGTAAACTTGGCCCAGGCACTGAGGATTGCTCCACGGCCTCTGCCTCAGGTGATAGAATGGCTCTGGCCTCAACAGAGCAACGTCCCATATGGGCAGAGAATTGCCCCCTGATGGGCATGTTGGGTTGATCCCAGTCAGAAGGATGTAGGAGTCTGTTTGACTGCCACCCCACTTCTAACTTTGGTAAAATAAAAAAAATAATTAAAATTAAAAATAAAAATAGAAGCAGACAAAACCACAATCATATCTGGTGATTTCAACCCACCACTGACAGCTTCAGATAGATCATCCTAACAAAAAATCAATAAAGAAATATCAGCCTTGGAACCAGGAAAATGGCAACAGATAAGGCAGATATAACAACTCCCACCTCCCAGAACCAAAATGGAATACAACTTAACTTAGGAACAATCATATTGAAAAGCCAACTTTGAACTGAACTAAGAGGAATCTATAACCAAGCATCACTGAAGAAGCCACACAATGACTGGTAGGAAGGGTGGAGATGAGGAAAGGGCTTCCCCACTCCCAGTGGCAAGAGTTGGACTCAAGGGGTGGGTTGGCCAGAGAGTTGTGGGTACTCAGCCCAAGGACCAGTCTGGAATACCAGCCTGGAGCCCCAGAGACTAAAGAAGGTGTATGGAAAGTATTTAGCTGAAAGAAGAGCCAGGTTACTGTTTGAGTGAGGGAGATAGAACTTTCAGACTCAGGTTCCATCTTGAAAGGACCATGCAGAAAACCTTGTTCACAGCCACTTACTCGGGGCTCTGAGAGTGGGTAGCACCAAGAGGATTCGAGTTATGAGAGGACAGTGTAATCTCAGGGGCACAGGGAGAGTCTGTGGGGGACAACATACCTGACTGCTGTACTGGGTCACTCCCCAAACCTAAAGTGGCCATTTTTCCTGAGAGAACCAAGCCAGCAAAAGGAAGTAATTACCCCACCCACCAGAGGGTCTCCTGCTCTAGTCAATGCAAAGAGATGCTTAGAAGCAAGGGGCACATAAGGAACACAAGTGTTGAGTGCTTCTCCACCCTTGCCCATCTCTTTCCCCAAACCACCCCCCCAAATTGCTGAATACCCTCCAAAGGGTGGGAGAGCCTGGCTGCAGCAGTGACCATGGTGCTTGACACATGTGGCAGTGGGATAGAGCCCAATGAGGCAAGGTGTCCTCCAAACCTGCAGGGCAGCACCATGGGGCAGCCCAAGATAGAGCTAGCAAGCCCACACACCTGGCAGTGTCAGAGCCTGAGTGCATGAGGAGGCTGTGGCAGTGAGGGGCCAGCAGAAAGAACACACCTTGGGAATAGAGAGGACACACACACTGGCCAAGAGTAGATAAAAGCCAGCCTAGGAGTTTAGCTGATATTTACAATGGCATCAGGGCATAGCAGAGGCAGCCACAAATTCTGGATGGCTAGTAGCTCCAAGAAAGTTGTTAAGGGCCAGTCATAAGCAGTAACCTCAACTACCCTGTGCCAGGTTCTGGCCAGAGAAGTCCAGGGTTATACATCCATCAGCCAGATATAGAGAGCATCATCTCAGGACCTAACAACCTCAGTTAGAGTAGTATCTTGAGAACAGGCTCCTCACACCTGATCCAGCTAAGACACAGAAAATGCTAACACAAATAGCAAAAGGAGCAGTAACAGAAGACAAGTAGCCCAAAGCAGGTTACAAATAACAGCTGAGGCCAACCCAAGAAGAACTAGAAATAACACAACTGAAAGTTGGGGCAGACAATACCAAAGGTGGGGTAGGCAATACTCAGCTAGCTACACAAACAACACATCCAAAGGAGCAGTCTATACAGAGATGAAATGGGAAGATAGAAAAATAAAATTCAACTTAATAAACAAGAGAAATCCTCAGAAAAAGAACTGAATGAGATGGATATAACCAAGATACAAGATGCAGAGTTTAGAATAATGATTTGTAGGATGATCAAGAATTTTAGAGAAACAATAGATGGACACAACGAGCACCTAAACAAAGAGATAGTAAACATCAAAAAGGACACTGAAATAATAAAAATGAATCAGACAGAAATGACAAACACAATATCAGAAATGAAGACTACATTAGAAAAAATCAAAAGCAGGCTGGATAAAGCAAAGGATTGAATCAGAGATTTAGAGGACAAAATAAGTGAAAGCATGAAAGCAAAACAACAAAAACAAAAGAAGACCAAAAACTATGAGGAAACTCTAAGAGAGCTCTGTGACAACATAAAAAGAAACAATATTAGTATCATAGCAGTTACTGAAGAGAAGAGAAAGAACAAGAGATAGTGAACCTGATTGAAGAAATCATAGCTAAAAAATTCCCCAAAATTGATGAAACAGTCACACAAGTTCAAGAAGCACAGACAATCCCATTAAAGAAGAACCCAGAGACTTACAACAAGACACATCATAATTAAAATACCAAAGCTAAGAGATAAAGAAAGTATACTAAAAGCTGCAAGAGAAAAACAGTCAATCACCTACAAAGGAGACCTCATAAAGATGACATCCGACTTTTCAACAAAAATACATGAGGCTAGAAGGAAATGGCAAGAAATATTCAAAGTAAGGCAAAACAAAAACCTACAACCAAGACTTCTTTATCCAGCAAGGCTATTGTTTAAAATTGAAGGAGAATATAAAGCTTCCCAGAAAAAACAAAACTCAAGGACTTCATTACAACCAAACAAATGTTAAGGGGCCTGTTGTAAACAGAACAAAGGGAAAAATTTTAGTAAAAGAGGAATGTAGATTTAAAGAACAAAATGGCCCTGACCGGTTGGCTCAGTGGTAGAGCATTGGCCTGGCATGTAGAAGTCCCGGGTTCGATTCCTGGCCAGGGCACACAGAAGTGCCCATATGCTTTTCCACCCCTCCCCCTCTCCTTCCTCCCTGTCTCTCTCTTCCCCTCCTGCAGCCGAGTCTCCATTAAAGCAAAGATGGCCTGGGCGCTGGGGATGGCTCCTTGGTCTCTGCCCCAGGCGCTAGAGTGGCTCGGGTCGTGACAGAGCGACGCCCCAGAGGGGCAGAGCGTCGCCCCTGGTGGGCGTTCCGGGTGGATCCCAGTCGGGCGCATGCAGGAGTCTGTCTGACTGTCTCTCCGTGTTTCCAGCTTCAGAAAAATACAAAAAAAAAGGAACAAAATGGCAATAAACAACTATGTATCAATAATAACCATAAATTTAAATGGATTAAATGCCAATCAAAAGACAGCGTAACTGGGTGGATAAGAAAACAGGACCAGTACATATGCTGTCTACAAGAGACCAACCTCAAAAGAAAAGACATATATAGACTAAAAGTAAATAGATGGAAAAAATATTTTATGCAAATGGAAATGAAAAAAAAGCAATACTTATGTCAGACAAAATAGACTGTAAAACAAAGGCTATAGTAAGGGAAAAAGAAAGTCACTACATAATGAAAAAGGGAACAATCCAACAGGAAGATATAACCATTATACATATCTATGCACCTAATATAGAAACACCTAAATTTATAAAGTAGATTTTGATGAATATAATGGTCAAGATCAATAGCAATAGTATATAATATTAGGGGATTTCAATATCCCACTAACATCACTGGATAGATTCTCAAGAAAGAAAATTAACAAAGAAACAGCAGATTTAAAGAACACACTAGATCAACTGGATTTAACAGATATCTTCAGAACCTTTCACCATGAAGCAGCAGAATATACATTCTTTTCAAGTGCTCATGGTACATTCTCTAGGCTAGACCACATGTTATAACACAAAACAGGTCTCAATAAATTTAAGAAGACTGAAATCATATCAAGATCTTCTCTGATCACAATGACATCAAACTAGAAATCAACTACAATAAAAAACTCAAAAAACATTATAACACTTGGAAACTAAATAGCGTGTTATTAAATAACAAATGGCTTAACAAGGAAATCAAGAAAAAAATTAAAAATTTCCTTGAAACAAATAAAAATGAACACACAACACCTCAAAATTAATGGGACACAGCTAAAGCAGTCTGAGAGGGAAGTTCATAGCATTACAGGCATACCTGAAGAAGCAAAAAAAAAAAAACCAAAAAAAAAAAACCCAAAAAAACCCTCAAATAAACAACTTAACCCTGCATATAAAAGAACTGGAAAAGAAAACAGCAAATAAAGCCCTGAAGAAGTGAAAGGAAAAAAATAATAAAGATCAGAGTGGAAATATATAACATAAAGGCTAAAAAAAACCAATATAGAAGATTAATTAAACCAAGAGCTGGTACTTTGAAAAGGTAAACAAGATTGATGAACCTTTAACAAGACTAACCAAGAAAAAAAGATAGAGCTCAAATAAATAAAATTAGAAATGAGAGTGGTGAATTAACAACTGACACAGTAGAAATACAAAGGATTGTAAGAAAATACTATGAAGAACTGTATGCCAAAAAATTAGACAATCTAGGTGAAATGGACAAATTTTTTGAAACATATAATCATTCAAAAATCAATCTGGAAAAAACAGAAAACTTAAACAGACTGATTACATCAAGTGAGATTGAAACAGTTATCAAAACACTGTCAACAAAAAAAGCCCTGGGCAGATGGCTTCAAAGGCAAATTCAACCAAATATTCAAGGAATGTACTCCTATCATTTTAAAGCTATTTCAAAAAATTCAAGAGGAAAGAAGGCTTACAAGCACCTTTTATAAGGCAAGCATAATCCTTATTCAAAAACCAGGCAAAAACAATACAAAGAAAAAAAACTATAGGCCAATATCACTGATGAATTTAGATGCTAAAACTCTAAACAAAATATTAGTAAATCAGATCCAGCAATACATGAAAAAAATCATACATCATGATCAAGTGGGATTTATTCTGGGGAGGCAAGGTTGGTAGAATATTTGCAAATCAATAAATGTGACTCATCACAGAAACAAAAAGAAGAAAAATCACATGATAATATCAACAGATGCAGAAAAAAGCATTTGATAAAATCCAGCACCCATTTATGACCAAAACTCGCAGCAAATTGGAAATACAGGGAATATACCTCAACATGGTAAAGGCCACCCATGACAAACCCACAGCCAACATCATAATCAATGGGCAAAAATTAAGAGCAATCCCCTTAAAATCAGAAACAAGGCAGGGGTGCTCCCTTTCACCACTCTTATTCAACAGAGTTCTGGAAGTCTTAGCCACAGCAGTCAGACAAGAGGAAGAAATAAAAGACATCCAAATTGGAAAAGAAGTAAAATTATCATTATTTGCTAAAGTTATGATACTGTAAATAGAAAACTCTAAGGTCTCAGTCAAAAAACTACTGGACGTGATAAATGAATTCAGAAAGGTAGAATATAAAATTTATATTCAGAAATCAGGCAGTTTTATACACCAACAATGGGCTGTCTGAAAGAGATGTTAAGAAAACAATTCTTTTCACTATAGCAACAACAACAAAAAAATAAAGTGCCTAAGAATAAGTTTAACCAAGGAAGTTAAGAATTGTACTTGGAAAATTACAAAACACTGATAAAAAAAAAATCTAAGAAGATACAAACAAGTGAAAGCATATACTGTGTTCATGGATAGGAAGAATAAACATTATTAAAATGTCTATATTACCCAAAGCAATTTATAAATTCAATGCAATTCCTATTAAAATATCAATGACATACTTCAAAGATATAAAACAAATATTTTAAAAATTTATATGGGACCAAAAAATAACATGAATAGCCTCAGCAATCTTGAAAAAAAAATAAAGTGGGTGGTATCACACTTCCTGATATCAAATTATAATTCAAGGCCACTGTACTCAAAACAGCTTGGTACCGGCCTAAGAACAGGCATATAGATCAATGGAACAGAACAGAAAATCCACAAATAAACCTACACTTTTTTAAACCATTGACATTTGACAAGGGATTTAAGAGCATACAATGGAGTAAAGACAGCCTCCTTAACAAATGGTGTTGGGAAAACAGGACAGCTACCTGCAAAAAAATTAAACTAGACCACTAACTTAAACCATTCACAGAAATAAACTCAAAATGGATAAAAGACTTAAATGTAAGTTGTGAAACCATAAACATCTTAGAAGAAAACATAGGCAGTAAGCTCTGCTACATCTCTCACAGCAATATATTTGCTGATTTATCTCCACAGACAAGTGAAATAAAGGACAGGATGAAGAAATGTGACTATATCAAACTAAAAAGCTTTTGTACAGCTAAAGAAAATATCAACAAAATAAAAAGACAATCCACACAATGGGAGAACATATTCGACAATACATCTGATAAGGGATTAATAACCAATATTTATAAAGAACTTGTAAAACTCAATAAGAGGAAGATAAAGAGTCTAATAAAAAAAATGGGCAGAAAAAATAAATAGAAATTTCTCCAAACAGGACATACAGATGGCCAATAGGCAGATAAAAAAAATGTTCAACATTACTAATCATTAGACAAATGCAAATTAAAATCACAATGAGATACCACCTCACACCAGTCAGAATGGTGCTCATTAACAAAACAACACAGAGTAAATGCTGGCGAGGATGTGGAGAAAGGGGAGCCCTCCTGCACTGCTAGTGGGAATGCAGACTTGTGCAGCAACAGTGGACAACAGTATAGAGATTCCTCAAAAAATTAAAAGTGAAATTTTCTTTTGACATAGCCATCCCACTTTTAGGAATATATCCTAATACCAAATCACTAATTAAAAAAAATACACCCTCATGTTTATGGCAGCATTGTTTACAATAGCCAAGATCTGGAAAAAGCCCAAGTGTCTGTCAGTGGACAAGTGGATTAAAAAGCAGTGGTACATATACGCAATGGAATTCTATGCAGCTGTGAAAAAGAAGAAAATTTTAACTTTTGTGACAACATGAATAGACTTGGAAACTATTATGCTAAGTGAAATAAGCCAGGCAGTGAATGAAAAATATCATATGACCTCACTCATTTGAGAAATCCAATGAACAATGTGAACTGAGGAGCAGAATAGAGACAGGGCAGGATGAAAGGTACCATTGGGAAATGGGACAGAGGGAAAGGGGATGAGAAGATGGGATCAGCAAACTAAGAGGACTCTTTAACCAAGGAACATTGAAGAATTGACACTTAGACTGGTAGGAAAAGTGGAAACACAAAGAGGGCTTCCCAGCTCCTGGGAGCGAACAGCAGCACGGAGAGAAACATGTGGTGGGAAGTGAGTTTAGCGGAAAGGGGAGGGTCCTGGGCCCCAGTAACAAAGCCCCAGACTGCAGGCCCAGAGCCTAGAAGAAGCATATGGACAGTATTTAGCTGCAAAACATGTCAGGATACTCTTTGTAAAAAGAAACAGATTTCTCAGACCCAGGATTCTTCTTAAAGGGACCATGCAGAACACCTCTTTCACAACCACTCACCGGAACTCCAGGGGTCGGGGAGAGAGGAGAGGACCAGAGTAGCAGGAAGAGAGTATAATCTAGGAGACACAGGCAGAAACATTTTGAGGGACAGCCACCCTAACCCCTGGGTTGAGTCACTCCCCAAATCTGAAGTAAATATTTCTCCTGGAACCAGCAATACCAGCAAAGGGAAGTAGGACACCAGCCAAACAAGCTCTTTTGTGGCACTTAGAGCAGAGTCGCTTAGAAGGAGGGAGCCTTAAGGAATACAGTATTGAATGCTAGGTTCTGAGCTGCAGCATCCCCACCCATACTGCTGAGGGCTCACTGGAGGGCAGCAGTGGGGGGACGCTGAAGCACAGTCCCATCGGCTGGGGTGAAAGTCAGGTGGCCATGACTGAGGACCGGCATAAGCCCTACCTCGCCCAGTGGGGGCAGAAGGGGTGCATGAAAGCAGTCCAGGCGGCTGCAGCCCACGTGCAATCCTGCCCACAGGGGAAAGGCGAAGGCCTGGGAACTGCAAAGACCTGCATCTAAGCGTCGGCACACAGCCTCGCCTGGCTGCATAACTGGGGCTTTTGGTCCAATGCATGAGAGAAACTCCGCCTGTGGGGGTAGGGGGAAAGCCCAGGAACAGGCTGAGACTTTCAGCTGAGCACATGTGTGCAGCCCTGCCCAGCCTGCAGAGCCTGGGCTTGCAGAACAAAACACAAACACAACTCCTTTTGCAGGGGCAGGGCGAAAGCCCAGGAATAGGCAAAGATCCACAGCTGAACAAAGGTTCTCACCCCTGCCCACAGTGTCAGGGCTTGTGGTTCCAGGCATGGCATGCAGCCCCACCAATGGGGGTGGGACAAAGTTCCAGGCTTGTAGACCTGGGTACATGAACACAGCCCCTTCCATAGGCAAGGCGGAAACCAAGGTGACAGCGGCAGCTAGCCAATGCTGGCAATGCCCATACCCAAACACCCAAGGCAGTGGAAGAAGGGGTGGTGGATCTTCAGACAGATCACACCTCGGAAACACAGAGGCCACACCCATTGGACTCCAATGGCCACACCCTTCTTATACACAGACAAAATGAAAAGGCAGAAAAATGCAACCTAATTGAATCAAGAGAAATCCCCAGAAAAGGACTTGAATGAGTCAGATATAACCAAATTACCAGATGCAGAGTTTAAAATAATGATTGTTAAGATGCTCAAAGATCTTAGAATAATAAATGGTCATAAAATACAAATAAATAAAGAGATAGCAAGTACAAAAAAAGCACATAAAATAATAAAAAATAATCAATCAGAAATGACAAATACAATATCAGAAATGAAGACCACACAGGAAAGAATTAAAAGCAGGATAGATGAAGCTGAGAATTGAATCAGCGAGTTAGAGGACAAGATAAATGAAGGCATGGAAGCAAAGCAGCAAAAACAAAGACTCAAAGAGTCTGAAGAAACTCTAAGAGATCTCTGTGACATCATGAAGAGAAATAACATCTGCATCATAGGGGTTATTGAAGAAGAAGTGAGAAAACGAGAAATAGAGACTTTGTTCAATCAAATCATAGCTGAAAATTTCCCTAAATTCATGCAAGAAAAAGTTACACAAGTTTAAGAAGCACAGAGAATTCCATTAAAGAGAAACTCAAAGAAATGTACACCAAGACACATCATAATTAAAATACCAAAGCTAAGTGATAAAGATAAAATATTAAAAGCTACTAGAGAAAAAAAAGGCTATCATCTTCAAAGGATCCCCCATAAGGATGACATCTGATTTCTTAACAGAAACACTTGAGGCCAGAAGAGAATGGCAAGAAATATTCAAAGTAATGCAGAACAAGAGCCTACACCCAGCACTGCTTTATCCAGCAAGGCTATCATTTAAAATCAACGGAGAAATAAAAAGCTTCCTAGATAAAAAAAAAAACAAAAAACCAAAAAACAAAAACTAAAGGAATTTATTACTACCAAACCAATGCTGCAAAAATTTTAAGGGGCCTGTTATAAACAGATCAAAGGGAGAAAAGAATATAGCAAAAGAGGAATACAGCTTTAAAGAATAAAATGGCAAGAAACAGCTACATATCAATAATAACCTTAAATGTAAAGGGATTAAATGATTCAATCAAAAGACATAAGGCAGCTGCATGTATAAGAAAATGGGACCCATACATATGCTGTCTACAAGAGACACACCTTAAAACAAAAGATGTACATAGACTGAAGGTAGAAGGATAGAAAAAATATTTTATGCAGATGGAAATGAAAAAAAAGCTGGGTAGCAATACTTATATCAGACAAAATAGACTGTAAAACAAAGGTTATAGTAAGAGATAAAGAAGGTCACTACATAATGATAAAGGGAGCAATCCAACAGGAAGATATAACCATTAAAAATATCTACACACCTAATATAGGAGCACCTAAATATATAAAGCAGACTTTGATGGATATAAAGGACGAGATCAACAGCAATACTATAATAGTAGGGGATTTCCACTAACATCACTAGATAGATACTCAAGAGAGAAACTTATCAAAGAAACAGCAGACTTAAAGAACACACTAGGTCACTGGATTTAATTGATATCTTTAGAACCTTTCACCCTAAAGCAGCAGAAAATACATTCTTTTCAAGTGCTCATGGTACATTCTCTAAGATAGATCACGTTAGGGCAAAAAACAGTCTCAACAAATTTAAGAAGATTAAAATAATATCAAGCATTTTTCTCTGATCACAATGGCATGAAACTAGATATCAACCACAAAACAAAAACTGAAAAATACTAAACCACTTGAAAACTAAACAGCATGTTATTAAATAATAAATAGGTTAACAATGAGATCTAAGAAGAAATAAAAAATTCCTAGAAATGAATGATAATGCGCATACTACAACTCAAAATTTATGGCACACAGCAAAAGCAGTATTGAGAGGGAAGTTCATAGCATTACTGGCATACCTTAAGAAGCGAGGGAAAGCTCAAATAAAGAACTTAATTCTGCATCTAAAAAAAATAGAATAAGAACAGTAAGTAGGCCTGACCTGTGGTGGCGCAGTGGGATAAAGCGTAGACCTGGAACACTGAGGTCGCCGGTTCGAAACCTTGGGCTTGCCCGGTCAAGGCACATATGGGAGTCGAAGCTTCCTGCTCCTCCCCTTTCTCTCTCTGTCTCTCTCACTCCTCTCTCTCTAAAAAAATCAATAGATAAAATATTTTTTTAAAAAAAGAACAGAAAGTAAAGCCCAGATGTAGCAGAAGAAAAAAAATAATAAAAATCAGATCAAAAATAAATGACATAGAGGCTAAAGAAACAATACAAAGGATCAGTGAAACAAGGAGCTGGTTCTTTGAAAAAGTAAACAAGTTTGATGAACCTTTAACCAGACTTACCAAGAAAAAAAGAGAGAGGACTCAAATAAATAAGATTAGAAATGAGAGTGGAGAAATAAGAACTAACAAACAGAAATACAAAAGATTGTAAGAAAATACTATGAAGAACTATATGTCAAAAAATTAGACAACCTAGATGAAATGGAAAAAATCCTTGAAACATATAATATTTTAAAAATCAATCAGGAAGAATCAGAATACCTAAACAGACTAATTATGAGAAACGAGATAGAAACAGTTATCAAAAAAATCCCAACAAACAAAAGCCCAGAGCCCAGTGGCTTCAGAAGTGAATTCTACCAAATATTCAAAGAAGAACTAACTCCTAACTTTCTCAAGCTATTTCAAAAAATTCAAGAGGAAGGAAGGCTTCCAAGCTCCTTTTATGAGGCGAGCATAATTATGATTCCAAAATCAGGCGAAATTCAACACAAAAAAAGAAAATTATAGACCAGGGGTCAGGAACCTATGCCTCACGAGCCAGATATTGCTCTTTTGATGGATGCCTCAGGCTCACTGACAAATCTTTAATAAAAAATAATAATAATGTTAAAAATATAAGACATTCTCACGTATTACAATCCATTCATTTTCTACTGCTCATGTTTATGGTTGCAGGTGGCTGGAGCCAATCACAGTTGTCCTCCAGGACAACATCAAATTTTTATTGGATAATGCATAATTTACACAGGTCATTGTATGTCTCTCACGGAATTACATTTTAAAATATGTGGCGTTCATGGATCTATCAGCCAAAAAGTTTCTTGATCCCTGTTAGAGACCAATATCCCTGATGAATCCAGATGCTAAAATCCTCAACAAAATATTAACCAACTGGATCCAGCAATATATGAAAAAAATCATGCACCATGATCAAGTGGGACTTATTCTTGAGAAGCAAGGCTGGTACAATATTTGCAAATCAATCAATATGATTCATCACATAAACAAAAGGAAGGAGAAAAACCACAGGAGAATTTCAATAGATGCAGAAAAAGCATTTGATAAAATCCAGCACCCTTTCATGATCAAAACTCTCAGCAAAGTGGGAATACAAGGAGCATACCTCAACATGATAAAGGCCATCTATGACAAACCCACAGTCAACATCATACTCAATGGGCAAAAATGAAAAGCAATCCTCTTAAGATAGGAATGAGGCAGGGGTGCCCTGTTTCACCACTCTTATTTAACATAGTTCTGGAAGTCCTAGCCACAGCAATCAGACAAGAAAAAATAAAAGGTATCCAAATTAGAAAAGAAGTAAAACTATCATTATTTGCAGATGATGAGATATTGTATATAGAAAACCTTAAAGTGTCAGTCAAAAAACTACTAGACCTGATAAATGAATTCAGAAAGGTGGCAGGATATAAAATTAATATTCAGAAATCAGAGGCATTTTTATACACCAACAGTGAACTGTCATAAAAAGAAATTAAAGAACAATCCCCTTCACAATTGCAGCAAGAAAAAAAATAAAGTACGTAGGAGTAAACTTAACCAAGGAGATTAAAGACTTGTATTTGAAAAGTTATAAAACATTGATAAAAGAAGTCAAGGCAGATACAAATAAGCGGAGCATATACCGTGTCCATGACTAGGAAGAATAAACATCATTAAAATGTCTATATTACCCAAAGCAATTCATAAATTCAATGTAATACCAATTAAAATACCAATGACATACTTCAAAGATATAGAACACATATTCCAAAATTTTATATGGAACCAAAAAAGAACACAAATAGCCTCAGCAATCTTGAAAAGAAAAAATAAAGTGAGTGGTATCACATTTTCTAATATCAAGTTATACTACAAGGTCATTGTACTCAAAACAGCTTAGTTCTGGCATAAGAACAGGCATATAGATCAATGGAACAGAACAGAAAATCCACAAATAAACCCACACCTTTATGGACAAGTGATATTTGACAAATGATGTAAGAGCATACAATGGAGTAAAGACAAATGGAGCCTCTTCAACAAATGGTGTTGGGAAAATTGGACAGCTACCTGAAAAAAAATTAAACTAGACCACCAACTTACACCATTCACAAAAATAAACTCAAAATGGATAAAAGTCTTAAATGTAAGCTGTGAAACCATAAGCATCTTAGAAGAAAACATAGGCAGTAAGCTCTCTGACATCTCTCATAGCAATATATTTGCTGATTTATCTCCACAGGTAAGTGAAATAAAAGACAGGATAAACAAATGGGACTATATCAAACTAAAAAGCTTTGTACAAGTAAAGACAATAATAATAGAATAAAAAGACAAACTATAGAATGGGAGAATATATTTGACAATACATCTGATAAGGTGTTAATAACCAAAATTTATAAAGAATTTGTAAAACTCAACACCAGGAAGATAAACAATTCAGTCAAAAAATGGGCAGAAGAAATGTATAGACTATTCTTTAAAGAGGACATACAGATAGCCAATAGGCATATGAAGAAATGCTCAACATCACTAATCATTAGAGAAATGCAAATTAAAACCCCCAATGAGATATCACCTCACACCAGTTAGAATGGTGCTCATCAAGAAAAGAACACAGAATAAGTACTGGCAAGGATGTGGAGAAAAGGGAACCCTCCTGCACTACTGATGGGAATGCAGACTGTTGCAGCCACAGTGGAAAAAAGTATGGAGATTCCTCAAAAAATTAAAAATCGAACTGCCTTTTGACCAAGCTATCCCATCTTTTAGGAATATACCCCAAGAACACCATAGCACTATTTCAAAAGGAGAAATGCACCCCCATATTTATGGCAGCATTGTTCACAATAGCAAAGATCTGGAAACAGCCCAAGTGTCTTTCAGTGGACAAGTGGATTAAAAAGTAGTGGTACAAATATAAAATAGAATACTTATAGGGCCATTAAAAAGAAGGAAATCAGGCCCTGGCTGGTTGGCTCAGCGGTAGAGCGTCGGCTTGGCATGCGGGGGACCCAGGTTCGATTCCCGGCCAGGCCACATAGGAGAAGCGCCCATTTGCTTCTCCACCCCCGCCCTCCTTCTTCTCTGTCTCTCTCTTCCCCTCCTGCAGCCAAGGCTCCATTGGAGCCGAGATGGCTCGGGCACTGGGGATGGCTCCATGGCCTCTGCCTCAGGCGCTAGAGTGGCTCTGGTCTCTGCAGAGCGAGAGAGACCTGGAGGGGCAAAGCATCGCCCCCTGGTGGGCAGAGCGTCACCCCTGGTGGGTCCTGGTCAGGTGCATGCGGGAGTCTGTCTGACTGTCTCTCCCCGTTTCCAGCTTCACAAAAATACAAAAAAAAATAAAAGAAGGAAATTTACCTTTTGATACAACATGGATGGACATTGTAACTATCATGTTAAATAAAATAAGGCAGACAGAATAAAAACAATATCATATGACCTCACTCATTTGAGGAATCTAATAAACAATGTGAACTGAGGAACAAAATTGAGACACTGGAGAGATCAAAGAGACCAGAGGAAAAGAGAACAGAGGGAAAGGGAATGATAGGATAAATCTGAACGGAAGGATTGGAGGGTGTTATAAGGAGGGGGCAAGGGAGATGTTGAGGGGAATATAGGGGAGGGGTTATGCATTCAGGGCAACACTAGAATCTATGTAAACACAATAAATTAAAATCAATAAAAAAAGAATATGCTAGAATAAAAGAAAGAAAGTGAGAACAGAGAAGGGAAAGAGATTGGTGAAATTATATATACATAACACAGTGTTTTAGAGAGTAGAAAACCCCAAAGAATCCACAAAAAGACTACTAGAAACAATAAGTCAATACAGTAAGGTCGCAGGATACAAAATTAACATACAGAAGTCAATAGCCTTTCTATATGCCAACAATGAAACAATTGAGAACGAACTCAAAAGAATAATCCCCTTCACGATTGCAACAAAAAAATTAAAATACTTAGGAATAAACATAACAAAGAATGTAAAGGACTTATATAATGAAAACTATAAACCATTGTTAAGGGAAATCGAAAAAGATATAATGAGATGGAAGAATATTCCTTGTTCTTGGTTAGGAAGAATAAATATAATCAAGATGGCCATATTACCCAAAGCAATATACAAATTTAATGCAATTCCCATCAAAATTCCAATGACATTTTTTAAAGAAATGGAGCAAAAAAATCATCAGATTTATATGGAACTATAAAAAACCCTGAATAGCCAAAGCAATCCTAAAGAAAAAGAATGAAGCTGGGGGCATTACAATACCTGACTTCAAACTCTATTATAGGGCCACGACAATCAAAACAGCATGGTATTGGCAGAAAAATAGACACTCAGACCAATGGAAAAGAATAGAAAACCCAGAAATAAAACCACATATATATAGTCAAATAATTTTTGATAAAGGGGCCAACAACACACAATGGAGAAAAGAAAGCCTCTTCAATAAATGGTGCTGGGAAAACTGGAAAGCCACATGCAAAAGGATAAAACTGGACTACAGTTTGTCCCCCTGTACTAAAATTAACTCAAAATGGATCAAAGATCTAAACATAAGACCTGAAACAATAAAGTACATAGAAGAAGACATAGGTACTAAACTCATGGACCTGGGTTTTAAAGAGCATTTTATGAATTTGACTCCAAAGGCAAGAGAAGTGAAGGCAAAAATTAATGAATGGGACTACATCAGACTAAGAAGTTTTTGCTCAGGAAGAGTAACTGATAACAAAATAAACAGAAAGCCAACTAAATGGGAAATGATATTTTCAAACGACAGCTCAGATAAGGGCCTAATATCCAAAATATACAAAGAACTCATAAAACTCAACAACAAACAAACAAACAATCCAATAAAAAAATGGGAGGAGGACATGAACAGACACTTCTCCCAGGAAGAAATACAAATGGCCAACAGATATATGAAAAGATACTCATCTTCTTTAGTTATTAGAGAAATGCAAATCAAAACTGCAATGAGATACCACCTCACACCTGTTAGATTAGCTATTATTAACAAGACAGGTAATAGCAAATGTTGGAGAGGCTGTGGAGAAAAAGGAACCCTCATACACTGTTGGTGGGAATGTATAGTAGTACAACCATTATGGTAGAAAGTATGGTGGTTCCTCAAAAAACTGAAAATAGAACTACCTTATGACCCAGCAATCCCTCTACTGGGTATATACCCCAAAAACTCAGAAACATTGATACGTAAAGACACATGCAGCCCCATGTTCATTGCAGCATTGTTCACAGTGGCCAGGACATGGAAACAACCAAAAAGCCCATCAATAGATAACTGGATAAAGAAGATGTGGCACATATACACTATGGAATACTACTCAGCCATAAGAAATGATGACATCGGATCATTTACAGCAAAATGGTGGGATCTTGATAACATTATACGAAGTGAAATAAGTAAATCAGAAAAAAACAGAAACTGCATTATTCCATACGTAGGTGGGACATAAAAGTGAGATTAAGAGACATTGATAAGAGTGTGGTGGTTACATGGGGGGAGGGGGAGAGGGAGAGGGAAAAGGGGAGGGGGAGGGGCACAAAGAAAACTAGATAGAAGGTGACAGAGGACAATCTGACTTTGGGTGATGGGTATGCAACATAATTGAATGACAAGATAACCTGGACATGTTATCTTTGAATATATGTATCCTGATTTATTTATGTTGCCCCATTAATAAAATAAAATTATTAAAATTAAAAAATAAAAAAAAGAAAAGCAAATTCTGGAGGGAAGGACGGAGGGCGTGGATGGGAGGGAGGCAAGAGGGAATTTGAAGGAAACACTGGGATGGGGGGAATATACTCGATGGGACACTTGAATCTATGTAAACACAATAAATTAAAATAAATAAATAAATTTAAAAATTAAGTATCAGCTTTAAGTGACACACTAGACCACATGTACAAAACATTAATATACAGGACATTTCATCCCAAAACGTCAAATTATACATTCTTCTCTGGTGTGCATACAACATTCTCCAGAATACATCATATGTTGGGCCACAAAACTAACATCAACAAATTCAAGAAGATTAAAATTACACCAAGCATATTTTCTGACCATAAAGCTTTGAAATTAGAATTCAACTATAAAAGGAAGTAAAGAACTCTCAAAATATAGAAATTAAAGGCCTGACCTGTGGTGGTGCAGTGGATAAAGCACCGACCTGGAAATGCTGAGGTCGCCAGTTCAAAACCCTGGGCTTGCCTGGTCAAGGCACATATGGGAGTTGATGCTTCCAGATCCTCCCCCCGTTCTCTCTCTCTCTCTCTCTCTCTCTCTCTCTCTCTCTCTGTCTCTGTCTCTCCCTCTCCTCTCTAAAATGAATAAAAAAATTTTAAATATAGAAATTAAACAATATACCTCTAAAAAATGAGTGGGTCAAAGAAGAAATAAAAGCAGAGATTAAAGGATATATATAGACAAATGAAAATGACAACATGGCATATCAATATTTCTAGGATGCAGCAATAGCGGTAATGCGAGGAAAGTTTATATCATTATAGGCTTATATCAAGAAACAAGAGAGATCCCAAATAAAGAGCTTAACATCACATCTTAAGGAACTAGAAAAAGAAGAACAAAGGCAACCCAGAGTCAGCAGAAGAAAAGAAATAGTAAAATTAGAGCAGAACTAAATGAAATAGAGAACAGAAAAAGCTATAGCAAAAAATAATTATAATACAACAAAGAGCTGGTTCTCTGAAAAGGTCAATTAAGTACATAAACTGCTGGCATGACTCATGGAGGAAAAAAGAGGAAGGACTCGTATAAACAAAATCCGAAATAAAACAAGAGAAATTACTACAGACATCATATGTAGTTATAAAAAGGATCATAGTAGAATATTATGAAAAATTACATGTCACCAAATTCAAAAACCTTGAGGAAATGGATAAATTCCTAGAACTATACAATCTTCCTAGACTGAACCACTAAGAAGTGGAAAACCAAATAGACTGATAAGCAGGGAGGAAATAGAAACAACTATCAAAAACTTCCCCATAAACAAATGTCCCAGAGCAGATGGCTACACTGGTGAACTCTACCAAATATTCAAAAAAGATTTGGTACCTCCCCTTCTCTAAGTCTTCCAAAAAATAAAAGAAGCAATACTCTCTAAAACATTTTATGAGGCCAACATAACCCTCATACCAAAATGTGGCAAGAACAGTACCAAAAAAAAAAAAACCCTACAGATTAATATCTCTAAGGCTAATGAATACAGATGCAAAAATCCTAAACAAAATACTAGCATATTGAATAGAACAACACACTGAAAAAATAATACATCAAGATCAAGTGGAATTTATTCCAGGAATACAAGAATAGTTCAACATATGGAAATCGATCAACATAATACAGCACATCAACAAATCAAGGATCAAAATTCATATGATCCTATCAATAGATGCAGGAAAGATATTTGGTAAGATAAAACATCCCTTTATGTTTAGATCACTCACTGAAATCAGATTAGAAGGAAAGTATCGCAACATAATAAAGGCCATATAGGAAAAACCATCAGCTAATATGGTGAATGGTGAAAAAATGAAGGCTTTTCCTCTAAAATCAGGAAGGAGACAAGACTGCCCCCTCTCTTCACTCTTATTCAACATAGTTTTGAAAATGTTAGCCAAAGCAATCAGCAAAGGAAAAAAATAAAACCCATTCATATCAGAAAGAAGTAAAGGTATCACTTTTTGCAGATAACATGATTCTATATATAAAAAACACCAAAGATTCCACCAAAAAACTATTAAAAACAATAAACCAATACAGTAAAGTCGCAGGATGCAAAATCAATATACAAAATTCTACTGCTTTCCTATACACCAATGTTGAAAAATTGGGAAAAAAACTCAAAAAAACAATTTCTTTTACAATTGCAACAACAACAAAAATACCCAAAAATAAACATAAAAAAGGATGTGAAGGACCATATACCAAAATCTACAAACATTACTGAAAAAATTGAAAAGACATAATAAAATGGAAAAATATTCCATGTTCATGAATTGGAAGAATTAACATTGTTAAATTGGCCATATTACCCAGAGCAACGTGCAAATTTAATGCAATCTCCCAAAATATCCCCATGTGAATTTTTAAAGAAATAGAACAAAATATTACCAGGTTTGTATGGAACCAAAAAAAAAAATGCTGAATAGCCAAAGCAATCCTGAGGAATAAGAATGAAGCCAGAGATATCACACTACCTGACCTCAAATTATACTATGGAGCCAGATAATGAAAACAGCATTATATTGGTAGAAAAACAGACATACAGAACAATGGAACAGATTTGAGGGCCCAGTAATAAAACAACATATAAATGGACTAATCATCTTTGACAAAGGAGCCAAAACCAAACATGGAGAAAAGAAAGCCTCTTCAATAAATGGTGCTGGGAAAATTGGAAAGCCACATGCAAAAGAATAAAATTTGACTACAGTGTGCCCCCTACACAAAAATTAATTCAAAAATGGTTAAAAGATGTAAATAGAAGATCCAAAACAATAAATCACATAGAAGAAAGCATAAGTACTAAGCTCATAGACTTTGGCCATAGAGAACAGTTTATGATTTTGACCACAAAGGCAAGGGAAGTAAAGGCAAAAATAAGTGAATGAGACTATATCAAACTAAAAACTTCCTGTCCAGCAAAAGAAACAGACAACAAAACATATAGGCAGTCAGCTAAATGGGAGATTATATTTGCAAACAACAGTTCTGATAAGGGGTTAATATCCAAAATATAGAAAGAACTCAGAAAACTCAGCAACAAACAAACAAACAATCTAATTGAAAAATGAAGAAAGGACCTGAACAGACACTTCTCCCAAGAGGACATACAAATGGCCAACAGATATATAAAAAGATGTTCATCTTCACTAGCTATTCAAGAAATGCAAATCAAAACTACAATGAGATACCACCTCACACCTGTTAGATAGGCTATTATCAACAAGAAAAGTAATAACAAGTGTTGGAGAGGCTGTGGAGAAAAGAACTCTCATTCACTGGTGGTGGAAATGCAAATTAGTTCATTCATTATGGAATAAAGTATGGTGGTTTCTCAAAAATTTTTTAATTGATTTACCATAAGACCCAGTAATCCCTCTACTGAGTATTTACCCCCAAAACCTCAAAAACATTGGTACATTAAAACACATGCACCCCCATGTTCATCACAGCATTATTCACAGTGCTCAAGACATGAAAACAGCCGAAGTGTCCCTCCATAGAGGATTGCGTAAAGAAGAAGTGGTACATATATACCGTGGAATACTACTCAGCCATAAAAATGATGACATAGTGCCATTTATGACAATATGGATGGACCTTGAGAACATTATACTGAGTGCAATAAGTAAGAGAGAAAAAGCTAAGATCTGTATAATTTCACACATGGGGGGATATAAAACTGAGACTCATGAAAGCAGATAAAAGTGAAGTGGTTACTGGGGGAAGGGGATAAGGGGGAAGGAACAGGAGAAGGTGGTTGTGGGAAGGCTGTAAAGTGGGACCAATATAAGGTGACAGAAAATGATTTGACTTTGGGTGATGGGTATACAACATAATCAACAGTTCAAATGCTAGAGAAATGTTTTCTTGAAACTTACGTACTCTTATTGATCAATGTCACCATGTTAAAGTTAATTTTCTAAATAAAATTAAAGAAAAAAAATTTGCCTTGACTTTTTAGCTGCTTCACCTCCCCGTTCAGCTACCTGGTCTTCCCAGAGGGTAGTCTGTGGGAAGACTGACTATACAGTGAGGCAGACTGGCCTCATTCTACCAACCCTTCATAAGTTACAAGTTTAGTGAGTTAGGGCACTAAGGTCAGGATAACAACATTAGTGGAACCCCATACTTCAGCAGTCTTTTGGTCAGGAGCTCAGTATGGGAAAAGTGCCCCTTACTCTAGGGTCTAATCCCTCAGCCGCCCCTGGATAATCCAATTGTATTCCTTCCCAGTGAGGTGAGCAGCAAGTTCAGATTGGGTGGGGCAAAAGTCCCCTTTGCAGAAACTCTTTCAGCTAGGAAATCCCTTGTCTCAGGTAATAAGACTGAGAGTCTTCCATGGGGGCTGATTGTGTCCCCCTATAGAAGGTGGCCAAGCCCCTTCACCAGTCCCAACAATAGGCACCAAGGAATTTACACTTTGAATGTCTTTGCTCTAATCCTCTATTCTCTCCCCCTGAGGAATTTATCACAGCAGGAAGGATATCCTGGACATGGGTTGGCTGACTTGTGAGACTCTACTCAGGCCAATATGTGTGAACTGTTGTGTAGGTGTTGACCACAAAAAATGGAATTTGCCTCAGTTGGGCTTGGTGCCTGACACCATTACCCTTTGGATATGCTGCTATAAAAGCTAGTTGGTCCTGTTCTGATGTACTAGTCTATAGCTGGCCACTGGATATGTTGGTTCTGGGCCTCTTAGGAGGGAAACTGGTGCAGACCAGTGTAAGAGACTGCCTATGATTGGCCCTCAGCAACCTTTTTTGGAGGTACAGGCAATCCAGAGTTTCTGGATGCCTCTGCCTGGCTTAGGTGCACAAGAGAGGACCAAGCTGCACACCTAGGCTGGCTTTTATCCATACCAGACCTGGGGGAAAGTCAGCAAAAGACCCAAGGTTCCCTGAGATAGAATGCCTCCTGCTGCCTCTGTCTACTGGCTGCTGTTGGGCTTTCCCCTGAGAAAGCCTCTGGTAGAATATAGAGCCTGGAGCAATTCAGGGATTATGAACGGTGGTGATTATGGCTTCTATCTTGGTGCCCCAGATGTCAGTCTGTCCTGAAACATTTTTTAAAGATTTTATTTACTGGTTTTAGAGAAAAGAGAAAGGGAAATCATCAACTTGTAATAGTTACTTCTTGCATGTGCCTTGACTGGGCAAGCCCAGGGTTTCAAACTGGTAAACTCAGCATTTCAGGTCAAGGCTTTATCCATTGCACCACCACAAGTCTTGCCTGTCCTGAATTTTTCACAGACCTCAATAAGGTATCACCACTAGAAGTTCAATGGGTGTGATCTCTAAAACCCAGAGATTTGGTCTGCCTACATTCTAGACAGTTTCTACTGACTCTCCCATGAGGCAGAAGCACCAGTCATATTCTTGAGAAAGTGGGGGGTGGGGAGTTCCAGTCTCAACTCCAGACAACTGAGTCATTCTTACACCCCTACTTCCTGGCCAAGGCTGCTTACTTCTCAGCAGGGCCCAATCTCCATAGGTTGAAACAAAAGAGATTCCCAAGAGTGAAACATTTATTTTCCCCTAGGCTGCTGCCTCATGAAGGGAACTGCTCCACCCAAGAAAGATGGTGACTGTAGTATTGGAGAATGATTCAGCACAGCAGTTTCTATGGATGTCCCCCACTGCGTCTTTCCCTAAGGCCACCAATTTCACACTCTCCTCATGCAACTCTTTCTTGTACTCTCAACCCTCCTTCTGCCAGAGCCTGAGTAAGTGGCTCTGAAGGAGATTTTCTGCATTGGCCTTTTAAGAGGGTGTCTGAGTCTTTAAGAATTCCCATCTCTTACAGACAAAAACCTCTCCATTTTTCACCTCCAAATACTATGTGGGCACCTATTCTAGGCTTTGGTGCTTTAGACCAGGGCTTCTGGCCTGAGACTTAGGACCCACACCTCACAGGGAAAACCTCACTGCTACTGAGAGTTCCTTTGGACCCTCAGCCACCATGTACTCCTGGGAGTGAGATCAGCCCTTTTCAAGTCTTTGCCCTTCCTAACAGTCTTGATGTGGCTTCTGTGACTTCTTGGTTATGTACTTCTCTTCATTTAGTCCTAAGTTGGTTTCTCAGGATGATTGTTCTTAAATTTAGTTGTAATTCTAGTTTGGTTCTGGGAGGTGGCAATTGGAATATCCATCTACTCTATCATCATCTTGGAATCTCTAGCATTGTTGGTTGTATCTGTTTTGAGATCTGAATCCATATAGATGGTAGGACATCTAAAGCACACAATTTGATAGTTAAACAACTGCTTTTATAATGGTTAAAACTATAACAACAACAAAAAAGTAACCTAAACTAAAGGAAAAATTAAGAAAAAAAACCCAAAAATGGCTACCCCTAGGTCAATTCATGAAAAAATATGAAACATATTTCAAGGATATATTAGATACTTGTAAATACTTGTAAATGTTAATTTTTGTTTTGGCTTAGTATGTTAAATGCATGTAACAATCTTCCTCTCAACTTCCTACCCCTGATGCTGATATGCATACACAAAACATTCAGTTCTATTATTATTATTGAAGAACCAAAAGCATATTTACAGAGACTAAATGTATAATATATGAAGAGCAGACAAATCAAGTCTCTTGGGAAAATAAAATTCCATAGAAGATTATGTTGTGAAAAGACTAAAATAGTGTTTGCAACTCAGTTACAACACCAATTGGATTTTTAAAAAGAGGCCATTCACATTTTAGGTTATAAATTCATTCTCATAACCACTTAAACATCAAATAAAATTAAGATTTAGGATAAAATTCACTTGGTTAAAATGATATAAAAGTATTTGTCAAATAATTAAAAAGGACTTTGGCAACATAATCAGTTTATTCGAACACATTAAAGAATGTTTTATGGGAATAATTGGAATTTACTGTTTTTCTTCTATATGAAAATACAAAAGCCTCTCATTTTGAGTACTACTGCTGATTGCAGAAGAAATCAAAGGTATTATGCAATCATGTCCTGGTGTGAGAGACTGAGTCATCTTCCCCTGAACGATAGAGTCCATAGTGAAATGAGTCTCAAGTGTGGCACAGGCCATGAATTTGAGATCTTGAGTTTCTGTAGCCACTTCTCATTTGTTCTAAGGTCTGAAAGTCAATGATGACTTTATTCCTGAGTCTCATAAATCCTATATTCAAGCCATCAACCTTCCAACATAAAAGCCTTGTTTTATAAAAGCCAAACACACAAGTATTCTGAGTTAGATTCTCATTTCTGCCCCCCATTCATTCACTCACTTACCCATTCACCCATTCCCTCATTCATTTACCCACTCATTTTGCAAACATCATCTTGAGTGTTTGCCCTAGGCCTGTTGCTGTGGGAGCTGCCAAACAAAACAGACCTTGACCCTAATTCTCATGGAGCTCACCCTCTAGTGATCATCAGATAGAAGTACAAATGAAGTAACTACACCACAGAACAGAGGGAAATAGGGCAACACAGTGGTAAGAATATCCAGGAAGCACAGAAAGAAAAGTTACTTTCATCTCTAAAATTCTCCGTCATTTACTTGTCTCCTTTATTGCCTCTCTTCTGTACTGGAGTATTAGCTCCCTGAAGGCAGAGGTTTTTCTGTCTTGTTTACTGTTGTATCCCCTGTGCCTAGAACCATACCTGGCACATAATAAAAATATTTATGATATAAATGAGTAAATTGTAGTAGAAGGAGGGAGAACATTGATGGAGCTCTCTTTAAAAATGTTTTACAGAGGATAGAATCCTGAAGATGGGCCTTGACAAAAGAGAAGGGCCTTGGTAGGCAGCCAGAATCAAATAGCATTTATCTGAGGAAACAGCTAGAGCTGGGAAAGTGGGACACTGCATGATGTGTTCAGGGAACAGAGCTGTCAGGCATAGAGGAATGTAGGACACCAGGTAAGAAAGGTGCTAGATAAGGTTGAGAGCAGATCACTGAGAGTATTCAAAGTCAGGTGGAAGTACTATGTGTTCTCCGATAAGTGTTGGGGTCTCTAGAGAAAGAAATTTGACAGCCACTTACTGAAAATGCTGTCTGGTGGATCCAAGCCCTGTACCCTGAAAGACTACAGAAGAGCTCGGATTTCCTTTACCAAGGAAATAGTGAACACCTACTGTATCTGTGAGGAAAAAACAAACATGGTGAAAAGAACTAGTAGTAAAAGCAATGGCAGGAAGGACACTATCAGGGAGGGAAGTAGGGGTAAGCCTCAAGCTGGGCCTCCCAGTCTAGCTGTCAGTCTCATGATGGGGACGGGCCAGCTGATCTTAAAGACTCCACAGCCCTGACATTCTGGGACTCTAATTATAGAAGTGAAAGTTTCATTTCAGATAGCTGGGGAAATCCTTGGGTTCAATTTCACTTCCAAGTGCTGGTAGTTCAGCTGGCACTTACGCAGTTAAAAAGGAATGGACTGGAAGGTTAGAGTGCTTGCATCAGTCTAATAGTCTTTTACCTGACTTATTTGTTTCTAGATGTTATCAACTCTTTCAAGAATGCAAAACAGCAGCCTTTTAACAGACATGGGTCTGGTGTTTTGTTCCTGATCTTTTCTTTTTGCTTTGTGAAGGGGATGTGTCCTATAAGCTAAGAAAAAATAAAAGACCATGTTCCTTACAAGCTTTACTTCCAGAAAAGAAAATAAGAAAGGCAGAACTGTGGTTTAGTGGACTATGGGGCCACTTTTGTCATAAACATGTCTCAGTTTTGACAAAACTCAATTCCACAAGCAGCTGAGAGGGAAGTCCCCATTCTAAAAGGCTCAGCTGAGATGTCTATTTTGGGTCTAAGAAGTGGGGTACATGGCAGGCCTGTAGCATTGGGCGTAATTCCTGACACTGAAGTTATGCCTGAACAAAGAAACCAGCTTAGGGGAAAGGTCTATGACCAGTCAAACAATTGGGTACTAGAAAATCACCAGAAATAGCCTTACTTGTGGTGGTGCAGTGGATAGAGCATTGACCTAGAATGCTGAGGTCACCTGGGTTTGCCTGGTCCAGGCACATGCAAGAAGCAACTATTATAAGTTGATGCTTCCCACTTCTCCCTTGCCTTTCTCTCTCAATCTCTCTCTCTCAAATCAAAAATAAAAATTTTTAAAAATGAAAATCACCAGAAGTAGTCATGAAAAACAGAATACATACATACCTCAAATGAGCTCTAATTGGTGATTTCTATAGTTTGAATTTCACTGCCTGGAAAGTGTGACTGTAGCGTGGTCTCAGCTGGATGCCAAACCCAGGGAGGCCCAGCAAATCCACTTGATGTATTTAAGATTGAAATTCAAGACTTCCCATCAGTACAGAGGGATAACATGTTAGGGTTGAGAAGACATAGAGGAGGACAAGACCCAACCTTGGTGCCTGGTGTTGGTGGCATCATTGCTAGATGGGTCTGAGGTGAAAGGCAAAAGATTCTTCTGTGGAGCCCTATACGACTGAGGAACCCATGGGTCATTCTGGGGGAGAAGCCGGGAAGGAGTTGGGAAGACAGGTCTGGACTTCAGACAGAGACTGGGGGACTCCTTTTAAGCACTATCTCAGTGTTCTTTGAAGGGAAATCAGGGGGAGACTAAAGTTCATAGTTGACCACAGTTAGTTAAAGGAGTTTAAGGAATACCTAAGTGGATATGTCTAGTATGCTATTGAATGTACCGTTCTAGTGTTCAGGAAAGAAAGAGGGCTGATGAGTTTGGGCTGATGAGTTGAGCCCAAGGAAATGATGGCCCCCCTCTCACATTCAACCTGTCTTTTGTCACTGTGGTCACCAGGTTTCTGGTTCAACCAAACCCCTTCAGATCATTGGAGCCTTGTGCCTTAAGCTTCAGGTCCTTCTGCTGCCTGAAGGAATTCCTGGGGGCCCCAGCTACCTGTCCCTATTGGTGCCCAGAATCCCCTGCCAGGCTGGACTCTTTCTGCCTTAGTGCCTCAGGCTTGTCTCATGGAGGTCTCACTTTCCAAATCCTGTCCTCTGTCCTGTGGCCTCCTCTGTTCATGCTGGCTTCCCTTGGATGGCCAGGTGAGAGCTCAGTGGGGAGGAGAGGACTGAACTTGAGACTGTATTTCTGCAGGTGATTCTTGCCATGTTGGGGACATCGCTGAGCTGTCATTTTGATGTTTTGGTATGAGATTCTGCCACTAGTCACTGCTGGTTACATCAAAAAGACCATGAATGCCATCTTTAGGATGGGACCTGCCTGTGTGCCAGCCACCAGTGTGGCCTGTTCTCTTTTTCAGAGAGGTCTAGTACCAGAAAAAGCTGGGAAAACTATTGTCCTACAAATGGCAGTGCTCTTATGCTTGTGGGGAGAAAGTCCTTTGACAGGGAGGGAGAAGGTCACCCATGACTTCCCTGAGTACCCATTGTAAATGTCCTCTCAGCCAGCTCCAGGACCATCTCAGGGTCAGAATAGTTGCTTCTGAAATGTGTCCTGTATTTTTGAGGACCATTGGCTCAGTAAATGTCACCTCCAGCAAGTGACCAGAGTTACCAGTGCAAGCCCAAGGAGAAAATCTCATTGAAGCCCCTGCAGTAAACCTGTAACTCCCGATAGTCTTAGAATGTGGCTGCTGGGTCCTCCAGAACCCATGGGAGCCTGGGAAGGCCCTACTGAAAATCCTGGCCAAGGATACTGGGACCCCAGGTCAGCCCTGGCTTATAGGTGACCTTATGCACTGCCCTGTCTCCTGTGGGCCTGATATCCCTAACTGTCAGTAGCTTAGGCCTGGGGCCTGACTGACCTGAAGGAGCCTGCCTTTCCCTCCTACAGGCTCTCTGGGAATGACCAGCTCAAGGCTCCAGGTGTACCAGGGCCTCTTGTGCCACCTGGTTCACCACTGGCTTCTTGCTGCACAGGGATGGGAGACCATGTCAGTCATGAGACCCTCTGTCTCCACCCCACCAATCCTATCACAACTCTGGGGATAGCGTGCTCTCCTAGAACCATGATGATAAAGAGTACTTTCTCTAGCTTGTATTCCCTCCTCCACCAGGTTAACACCAGTGTGGGCACACCTCAGAAAGCCCAGGGAGACCAAGCCCCTCTTGGTCTACCCAATGTGGGCTTCTGGTGCAGAGGGCTAATATATGAGCAGACATTGTTTTTGCTTGGGTGGTGGCTGCTTGTTTTCTATCTCTTGTTCATGTTATCTTTAGCTCAGTTTGCCAGCTGTCTCTAGCCTTAGAAGAACAAGAGCATGCCCAGGGAAACTGGTGGGCACATTAGTGAGGTGAGCAGCCCAACAGGTCTGTCAAGGGGTTAGGAGGCCAGCGAAGAAATTGTTTACTTTCTTCTATTAATTTATTGGCATGTTCAGAAACAACTATATTTTAACCTTCCAAGGACAGTGTTGGGCAGATAAAATATATTATGCTCACTTTGTTAAAGATGGTGCTGCCCACATGGATGCCCATCACCCAGGCGATATTAATGTGTGTTGGGGGCAGGCTGTGGGCAGGCAGGATCCTTGTAGCTTGGGGCTTGGTTTTTAAGACTAAGCCTTTCCCACCCTTTTCATGTGGGGTGGTACAATCCCATCATGCCTCAGATAAGTGACTTTGTATTAGAGACTTCCCTATTTTGTATATTAGATTAAAAGGTTTTGATTTCTGCACTATAAAGTGGGGCAGACCCAGAGCTTGCTCTCTCAGTTTCTGAGATTAGCATTACAGAGGAGATCAGAGAAACGCCACATGGAGGAGGCCAGGAGAAGCAGCCAAGATGGTGGAGTGCTCAGTGAGAAGCCAGTTTGTGCAGGGAGAAGGAAGGAGATGGGGAACAGAGGTGAATAAGTCTGGTGAGCTAGAAACCTTTAATTCTAGAAAACTTGGATAAGTCAGTAGCTTTGTGAGCACTGAATGAGTGGTTTTGGAGCCCAGTGTGTGATTTTACTTGCCCGCCAGGTGCAAGCTAGGATTAAAGATGATGGCTCACCAGTTTTTGGCTCCGTTGTTTCTTTACTGACTGCTGAATCCAATGTGAACCTGCATGGGCCAGGTGGCTGTGATGATGGCCGTGGATATTGGCTTCATAGACAGCCATGAATCCCTGGATGAAAAATGTTGGTGTATTTATAGACTTGAAAGTAAGAAATAATCAATAATTGCAGACCTCTCCAAGATTTTCAGGGGTGGGAGGCTGGGATGGGGGGCTGTAGCTATGAGAGTCTTAGAGAGAAGCTATGAGACAACTTGCAAGGTTTGAGTTCTCTCATGTTATTTGGGCTGTTGGTGGTGAGGATCAAGATAAGCAAAAGACAGAAAAAGCCTGTGAAAAATGTAGCTAGGTAATCACAAAAAGGTTTCACACTTTGGGAAAGGGGAACTCCTCCCCACCTCTACTTCAGCAGCTGCAGAAGGTGCTGAGAATCTCGTGAGAAGTGAAGTAGCCAGGCTGGGGCCAGAGCCAAGGCCAGGGCTTCTTTTACTCATACAAGAAAGTGGTGTTCCCAGGCCTAGAAGCTCACTCTCCCCTTGGCCCCAGCCCCTAGAAGTATTCCTGGGAAGCAAACCACCTGGCCCAACTCCCTCTGAGCAGCTGCCAGTACAAGGCCACTCAGTCTCTGTGCCTCAAAGGCCCCTGTAGAGTTGGTGCAGGAAGGGGGTGGTTGAGCCTCTCTTTGAAGGAGAGTCATTCCAGTTCAAATCCACCCTAATCTTGCCACTGCCTACCCAGAGGGGCTGACAGGTGGGAATGAGGCTTACAAGGGGTCAGGCTAGGAGTGGGCAGCAGAGGTTGGGGAGGGAATGGCTGACTCCTTCTTCTAGCCCAGTTAAAACTTAGGGCCACCTTCAAGGTACTGGATTTATTAATTATTTTTTGAAGCAAACTAGAAACTTCTAAATATTAAGATATCTTCACTGTAAACTGTTTTCATTTTACACACTCTTGTATTTAGTCTGCTATAATGGCACTGTTTAAGGACGCTTATCTGTTGTAAGGTACTAAAAAGCTGAAAATTAATATTGATATTCTGGGAGGAAAGGTCAGGCTTTCCTGTCAGGCTTTCCTGTCCTGTCCCTTCTTTAGGGAAGGGAGGGAGAAGAATGTAGCAGTTTCTGGATTACAAGAACAAGGGGTCATTTAGTTTTAAATCTAGAATAAAGGTTAACCGAGAAACTTCTTTTCTTTTAATAGGAGGCAAAATTTACATACCATGTTGCATTGATTGTAGTTCCTCCCCCTTCCTAGAATCTTGAGAATAAAATACCTCTAGGCTAGTGAGGGAAGAGGAATCCTGAAAGATTTGTAAATGTCTTTGATTGTGTTACCTTGAAAGTCTTAATGTTTCTGTGTATCCCCAAATGTTATAATCTTGTTAATGATTGTGCCATAATGTCATGCTCTCCCCCATCCATGTGTGATCAAGGGTATATAAACAACCCCTGAACTATTTTGGGGACTGCACAATTGGGGCCTGCAGATGCCCCCATATACAGCAGCATATTTAAAATTTCCTCCTTTAATAAAACTCTTCAAAACTTATCTGGACTGGGTGTCTCTACGTGAACTCGATGAAATGAGGTAGAGTGCCTTTCAGAATCTGGGGTGCAATACTTTATAACATATCAATAAGCATGTTTACAATTTTCAGCAGCCTGCTTGTGGTTTTAGGAGCACTGGCTGTCATCTCTGCAGTTTACTAAGGGGAGACAGTTTAAGGACCTGTGTAGATATAACTGAGTTCTTCCTGGAGCAAGACTAGCTTGCAGGCACTTCAGAACATAACTGGAGAAAGACAAGCCAAATCTGGCACCCTTCCCAAGAGATCTCTTTGCCTTGCTAATGGCATCCAGCAATATGCATTTCAGTTCCTGTTAGGGGGGTGGGGTTGCAGAGTCTGACAACTCTAATGGTTTTGATTTCTCAGTTTGCTTCATCTAGTCTGATGATTCTTCTTCCCTGGTGCCTGATTACAACTCAGGCTTAGAGCAATTAACATCTCCAGCCCATACTTGATGGCTAAATCTCCATACATCACTATGTAAAGGCAAATATTCACATTTGATAGCTCTAATTTATGTATAGAATCAGTTTACTGTTCATGTCCTTATTATCTTTTTAATATAGATTCATGGCAGAAAATTAAAGCCTGCTGAGGTTTATATCATAAGCTGCAACTTATTTTCTTGCATTTTTTTAACATAAAGCATCTGATGTTTAAACCATTCATGTTCATAAAACAAACTGAATGAAAATGTAGCTGATTTGTTTAAGAGCTTTTTTTCCCTTTTTTTTTCTTTCATCAGATACATCAGAAAATACATACATGCTGAGAACAGAACAACTCTGAAACAAGAAAATGAACAAATTCCAATCAGAGTTATGTTAAAGGAGCTTTACAGCCCCAGGAATATGATAGTGCCCAGGAGGGGCACCTTTCTTTCTTAACCCGTCATTTCAGAAAGTGTTTGCCTGAGGTGATTCCTTCTGCCCAACACAGTTGGGTGAAGGCCAGGTCACAGATACAGCAGAACCATATTCATCCTTCCCCAAGCCTCCCTCATCCTTAGAATAGCTTCCTACCAACTGCCTTGTGAGATTGCTTTCTCAGCATTTCCACCTTGACAGACTGGTGAACCAAGACAGGGCTTGTCCTGATATGGCTATGACTAAGTAATGACAAAGCAGAATGCTTCATGTGTAACTGTTACACTTTGCTAAATCTTGCTTTACTTTTGTAACATTGCTTGTTTCTTGCATTATCCAGTGCTGTAAAAGGCCCTGAAGCCTACTGGTTAGGGCTCAGACTTCGGAGTACTAACTCTTCTGGGCTCATCAGCCTAATAAACTGGTTTTCCAACTCTCCAAGTGTCGCTTGGCTTCTTGGACATTCCAGTCTGCAGTAACATTTGGTTCCCAGACATGGAAGCCAAACGCACTGGCCCTTTGTGCTACCAGCCCAGTGGCGGTGGCTACTGGGCATTTAGGGCCCTCTGTGTGAACGAGGTGGTATCACCCAACATATTTCTTGGGACCTCCTTCCCAGAGGTCCCTACATCTGAGGGTAGCCAAGGCCAATTGGACTCAACAGAGAGACAGACTAACCTTTTCAGGATGCACATCTGGATAAGGTAAGGTCCCAGGACCAGCCACCCAGCCAGGCACGTCGCTGGACAGAAGGGGAGCTTGATCACCTCCCGCAGTCTCAGGATTGAGACACCAGATGGGGATACCCTGGAAAAGAGGGGAAATGTTATAACTTCTGAATGAGTGTTTGTATGAATGACTGACTGATAGTGACTCCACAGCACAACCAAAAGAGTCTGTCTAGGCCCTGATATGTGGTTCTATGGTGACATCATAAGGCATTCAGGTGACTTCTCTCCCTTTTGGGAGACAAATGCACCTTAGGCAAGATGTGCCTTGCATGTCTTGCAAGAGACATGACTGGGTGGAGAACTGAGTGGCCTTTGAAAAAGGGGCTCCAACTCTATTTCATGACTCTGGACATGGGAGGGGTTATCCGAAGGTCATATTTAGAGTAGAAATGGGGTCTGGTCAGTCCAAACCCATCGTCTTGTACTCCATGTTTAGGAATTTTAAAAAGGGGTTTTCTGATGACTATGGCATAAAGCTGACCCAGTAAAGCTTTGCATCCTCTGTAAACTGGAGTGGCGCACCTTTCAGATTGGGTGGCCCTCGGAAAGGACCCTGGACTTGTCAGCAGTCACGGCAGTCTACCTGGTAGTGACAGGAAATCCTGGTCACCCAGGATCAGTTCCCTTACATTGATTCTTGGTTACAAATAGCACAGACTCTGCCCCTGTGGGTTTGATTCTGCATTAATTAAAAGGGACAGAGTAGAATCCTTGTGACCCAAACTTAGTCCCTAGGGGGACCCAGGTGCATGAGGCCCACTTATCAAAGAGAACCAGAATAAAACTCTATACACCTACCTTATGTCCCAACCACCCCGCTGGCACCAGATACTTGCCTGAGAGTCCACCACCACCAGTCTACCCTGACAAGCTAGACTTGGGATCTATTGGGAGACACCTGCTGTCAGCCCAGTAAACAGCCACTTACCAGATGCCTCTTCGAGAGAACTGAGGACCCCAGTAACTAAATGCAGATGGCAGCATCCAGCTAGGACAGCCCATCTTATATTATCAACCCTTCACTACTTGGATCTTTTGAACTGGAAGCACCCAGAGGCAGATTTAATGGTGGGCACACTGGGCACACACCCTGGGCCCCAACTTGTGAAGGGCCCCGCAAAACCCCAACTTTCACTTTTTTCTAATGACACCAAGTTTGGTTTCATTGTGCAATTTTAACATTTATAGCACATAATACTTTTGATTTATTTAAAAGTATGGTTAACATGTATTTTTATTTTCCCTGTCTCTTTTTTTTAAGGGGCCCAATATTTTCTTCTGTGCCTGGGGCCTCAACTGACCTTAATATGCCTCTGAAAGCACCACATGCCTTCCTATTCTGAGAAGCTTCATGCTCTCATAGACCTCCTAGAGTCCATCTCCCAAACTCATCCACCTACTTGGGACAACTGCTACCAGCTGCTTCTTACCTTGTTCAACACTGAAGAGCGAAGGCAAATCTTGACTGAAACCCAGACATGGCTACAAGATCAAGCTCCACCAGGAACCCTTGATGTGGAGGCATGGATGAAGGCTTTGGCCCCACACACCCAACTAGACTGGGACTTCAACACTGAGGGAGAAGAAATTCCCTACTTCTGTACCTCAAGGCACTTCTGCACAGAGTCTGGGCAGGGGCTAAAAAGCCCACCAATATGTCCAAAACCACCTCCATGATTCAAAACCCTGATGAGCCTCCCTCTGACTATTATGAACAGTTCTGTGAAGCATTCCAAGTTTACACCCTGTTCAATACTGAGGTAGCCAAAACTCAATGAATGGTCAATGCCATCTTCATAGCCCAATATTATCCTGACATTCACCACATGCTCCAGAAATTAGAAGGCTTTGCTGAAATAAATGCCTCCCAATTGTTAGAGGCTGCCAACAAGGTCTATGTCAACTAGGACTGGGAAGATCAGCAAGAAGCTGATAAGAGAATGAAACAAGTCTCCCTCCTGGCTGCAGCCCTCTGGAACCCTGACCTGGTTAAAAGGCCTGGACCTCCCAGGAAAGGCAGAATGACTGGATGCCAGTCCCTGAGATCTGATCAATGTGCATACTGCAAAGAGACCAGACATTGGAAAAATGAATGCCCCAACTGGAAAGCAGCCTCTGGCTCCACTGCCAAAACTGCTCAGTCAAGGAAAGGAAAGTCTCAACAAAACCAAGCAGTCCAGAACTTGTTCAGGCTAGCTGGGGTTGATTCCGATTAGGTAAGACTGGGCTCCATGAAATTAGGCCCTGGGAGCCATGCTCAGCATGATGGTAGAGGGTCAGCCAATGACTTTTATGATGGACACAGGAGCAGAACATTTGATGGTCACCACACCAGTTGCACCCTTACCAAACAGGAAGCCACCATAACTGGAGCCACGGGTGCCCAAACTGCTGGACCCTTCTATAAGTCCTGAATGTGTTGACTTATGGGACATCAAGTTGTTCATGAATTCTTGTATCTACCTGAATATCCTCTCCCCTTTTTTGGATGGGACCTACTGACTAAGCTAGGAGTCCAAATAACCTTTGCTCCTGGAAAACTTGCCATCTTAACTTTAGAAACATAAGAGGAAATTCTGATCCTGTCTGTAACAGTCCCAGCGAGGTTGAATGGAAGCTCCATGCCCAGGAGATAAATGAGGAAAACTTTCCTGAACTCTTAGAAGAATTCCCACTGGTCTGGGCAGAAGAGAATCCTCCCAGGATGGCCAAAAACCATGCACCTGTGGTAGTGGACTTCAAACCTGGTGCCATCCCAGTGAGACAAAGACAATACCCAGTGCCCAGGGAGTCTTGGCTCAGAATCCAAGAATATATAAAGAGACTCAAAGAGGCTGGGATCTTAGCTGAATGCCAGTCCCCCGGGTACACTCCACTATTACTGGTAAAGAAGCCTAATGGGGCAGATACTGGCCAGTCCAGGGTCTGTGGGCAGTCAACAATGCGGTCATCACTCTGCAACTCGTGGTTCCAAACTCTTATACCCTCATGAGTCAACTTCCTTCTGGAGCTAGCTGGTTCACCTACCTAGACATTAAAGATGCCTTTTTCTGCTTACAACAGGTTCCCAAGAGCCAGCCACTCTTCACCTTCAAATGGGAGGAACCTCACACGGCAAAAAATCCAGCTAACTTGGAAATGTCTGCCTCAGGGACTCAACATTTTGCCCACCTTATTTGGAGAGGCTTTGGCTGCCAACCCCTCAGCCTTTCCAGGGGAAGAGGTAAATTGTGTCCTCCTATAATATGCAGATGATTTCCTCTGGCCAGCGACTCCCAAGAAGATCATTGGAAAGGCAACAGAATCCTGCTGCACAGTTGCTGATACAGGGTACAAGGTGTCATGGAAAAAGGCCCAAATATGCCAGCCCCAGGTCCATATGTCTGTCGGGTTCATCATCACTAAGGACATAGCTCCCTAGGACCTGAGAAGAAACAAACCATCTGCTGGATCCCTAGACCCGACAACAAAAGGAAGCTCTGAGAGTTCCTAGGAGCAGCAGGGTTATGTTGTATCTGGATCTCAGGATTTTCAGGGAAGGTAAAACCCCTATATGAGGCACTAAGTGGGACAGAGGGAAAACCCCTAGACTGGGGCGAAAAACAGGAGACAGCATACCAAAAAATAGGGACTGCTCACCAGTGCCTCAGCACTAGGACTGCTGATGTAAATCATGAATTCAATCTCTTCAATCTCTTCATCTGTGACAAAGACTATGTAGCACTAGGGGTCCTCACCCAGACTGTCGAGCCATGGCAGAGACCAATGGCCGATCTGTCTAAGGTGCTCAACCCAGTGGCCACCAGGAACTAGCTGCCACCATGATGCTAGTCAGAGAGGCTGACAAGCTCACCTTAGGCCAGAACATCCATGTGAAAGTCTGACATGCGATGACAACCCTGATGAACAACTGGGGGTACCAGTGGCTCACCAGTGTCAGAATGGCTCACTACCAGGGACTACTGTGTGAAAACCCATGGGTGACACTAGAAACAGTATGCACACTGAACCCAGCCACGTTCATCCCCACTGAGGCCAGGCCACCAGATCATGACTGTGAGGAAACCATGGATGAGGCCTACTAAAGCCAACCTGATTTAACAGACACCTTCCTTACAGAATCTGAACTGAAACTGTTCACAGATAGGAGTAGCTTCATCCAAGACAAAGAATGGAAATCTGGATATGCAGCAACCACTGGGACTGGGTCATCAAGGCAGAATCATTACCATAGGGATGGTCCACTCAAAAAGCAGAACTATGGGCAATAATCCAAGCAACATCTTCAATGACCCTAAATATGCCTCCTTCACAACCCTACATGTACATGGGGCAATTTATAAGGAAAGAGGACTACTCAAGGCCAAGAGTAAATAAGTCAAAAACAAAGAAGAAATTCTCAACTACTGGAAGCAGTCTGGAAACCCAAAAGAGTAGCAGCCATACACTGCAAAGAATATCAGAAAGGAACCAACCCAATAAGCTTGGTAAACTGTTTCACTGAACAAGCAGCAGAGAGGCTACCGAATAGCCTCATACAACCTCTGGTTCAGGACAGGCTGCTAGGATTCTATTGGCACCAGATCTACCCAAAGAGCCCAAATACACTCCAAAGGAGGATCAATGAGCAAAAATTGAAGGGTGCACAGAAACTGATCAAAGATGGTGGCAGTTGCCAGATAAAAGACTCTTTATCCCCAAGGGACTGGCCTACTACATAACAAAACAGTATCATGAACTAACCCACCGGGGTAAGATGGCCTTAGAACAGGTGCTTTATCGATACTATTACGTGGCCAAACTTCCAACACTATGTGCTTGAATCAGTACCCACTGCACAATTTGTGCAAAAAGCAATGCAGCACAAAACTTTACGCCAGTCTCAGGAATCCAGTTCACAGGAACTGCCCCTTTTGAAGACCTAGAGATTGAGTTTATCAAAGTAAAACCATGCCAAGGTTACAAGTGTTTACTTGTCTTAATACATACCCACTCAAAATGGGTCGAGGCCTTTCCCACCCACACTGAGAAAGCCTGAAAAGTAGTAAAAGTCTTACTACGAGAAATAATACCCCAATATTGATTTTTCTTTTTTTTTCTTTTTTTTTTTTTTATAATTTTATTTTTTTAATGGGGTGACATCAATAATTCAGGATACATATATTCAAAGATAACAAGTCCAGGTTATCTTGTCGTTCAATTATGTTGCATACCCACCACCCAAAGTCAGATTGTCCTCTGTCACCTTCTATCTTGTTTTCTTTGTGCCCCTCCCCACCCCCTATCCCTCTCCCATTCCCCCCTCCCCCCCGTAACCACCACACTCTTGTCAATGTCTCTTAGTTTCAGTATTATGTCCCACCTACGTATGGAATAATACAGTTCCTGTTTTTTTCTGATTTACTTATTTCGCTTCGTATCATGTTATCAAGATCCCACCATTTTGCTGTAAATGTTCCGATGTCATCATTTCTTATGGCTGAGTAGTATTCCATAGTGTATATGTGCCACATCTTCTTTATCCAGTCATCTATTGATGGGCTTTTTGGTTGTTTCCATGTCCTGGCCACTGTGAACAATGCTGCAATAAACATAGGGCTGCATGTGTCTTTACGTATCAATGTTTCTGAGTTTTGGGGATATATACCCAGTAGAGGGATTGCTGGGTCATAAGGTAGTTCTATTTGCAGTTTTTTGAGGAACCACCATACTTTCTTCCATAATGGTTGTACTACTTTACATTCCCACCAACAGTGTATGAGGGTTCCTTTTTCTCCACAGCCTCTCCAACATTTGCTATTACCTGACTTGCTAATAACAGCTAATCGAACAGGTGTGAGGTGGTATCTCATTGCCGTTTTGATTTGCATTTCTCTAATAGCTAAAGAAGATGAGCATCTTTTCATATATCTGTTGGCCATTTGTATTTCTTCCTGGGAGAAGTGTCTATTCATATCCTCTTCCCATTTTTTTATTGGATTGTTTGTTTGTTTGTTGTTGAGTTTTATGAGTTCTTTGTATATTTTGGATATTAGGCCCTTATCTGAGCTGTTGTTTGAAAATATCATTTCCCATTTAGTTGGCTTTCTGTTTATTTTCTTATCAGTTTCTCTTGCTGAGCAAAAACTTCTTAGTCTGATGTAGTCCCATTCATTAATTTTTGCCTTCACTTCTCTTGCCATTGGAGTCAAATTCATAAAATGCTCTTTAAAACCCAGGTCCATGAGTTTAGTACCTATGTCTTCTTCTATGTACTTAATTGTTTCAGGTCTTATGTTTAGATCTTTGATCCATTTTGAGTTAATTTTTGTACAGGGAGAGAGACTGTAGTCCAGTTTCATTCTTTTGCATGTGGCTTTCCAGTTTTCCCAGCACCATTTATTGAAGAGGCTTTCTTTTCTCCATTGTGTGTTGTTGGCCCCTTTATCAAAAATTATTTGACTATATATATGTGGTTTTATTTCTGGACTTTCTATTCTGTTCCATTGGTCTGAGTGTCTATTTTTCTGCCAATACCATGCTGTTTTGATTGTCGTGGCCCTATAATAGAGTTTGAAGTCAGGTATTGTTATGCCCCCAGCTTCATTCTTTTTCTTTAGGATTGCTTTGGCTATTCGGGTTTTTTTATAGTTCCATATAAATCTGATGATTTTTTGCTCTATTTCTTTAAAAAACGTCATTGGAAGTTTGATGGGAATTGCATTAAATTTGTATATTGCTTTGGGTAATATAGCCATCTTGATTATATTTATTCTTCCTAGCCAAGAACAAGGTATATTCTTCCATCTCATTATATCTGTTTTGATTTCCCTTAACAATGGTTTATTGTTTTCATTATATAAGTCCTTTACATTCTTTGTTATGTTTATTCCTAAGTATTTTATTTTTTTTGTTGCAATCGTGAAGGGGATTATTCTTTTGAGTTCCTTCTCAGTTGTTTCATTGTTGGCATATAGAAAGGCTATTGACTTCTGTATGTTAATTTTGTATCCTGCGACCTTACTGTATTGGCTTATTGTTTCTAGTAGTCTTTTTGTGGATTCTTTGGGGTTTTCAATGTATAGGATCATATCATCTGCAAAAAGTGATCCTTTACTTCTTCTTTTCCGATATGGATGCCTTTTATTTCTTTGTCTTGTCTGATTGCTCTGGCTAGAACCTCTAGTACCACATTAAATAAGAGTGGAGAGAGTGGACAACCCTGTCTTGTTCCTGATTTAAGGGGGAAAGCCTTCAGTTTAGTGCCATTTAATATGATGTTAGCTGATGGTTTATCATATATGGCCTTTATCATGTTGAGATATTTTCCTTCTATATCCATTTTGTTGAGAGTCTTAAACATAAAATTGTGTTGTATTTTATCGAAAGCCTTTTCTGCGTCTATTGATAAGATCATGTGGTTTTTGTTCTTTGTTTTGTTGATATGGTGTATTACATTAACCGTTTTACGTATGTTGAACCATCCTTGAGATTCTGGGATGAATCCCACTTGATCATGATGTATTATTTTTTTAATATGTTGTTGTATTCGATTTGCTAGTATTTTGTTTAGTATTTTAGCATCTGTATTCATTAGAGATATTGGTCTGTAGTTTTCTTTTTTTGTGCCATCCTTGCCTGGTTTTGGGATGAGGGTTATGTTGGCCTCATAAAATGTGTTTGGAAGTATTGCTTCTTCTGCAATTTTTTGGAAGACTTTGAGTAGAATAGGAACCAAGTCTTCTTTGAATGTTTGATAAAATTCGCTGGTATAGCCGTCAGGGCCTGGACTTTTATTTTTGGGGAGGTTTTTAATGGTTTTTTCTATTTCTTCTCTACTAATAGGTCTGTTTAGGCTTTCTGCTTCTTCTTGACTCAGTCTAGGAAGGTTGTATTGTTCTAGGAATTTATCCATTTCTTCTAGGTTGTTGAATTTAGTGGCATAAAGTTTTTCATAGTATTCTACAACAATTCTTTGTATATCTACCGTGTCCGTGGTGATTTCTCCTCTTTCATTTTGGATTTTGTTTATATGAGTTCTTTCTCTTTTTTCCTTGGTAAGTCTTGCCAAGGGTTTATCAATTTTGTTGATCTTTTCAAAGAACCAGCTCCTTGTTCTATTAATTTTTTCTATAGTTTTTCTGTTCTCTAATTCATTTATTTCTGCTCTGATTTTTATTATCTCCTTTCTTCGGCTGGTTTTGGGTTGTCTTTGTTCTTCTTTTTCTAGTTCCTTAAGGTGGGAAGTTAAGTGGTTCACTTGGGCTCTCTCTTGTTTGTTCATATATGCCTGAAGCGATATGAACTTCCCTCTTATCACTGCTTTTGCTGCATCCCATAGATTCTGATATGTCGTATTGTCATTTTCATTAGTCTGTATATATCTTTTGATCTCTGCACTTATTTCTTCTTTGACCCATTCATTTTTTAAAAGTATGTTGTTTAGTTTCCACATTTTTGTGGGATTTTTTTCCTCTTTTTTGCAGTTGAATTCTAGTTTCAAGGCTTTATGATCAGAAAATATGCTTGGTACAACTTCAATTTTTCTGAATTTGCTGATGTTGTTTTTGTGGCCCAACATATGGTCAATTCTTGAGAATGATCCATGTACACTGGAGAAAAATGTATACTCAGTCACTTTGGGATGAAATGTCCTGTAGATGTCTATCATATCCAGGTGCTCTAGTGTTTTGTTTAAGGCCACTATGTCTTTGTTGATTCTCTGTTTGGATGACCGATCTAGAGCCGTCAGCGGTGTATTGAGGTCTCCAAGTATGATTGTATTTTTGTCAGTTTTTGTTTTAAGATCAATAAGTAGCTGTCTTATATATTTTGGTGCTCCTTGGTTTGGTGCATATATATTAAGAATTGTTATGTCTTCTTGATTCAGTGTCCCCTTAGCCATTATGAAATGGCCATTTTTGTCTCTGAGTACTTTTCCTGTCTTGTAGTCAGCATTATCCGATATGAGTATTGCTACACCTGCTTTTTTTTGGATGTTATTTGCTTGGAGTATTGTTTTCCAGCCTTTCACTTTGAATTTGTTTTTATCCTTGTTACTTAGATGAGTTTCCTGTAGGCAGCATACAGTTGGATTTTCTTTTTTAATCCATTCTGTTACTCTGTGCCTTTTTATTGGTGAGTTTAATCCGTTTACATTTAGTGTAATTATTGATACTTGTGAGTTCCCTATTGCCATTTTATATCTTGCTTTCTGTTAGTTTTGTGTCTTGTTTGATCCTTCTCTTTCGCTTTTTCTATCTTTTGTTTTTATTTGGTTGTATTCCATACATCTTTCCTCTGTTGCTATCTTTTTTATCTCATGTGCTTCTGTGGTGGTTTTTTCAATGGTGGTTACCTTTGAGTAATGAAAAGGGTCCCTACCCTGTTCATTGTAGCGAACTATTTTGTGAGTACTTTTGCACTCCATCGTCCTTTGCTACTGTTAATCTCCATCTTCTCCCCCTCTTTCTTTTTGTTGTTGTCACAGTTTAAATTTGGTTTTATTGTGTTCTTCTTGGAGCTTTTACTTGTGGCTCTGTTTTTTTTTGTTCTTTGTATCTGATTGGAGAACCCCCTTTAGTAATTCCTGGAGTGGGGGTTTTCTGATGATAAATTCCCTCATCTTTTCTGTATCTGTGAATGTTTTTATTTCTCCTTCGTATTTGAAGGATAGCTTTGATGGGTATAGTATTCATGGCTGAAAGTTCCTCTCTTTCACGACTTTAAATATTGGGGTCCACTCTCTTCTAGCTTGTAGAGTTTCTGCTGAGAAATCTGATGATAATCTAATGGGCCTTCCTTTATATGTTGTATTCTTCTTTTCCCTGGCTGCCTTGAGAATTTTTTCTTTGCTGTTGGTTTGTGTCAATTTCATTATGATATGCCTTGGAGTAGGTTTGTTGGGGTTAAGAAAACTTGGAGTTCTGTTTGCTTCTTGAACTTGAGGCTTTAGTTCTTTCCACAGGCTTGGGAAGTTCTCATCTATTATTTGTTTGAGTATGTTCTCCATTCCATTTTCTCTCTCTTCTCCCTCTGATATACCTATTATTCTTATGTTATTCTTTTTGATGGAGTCAGATTATTCTTGTAGGGCTATCTCATTTTTTTTAATTTTTGAGTCTCTTTCTTCTTCTCTCTGTTGTGCCTCAAGTTGCTTGTCTTCTATTTCACTAATCCTCTCTTCTATCTGACCTGTTCTATTAGCTAAGCTTGTTACTTCGTTTTTCAGCTCGTGAATTGAGTTTTTCGTCTCTGTTTGATTTGTTTTTATAGTTTCAATTTCCTGGGACATATATTCTTTGTGTTCATTGAGTTGTTTTCTGAGATCCCTATATTGCCTTTCTGTGTTTTCTTGTATATCTCGGAGGATTTTTAGTATTTCTATCTTGAATTCTCTGTCATTTAGCTCCAAGGTTTCCAATATCTTAAAATTTTTCTCCATAGATTTTTCCTCATCTAGCTGTGTTACCTCTCTTTCTTTTGTATCCATGATATTCGATTTTCTCTTCCTTAATGGCATCTGAGGGTGGTTTTGTTGATAGTATTAATGAGATTTAATAAAGAATAAAAAGTTAAAAAAAATAAAAAAAATAAAAAATCGAAAAGAGTTGTTTTTTTAAAAAAAATTAATAATGAAATAAAGAAAAATAAAATAAAATAAAAATTTTTAAAAAAAGGAAATTATTCCCCCCCTCCTTTTTTCCTCTCCTCTCCTCTCCCCTCTTTCTTGAGAAAATCTTGTGGTGGACTGTGAGTTATAACAAACAATGCCTGTGATGGAGGGCCTGAATTGGGGAAAAGTAATAAAGGGGCAAAAAAGAAAAAAAGAAAAAAAAAAAAGAGCGTATGGACCCACAAAAAGCAAATAAGGAAAAAATTTGGGTCAAGAATAAAATGATTTGCTTTTAGGTGTTGGTTGTCTAAGAGTTATGATGAGAGGAATAAGAGGAAAATGGAAAAATGGGGGGACAAATTAAAAACTTACTATTGTATTTAGTGGAACAAGAACTAGATAATATGGAGAGCCAGGGATGGGAGCACTGCTAGTGAGTTAAAAAGGTGAAGTAAAAACCCCCCAAAATGCCACAAACATAGGTTTGAGTCCCAGATAAGATAATTTGTTTGTTATTGAGGTTTGAATGAGAGGAGATGTAAAGGAGAAAGGAAGAAACTAATATAGAGGGAGAAAAGAAAGAGAGAGAGAGAGAAAAAAAGAGGGAACCACTAAAAGAAGAAAAAAGAAAGGAGAGAGAGAGAGTTAAGGGTTTTGGAGTGCAACCCTCATAGAGAGAAAGGAAGAGAAGAGAAAAGATAATGGGAGATGTAACACTTATGGGTAGTGTAGTTCAAGGAGAGGAGAGAGTAAGACCGGTAGAGAGTTAATCGGCCAAATTGGAGGAGGAAAAAAAAGTATCAAGAATGAAGATAAGAGAAACAAACGAACAAATATAATAAAATGGGATAGGTTATAAAGTCTGCAGATTATTCTTGATTTTGAGAGGTTATCTTCTTGCTTTTTCTTTTCTCTCCCTCTTCCTGGTCGGTGACTCTGTACCCCGGGTTCTGCCCCTTTGGCACACTCAGGTAGAGGTTTGCAGTTGATAAGTCTCTATGGCAATGTCATGTATTGTGCTTTAGTCTCGTGGGAGTCGAGGCTCATTAGCATTTATAGGCTCCGACAGTGAGAGAGTCTGTGTTCCTGGAGCCTTTCTCCTAGTCTTTCCTTTCTCAATTAGTAGCCTGATAATCCAGCTATGGGGTTGCTGCTGCCTCTGCCTGGATAGTAAGAGGCTCAAAGAGCTGGCAACTCCCCACTCTATTTCCACTCAGCACAGGGCTCTGGGTAAGGCTCAGTCAGTCAGAGCTGCTAGCATAATCAGGCGGGGTTTCCGCCCACTCAAAGACCACTGGCTCTGCCACTCTGTCCGGTAACACAAGCGGGCGCCCACTTCTGGGGGGCGCTTGGAGGAAACTCTCACTCACTGTCTGCGACCAGGATATCCAGCCAGCAGTCTCACGCTCTGAGTGAAACCCCCAACCGCAGGGAAAAGTTGCAGCGTTGGAATTGAGTCTCGCTCCGTCCCCGTGCGCGGCTTTTGCAAGGCGCTGGGGCAGCTCGAGATTCCGCTTTGGCCCACACAAAGGCCCCTGACTCTGCCCCTCTCTGCGATAACACGGGCGCGCACTGCCGAGGCACTCGGAGGAATCACTCACTCCTTATCTGCGCGCGCAAACCAGGATATGAGGCCGGCCGCGGTTCCCTCTGAGTGAAACACCCTCCAGCACGGAAAATCTCCACCGTTGGAATTAGTTCTCACTCCCTCCCGTGCGTGGCTTTCCCAGGGCACTGGGGCTGCCCAGAGACTCTGTCCTCGGCCCACAGAAAGGCCTCTGACCCTGCCTCTCCGTGGGGCAACACGGGCACCCACTCTCGGGGCCTAGGAAGAAATTCTCGCCCACTAACTGCGCACCGACCAGGAGACCGGGTAAAATGGCCGCTCCGCTTGTCTTTCTTTGTTTGGGTTTGGCGCGAGTGTTAGCTTGTATTGCCCGGGTTGCCACAGGATCAGATTTTCCTCGGCTTGGATCTGTGTGCCACAGCCTGGTTCGGCCATTTGTGCCGCGGCGGCCTGGATCTATTCACCCCCTTTGCCCGTCTCAGTTTCTATATTCACAGTTACCAGAGAAAGCCGCCCTGTTTAGGTTAGTGAGGAAGGCGGAGCATTTCTTACTCCCGATTTCCTTCGGGGTTTGGTTATATATTTAGCCAATTTTTCACTCAATCATACCTTTGGGTGTATTGCGAAGCATCTGGAAGCTCCAAGTATAGGTTTTTCTGTTTCTGGTTGAAGATCTTGTTGAGTTTTGGGGGAGATTTATCAGTATCGCTTCCTACCCCGCCATTACTCTGACGTCATCCATATTGATTTTTCCTCTCCATCAGGTCAGATAACAGGCCTGACTTCATGTCAAACATTGTTAAGGCAATAGCAAAAGTATTAAAAGTCAACTGGAAGGTACATGCTGAATACTGGCCTCAGAGCTCAGGGAAAGTTGACACATGAATCGAACCTTAAAGATTACCCTAAAAGGGTAGTAAGGAAACAGGCCTCCCATGGGTAGACATGCTGCCCCTTGCCTTGCTGCGGGTATGATGCACTCTTAGATCCACAGGATACAACCTCTTCAAGATTTTTTATGGGAGACCCCCATCCATCATTAATAAGCTGAAAGTAGACCCCCAACAAGTAGGAGAATTAGGCCTCTCAACCCAACTCCAGATGCTAGGAAAAACATTCCATGAGATAGCTTGAAATGTTTTAGAAAGGATCCCAATTCCACTAGGAAACTGGACCCACCCCTATTGACCTGGAGACTTAGTATGGGTTAAGGATTAGAAAAAGGAACCACTCTAACCTGTTTGGACAGAACCACGTATAGTTATCTTGGCTTTTGCAACTACCATTAAAATTGCAAGTACAATGCCCTGGATTCACCACACCCGAATCAAGAGAGCCAGTACCAAAGACCCATTGGAGACCTGGACTGCCCAAAGGGAACCCTCTAAGCCATTACAAGTAACATTAAAGAAAATTACAACCAAGAGGAAGCAGACTTGAAAGGAATGACTGCCTGCTCTCCTGTGCACTTCATCATTGTCAAACTCATCGCTCTGCTCACAGGAATTAGGCTAGCAAGAGAAGCCCCAAGAGACTGAACTCTAGTAGAAAGACTCTTGCTTTTCCTTACCTATCTATTACTTGTAGGTTGCATGTTTACCCTACACTGCTTGTAATATTCACTCTCTTTATTCTCCCTGGGTGCCCAGTGTCCCCCGTGCAGGACTTCCTGGCCTCCCTGTACCTCCAGCAAACCCTGAATTACACCCATCAGTCTTTAAATAGATCCAACCCATCCTTAGCAGAAGACTGTTGGCTGTGCTTGTCATTGTCCTCTTCTGCTTATACTGCCATCCCCACTCCACTCACTAGATGGAATCAAGTCAAAGTAACCCTGTCCTATCAGAAGGAACTCGGGATCATTACTACTGAGACAACCAAGATAGCCTTAGGTACCTACGTGACCTCCAGGGATGAACAGGCTACCCTCCTTCTTTGAACTTACACTGAAGCCTTTTCAAAACCTGAACTAGGCCAGATTGAAAAACCAATATCCGGCCTGGTCGCAGTAGATACCCCACTATTAACCCAGGCCACTTCCCCATGCTTCTCTAGCAATATGTTGAATGTCTTAGTAGGGAGCTTGTCAGCAACTGACTGCAACAGGACGGTGACTATCCATCTCCCTAATGGTCACTGGAATCAACGGGTTGATTATCAAGTTTCCCCAGAAGCCAATGGAAAATTCCTACAACCCAAACGATTCACAGGCTCTCCTACAGTACTACTGGCCACAACTGTTCCTTTTCCACTTTACTGTTTCCTTGGATAACTGATGTCTATGGTGTCACCACTCATTTTCACTGTGCCAGGGTTCTCCAGAGCCATCTATCTCCCCTAGTCGTCAGTTTGCTGGCTTCAACCCCGTCTGCCTGGAGCGCTGAACATGTAGGCTCCAGCAAGTATCCCTTGACTCATCTATTCTCTCTCAACCTCACAGTCTGCCTTATGGATCAAGGAGAATTTTTCCTCTGTGGCAAGAGCGCATATTTGTGTCTACCTACTAATTGGACAGGGACCTGTACCTTGGCCTTCCTTAGCCCCAATGTAGAAGTTGCTCCCAATAATCAATCTTTGCCAGTCTCGCTAGTTGGACATGTCCAAAGCAAGAGGTCAGTCACTCCTGGAAGCACTATGCATGACAATAGGAGTAGGGCTAGGTATTGAGGGGCTGACAACCACCCTCCAGTATTTCCAGGTTCTTTCATAAGATCTCCAGGAGAGCCTGAAAGATATGGCAAAAAATATACTCCAACTACAGGACCAGGTAGATTTCTTGGCTGTGGTTACTCTACAGAAGAGAAGAAAACTAGATCTCCTCACTGCAGAAAAAGGCAGAATCTCTCTATTTCTAGAAGAAGAATGTCATTTCTATGTAAACCAGTCTGGTCTAGTTTGAGACGCAGCAAGGAAACTAACTGAACAGGCTGCCAACATCCGGGAATGGCAGGCCAATACCTGGGACATGTGGCTACAGGACCATTAATTGGCCCAACTGGTTACTTCCACTTATAGGACCCCTATTAACTTCTAACCATAGCTGTCATGTTCAGCCTCTGACTTTTATGGCTTATCACCACTTTCCTCAAAAACCGTATCCAGGCCATCACAACTAACTTATTCAGTAGGGTGGACCTGAGCAGTTCTCAAAAGTCTGTCTTCAGAATCCCTCCTGGGACCAGTACATGTAAGGAGGGCTTAACAAGCAAATTATAAATTATTACCTTGGGCAAAAGACAAAGATGCCTCTGGATGGAATATGGGGAAAGCTCTTAGGAACAGGCATATTCAACTAGACTAACTTCAAACACCCCCCCCCCACACACACACACACCAACATATTATAAAGTGGCCTTGTCACCAAAGGACTAAAGGTAAGGAAGTGGCCAGATGAGACTGGAGACTCTTTAGACATTTCTTAGCTGACTGGGCTCCTCCTTGGTCTCTGCTAGTGAGTGTCTGCAGGAGGACTGCTTGCAATTCTGTCACCACCATTGCCACTACTGCCTGCCCATGCACTGCCTGTGGCTAAGAGTGCCTGGTCAGTGTTCATATTGAATAGATGCTGAACTGGAAGAAGGCTGTTTTGCTTAGAGACAGGCTGTGGTGGCAGGGAAGGATCACAGGGCTAGGCTTCATTTTCTCATTCTGTTACTGTCACCTTTCTACTCCAATATCAAAATATTTTGCAAACTATACATAACAGCACCTAGCAATATTTCTATAATCTGTTGATTGAGGAACACAAAAGGACAAACAACCGTATTAATATGGAAGGCATATCCATCTACAGTGCCTGGTATATTCGTGGATCAGTGAACTCCCACAATATCACCCCCATTCATTCAATCAACCAATAGTTACTGAGTCTCCAGTACATGCTTGGCCTTGTGTTAGATGTTGGGACTATAACAATAAGTGAGACATGGTCCCTACCTTCTCAGAATGCACAGTTTGCTGTAGAGTACAAATATAAAACTGTGCATGGCCTTTGAGAAAGTATCATTGGGCTCAAATTAAGTTGTCAGCAGGGCCATGATCTCTCTGAAAACTCTAGGAGATTATTTGTAGCCTCTTCTCTCTAGCTTCTGATGGCTCTAGGTGCTCCTTGATTTTTGGATGTGTCAGTCCAATCTCTGCCTCCATCTTTGCATGTCCTTCCCCTTTGTATTTCTCCTCTTCTTAGGATACTTGTCATTGGATTTAGGACAACTTGGATAATCCAAAATGATCTAATCTTGAAACCCTTACCTTGAATACACTTGGGAAGACTCTTTTTCAAAATAAGGTCACATTCACAAGTTCCAGGTAGACATATATTTGGGAACCACCATTCAATGCAGTACGAACATTATGAGCATTGAGAAGCACAGTTTCCACTGCTCAGTCTTCCCAGAGCTTGCTGCTACTGCTTGACCAAGCCCTCCTACCATAGCTGGTATGATATTGACAATTCATATGTCCCCTAAATTTTCATTTGTTAAATAATGGAGTATACATTTCTTCTGAGTTGGTTATTTCTCTCTCTCAACCTCACCCTAGCAAAAAGAGAAAAGAAAAAAGTGAAAAAGAAAGAGAAGAAAAATATTCCATACGGAAGATAACATGCATATTTTTATAATCGGCCACCAGAGGTATTTTCTCAACGGCCAACTTGGTTCCCACTGCTGCTGACAAGACTTTGAGGTCAAGCCTTTTGCTTGTGAGGTGCTTCTGTGCTGCTTGGTCTGGAATTTAAGATCAAGTGGACCCAGCCTACCTCTGCAGCTCTCCTTTCTCCATCCCTTGACCCATTCACATGCATATCTGTATTCCAGCCTGGCCCCTTTCTCAAAGAATACCCTGCTCACTTCTTCATTACATAGGATTCTTTTCCACACATTCCCACCTCCTTTCCCTCTTTCCAGGCTTAGCTCAGCCTGGCAGAGCTGAGAATAACACCCTCCCTCGAGGGCCTTCTCGAGGGCCCATATCAAGATCCTGGTTGGTCTTCTTGGAACCTTACTTAACTAAGGATCTCTTTGTTTTTCCAGAAAATGGAGTTGAATTTGCCCTCAAGTCTGAGACTCCTCACACTTGGTAAGATATGCAGTGAATCTTTGATGGAGTTAAAGCAGGGGTCTCAAACTCGGCCTGCCGAACAATTTTGTGCGGACCGCAGACTAATCCACGAAGTTCAAAATATTTTGGATAAAATTAAGTAAGCCTAGGGGCCTACTTGTATTTTTCATTTCTCTAGCATCCTAGCTAGATATTAGCTTAGTTAACAGCAGTTGTGATGCGAACTACAGTTTCTGGTCGTTTTGTGACACTGAGTAAACTGCATGTACGATTGTGCTTGTTGTACTGATTGATTTTTTTTGTTTTCAACTGCAGTGAGAAAAGTGTTGCGTAACAGTTGCCTTTTGTAGACCTAGTGCGGCCCACCGAACGGCTGTGATCTTGCTCTGCGGCCCACATGCTGAGTTGAGTTTGAGACCCCTGAGTTAAAGGAATATATGCATATTATTGCTTCCTCCCTTGCTGAGTTGGCAAGGAAACTAACCAATTCCAAAAGGTGAGGGGGAAGAGAAAGAAACCCAGATGAGTGAGAAGGGGTCCAGAGTCACCCAGCATAGCAGAAGGCATCCAAAGAATCTGACTTCTGTCCTGGCCTCTCCTGCTGTCCCTTTCCTGACGAGTTTCCTTGGTCCAGAGTTTCTCAGGCATCCCCTTACTTACTCTTTAAAAGCATGCAATTGTCTTGCCTTTGGGACTTGGGGTTCATTCTGTTTATACCTGAGATAAGTACAGATAATGCTCAGATTGCCTCAGCCTTTGCAAATGCCACCAAGGTCCCTTCCTGCTTCTTCCTTGCTTCCTCCTTCCTTTAGCCAAGGCCAGACCTCTTCCTTTCTGCAATTCTGACTCTTAAGAAAGTAAACTTCACCCCTAAACACATAGCTAGACATCACACCCAAACTCCAATGAGCCAGCATCCTTGGAGTGTCTTGTAAGGCCAGTAGCCACAGCTGTCATGGCCAGTTAGGTGCAGGTTCACATTAGATTCGGGCAGACAGTAAAGAAACAGTGGAGCCAAAAACTGGTGGGCCATTCCTTTATTCTAACCTCGCACCGGCCAGCAAGTAAACACACACAGGGCATCAAAACCCTGACACATTCTCCGGTTCCACAACCAGGAGAATCTTCTCCAGATTTCCTAGAATTGAAGCCCCCATGTAAAGCCAGCGGCCAGGGCCAGGGCCACCACTACAGCAGCCTGGCGCATGCAGGTTCACATTGGATTCGGACAGTCGGCAAAGAAACAACGGAGCCGAGAACTGATGGGCCTTCATCTTTAATCCTAGCTTGCACCCGGCACGCAAGTAAAAACACACTCTGGGCTCCAAAACCCACTCACATTCAGTGCTCACAAAGCTACTGACTTATCCGAGTTTCCTAGAATCAAAGGTTTCTAGCTCACCAGCCTTATTCTCCTCAGTTCCCCATCTCCTTCCTTCTCTCTACACAAACTCTACACAAACTGGCATCTCACTCAGCACTCCGCCATCTTGGCTGCTTCTCCTGGCCTCCTCCACGTGGCCTCTCTCTGCTCTCTGCTGTCTCCTCTAATGCTAATCTCAGGAATCAAGAGCGCAAACTCCTATTCTGCCCCTATTTTATAGTGTAGAAATCCAAACCTTTAATCTAATATACAAAATAGGGAAGTCTCTAATACAAAGTTACTTCTCTGAGGCATGACTGGATTGTACTGCCCTACATCAAAAAAGGTAGGAAAGGCTTAATCCCAAAACCAAGCCCCAGGCTACAAGGATTCTCAACACACATTAATATCACCTGGGCGACAGCCTCATGTGGGCAGCACCATCTTTAACAAAGTGAGCATAATACATTTTATCTGCCCAACACCCCACCAGTCTCAGTCACCTCTGGTTCCCCATCTGACACCTTCTCCCTCTCCTCTCTGCACAAACTAGCTTCTCCTTAAGCACCCTGCCATCTTGGCTTTCTTTTTCCTCTCTTCCTTATTCTCTTTTCTTTTTAAAACTTTTTGGCACTAAAACCCCTCCTCCAGCAAACAGTAGCATAACAATGGCTCCTCCCAAACAAGAAGGTAATCCTCAATTTGCAATCAACTGCCCTGCTCTGAGGGCAAGCACACACGTGGCTGCCCAGCACCATTTTTAACAGTAAAAATGAGAAAACTTGAAAAACACAAATTTTCCAAATTCATTTGCCCAACATGTGTATTCAGACATTCTATGACTTCCACATCCCTTTCAGGTTGCATGGCCCCCAGGCACTAAACCACCACTCATCCTACCTGGAAACAGAGTCTTGTTTGATGTCTGTCCACCATTTGTTTTTTCATACCCTCAAGCTCTTCACAACTGCTTCCTATGAGAATGTCAGTCCAAGCACTCGATCCTGTCATTGCTGTGATGGGGAAGGGGACATCATCCTGGGTATCCTGTCTTAGCTCTGCCTTTTACTAGTTTGTGACCTGCTCTGAGCCTCAGTTCCTAATGAACTTATTCATTCATTTACCCAGTAAAAAATAATCTTTATGGAACACCTCCTCGGTGCCAGGCCTACTATGTGATAAACATTCCTGGATGAAGCTGTGTAAAGAATAGATCTTTGCCCTCCAGGAGCTCAGGGATTAGTCCTGGATGAGGTGCTAGCCATGCAAATAAACAAGATAGATAAAAACAAAGGGTATAATGTTAGGAATTACTGTGCTTTGATTTCCCCCTCAATCATATTATAAAAACACAGCAAAGTGCTAGGGCTAGAAAACTCTGAACTTGTAATAAAAAGTCATTTTTTTTCTATAAGCATTTAAATAAATTAAAACAGCTGTGGATTTATTCGGCTATTACAAGTTTAAACAAGCAGCTGCTCCAAATGTCCTGAACAGCACAGAAAGTCAAAGTCAAGGTTCACGACCACCCAAATACTGTGTGTCCTCAATTTTAAAAAGGTGTGATCGATAAGATGCAAACACTTTAGTGATGGTTTTTCAGGAAGAAATACTAAAAGAAACAAAACTGCAATGAAAATGCCTATGCTGAGCAATGAGTATCAGCATTAACATGTGAGAAAGCATTCACAGAAAAGTTTCTTTGCAGCCTGGCTCCCAACCACCAGAGGCTGAGGTACAGCTGACCACTCTGGTACAGCTGACCACTCTGGTACAGCTGACCACTCTGCTAGCACAGCCTGCTTCATACATTAAGTCACAGGCAATACTTCCTCCCCTTCTAGACCCCTATAACCTCATTTCCAGCTCCCATCATTTCATCAACAAGAGCAAGTTGTATAGTTAATACAACTGGACCATCCTAGTAATCCTTTTTTGTCCTGGGAGTCACAGCAGGAGAGAAATGCTTGTATGCAAAGAGGGGACAAGAGAATGAAGCATTCTCATTAGTCCCTGGGAGTCTAGGCTCCAAGGATTAGACAGTGGCAGGGAAGATAGCAACATGAGAGGAATATTTAGGAAGGGAATTGACAGGATTGGTTGTTGAGAGGCTGTGGAGACAAAATAGATTAAGGAGTTCAGTGGCTTGCTTAGGTTTCTTACTGATTATTTAGATATGCACCCTAGGAGGAAAAATATGATGTTAAGAAAGCACACCTCAGGATTAGATTCAACAGAGCACTGAGTGTACCCTAGACTCCCACTTTCTTCTGGGGCCATTTTTGTGGTGTTTGCAGAGGGACTGAGGAGACATAGCTGAGCTAAATTACACATGTTCTGTCCCTGAAGGGCCTCCTATGATACAACTGTGGAATGAAATCATGATCTGAGAATCTCAGGGCAGTGCCTGCCTTGTCCTTAATGCCTTCCTGCAGTGGTGGGATTCAGCTGATTCGCACCAGTTTGGCAGAACCAATGACTAATTTTTTGTTGAGTTTGGTGAAATGGTTGTTAAAATGGCACTTGTAATCAGGGTTCTAAGGTGGGTGCCTGGGCAGCTGCAATGTGGAAATCACACATTTACGTTCCTTAGTCTTTTTAAATGTTCATCTGTGCAACAGCGCATTCTAAGCACCCATGGTAATGTTCATTCCATTCATAGGTGAAAAATATTACAACTGAGGATACCAATCAAGAAGCAATATGGAGATACCTTAAATAAGTTTTATCATTTTGTCAAGTATTATTGAACATTTTTTCATTAACATTTTAAAACTCTTTCTTTTAACAATCTAGTATTATGTACCTCTTTTATTGTTCTTATTTAAGTATCAAATGCATGAAATAATAAACTACCTTTCAGTATATAATTTTTTTATACTTAAAACAGTCATTAGGACAAAGAACTGGTTGTCAAATTATTTGAATCCCACCACTGCCTGCCTGATCCTTGGTGGACACTCAATAGGTGGCAGTTTTGCAGCTGATAGTGGTTTCCTCTTCTTTTTTCACCTTCCTTGTCTCTCCCCTTGCTATTGTTGCCATGGTGTATGTGTTGGTTTCCTGTGACTACGATAACAAATCACCACAAATTTGGTGGTGTAAAACGACAGAAATTTAAGTATTCATTCATTTATTTGTTTATCCTCTTCCCAGTTCTGGAGGCCAGAATCTGAAATCAGCTGTCAGCAGCTTCCAAGGGTTCTACAATGTAATCTTTCATCTCTTCCATCTTCTAGTGGCCCAGGCTTCCTTTTTTTAAATTCATTGATTTGAAAGAGAGAGAGAGAGAGAGAGAGAGAGAAACATAGATCTGTTCCTGTATGTGCTCTAAATGGGGATTGAACCAGCAACCTCTGAGCTTCAGGACAATGCTCTAACCAATGGAGCTATTAGGCCAAAGTGAGGCTTCCTTGTCTTATGGCTCTATGAGTCCAATCTATGCCTTAATATTCACATTATCTTCTCCACTGTGTGTTTCTAATTTGCTTCTGCCTCTCTCTTATAAGGACACCCATCATTGGGTTTAGGGCCTATCTAAATAATCCAGAATATCTCAACTCTAAATCCTTAAATTTATTACATCTACAAAGACCCTTTTTCAAATAATATCACATTCATAGGTTCTAAATGAATATATCTTTTGGGGACCACTATCCAAAACATTACACTATGAATATTAATATTTCCCATCAACTGCAAAATCACAGGCCATGCTACCTGCATTTCTTTGGGCTAGCCCTCTATAGGATATTCCCAGAGCTGAGTGCCCACAGCCATGACTGGAGGCAAGTCTACAGTTTATATTAAATTTCCATAACTCATGGGGAAAGCATCCCTGGTGATTAGGTGACTCAATCTCATCATTACCCTGGCAGGGGAAAGGGAGGCCCTTCAAAGAGATCCTGGGGGAAGGCAGGCTCTTCCCTGAAGCCCCCCTTCTGTTTGCTTTCAAGAGGCTTTGAACAGCATCTTCTGTGTGCCTGGCTAGTATTTGTTTCTGGGACACAATGTTAAGTAATGCTTCCATGGCCTCTCCCAGCAGTCACAGGCATCTTTCACTTCCTGCTTCTACCCTCGAGGCTGCCCAGGCTTCCCTAAAATGATGTAAAGGGGCTTTCCTATAGCTCATCTTCAGAGGCAGTGGGCTACAAAGCACAGGGTATCCCCACCCTGGTCCTGGAACTAAAGTACTAAGTTTGAACCCTAACTACCACATCTGTCACTTCAGTCCACTTCATCAAAGTAAAATGGCAGCAATGAGCCTGGTTAAGGTGTGAAATACACACAGAGAACAAAGTGGAAGTTCTCTTAAACCTAAAAAGGGCTGCATTGGAGGCATTCATAGAAATGTCGTGTCACTCCTCACACCTATGTGGTCTTGGGAATAAAATTGATATGTGTCTTGTGTTGACATGACAAACTGTTATAGTAATATAATGTTATAGTAATTAAATATATAGAAATACAGACAAATTGGAAGATATAAATAAGTTAGGATAGAATATTAAAACCCATTAAGGCAAGTAAATAAGGCTATGCCAGCTGAATAGGAATTAATATAATGTGTACAGATATGATAGGAGAAATTAATATAGTGTGTACAGATATGATAAGTGTTTGGCAAATAAGTTTGTAAAATTTGTGTTATTTGATTTTGCTCATTTTTATTATTAAAAATGGCACTGCCCATGTGAATGGCTGTCACCCAGGTGATACGACTAATTTCCTTTCTGCTTGGGACGGGGCTTGGTTATGCTAATGTTTGCTGGAGGAGGGAATTCGCGCCAAAAGGTTTGAGAAGAAGGAAGAAGAAGGAGTTAGGAGGCCATTTTTGCAGGGGAGGCCACGTTGTTGCAGAGAGGGAAGAGGCAGCCAAGATAGCAGGGTGCTGAAGGGGAACAAAGGTGAGGGCCTTTGTGAGCTCTGCTGAACTACTGGGGCCTTTGATTCTAGGAAAACCAGGAGAAAATCAGTGGCTTTGGGAGCCCTGAATGGAAAGGAAAGCGTTTTCCTGCTGTGTGTATTTACTCACCTACTGGTGCGAGGCTAGAATAAAGGTAATGGCCCACCAGTTTTTGGCTCTGCTGTTTCATTACCATCTATCTGAATCAAATGCAAACCTGCACCTGCCTGGTGGCAGCTGTGATGGCCACAGCTACTAGCCATACAATAAGTATCCAGATGGCATAGCCTTATTTACTTGCCTTAATGGATTTTAATATTACCGTATTTTTTGCTCCATAAGATGCACCTGACCAACTGAAAAAAGAAATACACCTTCCCAGTTTTTTACAAAACAAAATAAAAATGTGCTATTGATGACATAGTAACTTGGTCATTTAAGCAATGGAAGGCACAGTCCTTACCAAGCAGGCTAATGCGGAGCGGTGATTTGCATTAAAAGAAGACTTTTTGCTTCATAAAAGAAGTTCTCAATGGGACTGCAATAGATGGAGCCCCTGGGGGGTGGGTTAAAGACTTAATTTTCAAAACAGTGCTTTGACCACAACTCTTTCCTAGCACACTGTGTTGTGTAAAGCCAGCATTCTGTACTGACTTTTGACTTGCCTCCCAGCCCCCAAGATTTGTAATATCACCAAAGACACAAGCCATCTTTCTTTCAGCTCACAAGCACACACCCCTTCCTTGCTGTACCCTGACAATTTCTCAAAAACAGAATATCTGGTTGCTTCCCAGGTTGGCACCTGGCTTTAAAGATGGTCATAGTGGCCCACTCCCCAGGCCCAGGAAGGGAGGGGTATTGAAGAGGGATGGAGGAGTGGGGCAGGCAAGACCCAAGTTCCTGTCTTGCTGAGCTATCAGCAAGTTTCTGGTCCTGTGCCCTCTCTAGGGCCTAAGTGGTCACATTTATAGAACAAAGGAGGGTCAACACAGTAATATCTGGAGATTGGGAGGCCCTGGGTATGCTCTTGATCTATGAAATGGGATAGAAAAATTGACCTGGATAATGTCCAGAATAATGGTGAAGGGTTAAACAAAATACACTTATAAAAGTAGTTTAGAAATTGTACTTTTTTATAGCCCTGCCCAGATTGCTCAGTTGGTTAAAGCATCATCCCAATGCATAAGGGTTGCTGGTTCTGTGAGGTTGGTGGCAATGAGGGAAGGTCACGTGAGGAACTAGACCTGGGAACTAGACCGGTCACATGAGGAACCTTGGCTAGAACCCCCCACACCCATGCACATCAAAAGAAACTTCCCAGAAGTCTTTTGGAAAAGAGTGACTGTCTGCCAGCCAATGAAATTTCGCCATGTCATATTAGCTTGACCACCCTAACGGCCCTTTAAATTTCTCCCACAAGGTTTCCTCCATGCGACTTCTCTGGCCCCTGTCCCCCAGACCAGAGAACCTCATCAGGCAGAATGCACTGTACTAAATAAAGCTTTTGCTTACCCACACTTTGTGGCTATGCCCTTCCTTCTTCCTCAGTGGGGAAAAATACCTTACAGGTTCAATCCCCTGTCAGGGCACATGCAGGAGCAACTCCATATTCCTCTCTCTCTCTCTCTCTCTCTCTCTCTCCCTTTCTCTCTCACTGAAATTAATGAATAAAAATTTTAAAAAAGAAATTGTGCTTTTTACAGATGTTGAAGATGTAGCAGGAGGGGTAGTGGCCTGCATCCCTGTAAAAGAAGCATTTTAAGTTACCTGCCACACTATCTAAGTGCTCAGACAGTCTAAAATCTGCTCAGTGGGTGCATGAATGTCAAGTGCTAAGACATTTCAAGACCAAATTGGTAAATTCCATGATGTTTCCATTCCAATGAATGTTCAGTGAAAGTAAATTCTTTTCTCTAAATTGTGAAATTTAGAGAAAAGCAAATTGCCAAAATGTAAAGTTTCAGTTTCACAGAATCTTAGTTTGGAATATAGTAGGAGCCTAAGAAAATTACACGGAAGCACCCATTATAAATAAGGTTTTGAGCCTGACCAGGTGGTGGTGGTGCAGTGGATGAAACATTGACCTGGGAAGCTGAGGACCCAGGTTTGAAACCTTGAGGTTGGCGCCTTGAGCGTGGGTTCATCTGGCTTGTGCACAGGATCATCAGCTTGAGCATGAGATCTTAGATATGACCCCACAGTCGCTGGCTTGAGCCTAAGGTCTCAGGCTTGAGCAAGGGGTCACTGGCTTAACAAGAGCTCCCCATTGCATCAAGGCACATATGAGAAGCAATCAATGAACTAAAGCACCACAACTACAAGTTGATGCTTCTCATCTTTCTCCTTTTTTTTTTTTTTTTTGTCTCTGCCTGTATCTCTCTCTTGCTTAAAAAAAAAAGGAAAAAAGTTCTTGAAATTAAAACTAGTTTTTCAAATGTGTCTAGGTTCTGGAACTCACAAAGCAAAGGAGCTGAGGTTTCTTGAGAGGGACAGGTGGAAAAGTAGAAGGTGAGGGTCAGGTGATAGCAGTCCCCATGTAACTTTGTGGTGGTGGTGGCTGAAGGCCCCTGAATCTTTGTCCCTTTCAAACCCCACCATGGCTGAAATTAAGAAACAATCTTTGTCTTCCCCAACTTGTAGACACCTAAGGATTCAAAATGATTTTTAAAAGTTTTGAAGTCCGGCCTGACCTGTGGTGGCGCAGTGGATAAAGCGTCCACCTGGAAAAGCTGAGGTCGCTGGTTTGAAACCCTGGGCTTGCCTGGTCAAGGCACATATGAGAGTTGATGCTTCCAGATCCTCCCCCCTGTCTCTCTCTCCTCTCTCTCTCCTCTCTAAAATGAATAAGTAAAATAAAATAAATTAAAAAAAAAAGTTTTGAAGTCCAAGCCTCAATTAAAGAGCTGTTTTCAGAGCTAAAATGTCTGAGGGACTTAAAACTAACACGGGAAATAAAGGCAAGAGGAAGAGCAAGAACAGAGAAAGAGAGGCCCCAAGGAAGGGAGACAGAATAGAAATAATGACAGCATTTCTTGATGATTATAATTTTCACATCACAAAACAGTAATAGGCTTTCAACCATTAGACTTCCCAATGCTACCTACTGTGACTAGAGGAAGTGACCTCAAGAAGGGAAGAGTATAGGACTTACTCCTTCTCACTCTGGCCAAAACTTGAGGTCACAAAAGAGGGAAGAGCCGCCAAAATTGGCCAAGGGTCTCTTTTATCCAAGGAGAAAGGGTCTCCATTCTTCCAAGGGGAATGGTTGGTATTCACCCCCACTGGAGTGTAAGTGCTACCCTAAATTCTCCCTTCCTGGATTGTACTTACGTCAATGCCATAGGAGCCTGGAGTCAGGCAACTTGTGCAGGCTGGCAGGGGCACCCTAGGATTCAGTGCAGAAAGCAATGACAGGATCCAGAAGTCATCAGTGAAGTCTCAGTCCACAGGATATTTATCTAGTCAGCAAAGGACTGACAGTCTCAGACTCTCAGGCCCTGGCATCCATGCTTCTAGTTCCTTTCTTAAAGTGGTAAATTGCCATAACCAGTTCAGCAATGGGTGTGCACAAAAGGAAGGTTCTGCTGGACTTAAGAAAAAACACAGAAGTCACAACATAGAGAAAAGATGGGTACAGGGAACCCTAAGCCTCTAGGGCTGAGAACCCAGATCTCTGCAGCCTCATCATATTCCTGTCTTTGCTCATCAAGCAAATTAGCAGAGCCTGGGTTAAATTAGCCTAGAATGGATTCAGGTGCAGAGAAGGATGATTAACTAATAGCTTTCAAGTATGCAAGAAAAGGCTATAGGAATTAGCTGTTTCCTTTAAACAATCTTATCAGTGCTTGCCTGGCCTCAGGACTTGGCTTCCAAAGTCCACACCAAAGACTTGTTCCAGGCCATTTTCCTACAGTAAATAAGACAAGTGATAGGCCTTAAGCAAGGGACTTCAAGCTAGTGCCTCTCAGCAGCTTACTGCTCTGAACCATTACCATCTCCTCCTAAAGTCCTCCTATCCTCCACCCCCACCCATGCAGGCCCTGAGCAGACTTTACTAAGAGCAGAGGAGGGCTTCAACCACTGTATGTGTAATGAGAGGGCTGCCTTCTGTCCTAGCTTTGCCGCTAGACACCTATATGAGTTTCCTTAGCTGCTGTAACAAATGACCACCAATTTTGTGGATTAAAGCAATGTAAATTTACTCTCTTATAGTTTTATAGTTCTGGAGGGCACAATTTCCAAGCCAGTTTCTTTTGTCATACAACATTCATAGGTCTCAGGGACAAGACATGAATATCTTTGTGGGCCAGTATTCAGCTTCCCACTTCATGTATGGGTCTTTGGGAAACTAAGTCACCACATCTCTCTGAACCTTAGTTTCCTTATTTTACAAAAGAGATGAAGACTCTTCCCCGCTGACCTCTTCAGTTTAATAGGAGCTTACAGGGATAGAGATGTCAATAGCAATTTGTAAGCTGTTGCATAAAAACCACCATCACTGAGGTTGGTTCTTGTTGACCTTCCTATGAAACCACGGTCCCCTCAGTTCAGTCACCCACACCCCAGGAACTCTGTGTCCACAGCCTTCTCCAACATGTCCTGATAAATGCTCTCCAAGTTGAACTTGTCCATAAGCTGACTGTCTCCTCATACCCTGTCCCAACAAGTGACAGTGTAGGGTGGAAAGTCATCCTTTGGTGGCTGGCAGCCATTCTAGCTTTGATCCTAGGCACAGGTCATTGATCACCTCACTTGTCCAAAATTTCCATTCCTACTCTGCTGTGTGGTGGTTCCAGTGAGATCCACATGTACATAAATAGGATCATGAGTATAAAGGCCTCAGCACAGTGCTTGACATGGAGGCAATAGCACACAGTGATTGTTCTCTGAGTAACAGTTAAAGTAGTCTGTGCTTATCACCCTTTTGCTGTCTCTGGAACTATCCTTTACTTCTTCCTCTACAAGATATCATAAAATCATGACCAGCAGCCTTGGCATTGATGCCATCCTGGCCCTCTGCCAGTTGCTGTCCACAGTCATTTTGGAATCAGGACCTATTGTCAGCCTCAGCTGATCAGCCTACCTAGGGGAAGGTCATACTTTTTTCCCAGAAACCTGTAGAAGGTAGGTAAGGGATAGCAAAGCTCCTAATAGAATGATTGGCAAAATCGCCTGGACTCAAAGCCACAACTGGCTCCTGGGGCTGACAGAAACCATAGAGAGATTACCAGGAAACTTTCAAACCCAGAAAAGTCACATCTGCTACTAATTGTGGAGGGTAACATGGGGGGGGGGGCTTCAACTAAGTCATTGAGAAACTGAGAACAAAACGGCCCTTTCTGAACACAGTGTCTTCAGGCCAGTGTGGAGACTGGACTCATGGGAAGCAGGAGAGTGTGGGAGGAGAACTGGTGGGGGTAACTTGGCTATTATTCCCCAAGACATCTAGGCTAGCAGCTTCATTATGCGTGCTGTCCTCCCAGTCCTGGTCTGTTGCCTCTTTCGAAGGTTGTCCTGATATAGCAGAGAACACCACCATTTCCCAGAGCCTTTTCCAGCCAAATTTGCAGCTGGGGTATCTTACAACCCTAAATAGGGACAGTACAGTGACATTCTTCCCATTTTACAGGTGGTGGTATGGAGCCAGGGAAAATTACGTTCCCCAGAATGCACATACTTGGACCCAGCAGTATTCACCCTTTTCCCAAACCCAAGTTTTTGGATCATAGTCCAGCACTTGATGAAGTACTCCCTGTTTCTCTGAATGCAGAAGGCCACACAGCAGTGTTAGCTGATGGACTGTCATCTTACTCTCCTTGTGTGAGCATTCTGAATGTAATTCCACTGTAGAACAGCCCTGCTGTTGTTTCAAAGGCACACTCCATATGACGTGCCAAAAAACCTTGATATATAAATTAGGCATTCTTTTTCTTGAACAGGAAAGTGAATATACCTCTTGCATATTTGTTTGCTCTTTCCTATTTTTTTTCTTTGTAAACTGTTTAAGTCAACTTGGTAACAGTTACAGACCCTGAGTAGGTAGGTGGATACATTTATCTCTGTGGTCCAACCCTGATGCAGGTAAGGATTCTGGAAATAAAAGGACTCACTTCTTTCAGAATTTGGAGGTGAGGAAACTGCCTCCTTCCAGAAAAAAAGCTCAAGCATCAGTGTGTAGACGCCCTACGGGGAGCAGGATACCTGATCCAGGAATTGATCTGGAGTGGGGTGAGGGTGCACAGTTCAGTAATATAGTAACATGGAAACACAATACTGGTGATTCTAGAACAATGGTTCACACAATGTGGTCCAGGGATCCATGAGAGTCCTTGAGACCCTTTTTGAAGCCTACAAGATCAAAATTCTTCTCACAATAATACCAAGATAAGTTTGTCTTTTCTTTCTTTCTCACAATTGCACAGTGATTTTTTTCAGAGATAACACAACATGTGACATCACAACAGACTATACTGTATACAGGAGCAAATTTAAGAATCCAGCTATTTTGTATTAAGCCTAAAATTAAAGGGATTTGCAAAAATGTAAAACAATGTCACTCTTCTCACTGATTATTTGTGTGTAGGAAAATATACTTATGTTAACATGTAACGTGCTTATTATTGTCATTTTAAAACAAATTAATAAATCAATTTTTTCCAGTTTAAATTCCTAAAACTGTAAATATCAATAGATAGATGTTACATAACCAAGAATTATTTTGTATCCTTGATAATTGTTAAGAGTGTACAGGGACCCTTAGCCAAAAAGTTTCAGAATTATTGTCCAAGAAATTGGGGGATCCTTTGATTGAACATTCAGGGACACAGTACGGGGCAAGAAATTGCCCAAGGTTACCCAGTGATTACTCACAGAGAAAGACTTTAATTTAGGCCTTTTTAGGACCCAAGTCTTGACTTCTAGACTATTTGTCAAAAGTTTCAGTTACTTGGCTCAGAGGCAAAGGCCTAAATGAACCAACATTGCCATACTTTTCCAAGTTACCAAATACTTGCACATCTACTGAGTCTCAGCCTTTCACTCACAAAAATATTTTACCCACTTACCACCTTCAAAAATTATGATGCAGGGGAGAAATTTACCTAGGTCATGCAAGGAGTCAGTGGTCCAGCAGAACTAGGATCTAGGCTTCAAAACCCTGTTAATCACTTATATTGGAGAATCTTGTCGGAGGAAAGATCCCCTCCCTGGGCCCCCTTTCAAAAAAAGTATTAAAATTATCCAGGATTCATCACTAAACTCTGCAGACTCTTTTTAAGTTTTTTTAAATAACATGTTTGTTTTATAGATTTTTTAAATTTACTTATTTTAGAGAGAAAAGAAATGAGAGAGAGAATCATTAATTTGTTGTTCCACTTATTTATATATTCATTGGTTGATTTTTCCATATGTCTTAACTAGGATTGAACTCACAACCTTGTTGTATCAAGATGATGCTCTAACCAACTGAGCTACTAGGCCAGGGCTCTGCAGACTCTTAAAATGCTGAGGTACCCTTACCTCAGCCCTCTCCCTGAGTCAGTCTGTCCATGAGAGGTTTTAGTTATATCTTACCTCACTGCTCTAAATTGTTACTGCATTCTAGAAGTGGAAGTCTTTATTAAACCTGTCTACCTACATAGAGTACCTGTATCTATCTCATCAGTGTCTGGAATTTGTACACACCAGACAAAACCCTTAAACACTTTTGTTCACTTGTCAATTTCCACTTCACCATCATATAAGCTTTGTGTACAGATTGTTAAAAGGGGCTGTCTTCTTGCTCTGTGGGCCCTTCAATTGAACCTCATTTTATTCTTTTTTTAATTTTTAAATTTTATTTAGAAAATTAACTTTAACAGGATGACATTGATCAATAAGAGTACATAGGTTTCAGGTAATTTTAATAGCTCTAGTGCCTTGTGCTCTGTTTTTTTGTTTTGGTTTGGTTTTTTGTTTTGTTACAGGGATAGAGAGAGACTCAGAGAGAGGGATAGTTAGGAACAAACAGACAGGAACAGAGAGAGAGATGAGAAGCATCAATCATCAGTTTTTGTTGTGAAACCTTAGTTGTTCATTGATTGCTTTCTTATATGTTCCTTGACCATGGGCCTTCAGCAAACCAAGTAACCCCTTGCTCAAGCCAGTGACCTTGGGTCCATGCTGGTGAACTTTTTCTCAAACCAGATGAGCCCGTGCTCAAGCTGGAGACCTTGGGGTCTTGAACCTGGGTCCTCCGCATCCCAGTCCAATGCTCTATCCACTGTGCCATAGCCTGGTCAGGTGCCTTGTGCTCTTGACAACAGACTGTTGAAGCCACAGAACTGACATGCACATTCTCTATGAATTGTTAACAAAAGATGAGAGGGGAGGGACTGTAACTTGGGTCCTACTGATGGTTTGTGCTAGCAATGAAACCCTAGCCAAGTGCTCATTAAATATTGTGGCTTTTAAACAAGCCTGACATTCAAGCATTCTTGCTGGTGTTCTTCCAAACCCTTTGAAAATGAAGAAAAGAGCTGTTAATTCTTTCTTTGCGATAAACTTCCATGGCAACCTGGCCCAGAGTTTTCAATTTCCCAGTCTTGGCAATGGGTCAGGTACAGCTCAGCATTGCAGGGAGGATTGGCTGAAGGAAGAAAGGAGATCATAACCTGGAAGAGAAGAGGTCTAGTTTCCTAAGTGCCCCTGACATATACCATTAACTATCAATAGAGAATCATTATTTTTGTGGATTTTTCACAATTGCCTTTTACAGCTGGCATCCCTAGTGCTCTTCTAATTATCCATGTGCGCTCTAAAGCACATTTGCTAATGCCAATAATTTATTTTTAATTTACATAATCGCAGAGGACTGTTGATAACACAGAAATGCTTTAGAATCAATGTATTAGCATTTGCCCCCAGATCATTTTATGTTCTGACTTGACAAGTCCATTCTTATCACAAATATAGTTAATTTTTTGCATCTCTGCAGAAGGCAGGGAAAATAGCTACATCTCTGCACAGATAATTTATCTCACATGATATCTCAAGTTTGAAGCTCTCATGTTCTTAGAGGTTTCTTTCCTTGTATATTTTTTAAAAAAGATACAACTTCCAAAGCTTACAGAAAAAGAAATAGAAAAGTTGAGTAGTCCAATATTTATTAAAGAAATTGAATATTAGTTAAAAGACATCCCACAAGGACACTTAGACTCAGGTAAAATTATTTCAGATTTTTTTTATTTAGTGTCAGAATCTGTTCAATTATTTTGTTATTTTTAAGTGTCATAAAATGTGCTTTCTACTCAGTTGTGTTTGTTAGCTTAAACACTATTATGGGCTTTGAGTGTTTTAATTCGTTTTGGTAACTACTATAGAAAATTTTATATGACTCTCAACACTTATTGCAATAATAGTAAAAGATCTAGGTATAGTTTTAAGATACAGGAGTAACTTCACAGAAAATGGCAAAGAAGGTAGCTCCGGAGAATCAGTTTATTTTGAGAATTCTCCCAAATATTTAAGGAAGAAATAATGCTATAATCTTATACAAGCTCTTACAGAAAATAAGAAATGAGGAAACACTTCCTTTTTAAATGAGGCTACAATAATTCTGACTCTAAAACCTGACAAGAGCCCTAGCTGGATAGTTCAGTTGGATGAAGTATCATCCCAATACACAGAGATTGCAGGTTTGATTTCAGGTCAGGGACCTGAGGAACACATTGATGTTTCTGTCTCTCTCTCTCATGCTCCCTTTCTCTCTAAAATCAACAACAAAAAAATTAAACCAGGCAATATATTACAATTAATGAACATTCAGATCAATTTCTGTCATGAACATAGTTTCAAAAATCCTTAACAAAATATTGGCCAATCAAATTCAGTATTATATATATATATAAATAAAATATTTATTGATGTATTTATTAATAGATACATATATAATTTATACCTATAACTATATTCCCATTTAAATTTCATAGATATATATCCATAAATAAATATTTATATGTACTTATTGCCTATTCATGTATGTGTATAGAGAGAGGGAGAGAGAAAGAACACCTCACATTTATATTCTTTTTGGTGTTTTCAGGAATCTCTTCTTTGTACTCTAATTCTTTACCTACTGCCTGCTACTGAGGAAACATAATCTAAACCAACTAAAGTTTATTCTAGGCATGAGTGGGTGATTTAATATTACAAACTCAATCAATGTCATTAATCACATTAACAAAGAAAAAGGAGAAAATTATAAAATTATTTAAATAGATGCAGAAGAACATTTTTTGACAATATTCAACAGCCATCTGTGATAAAACAAACAGGCAAACAAAAATATCTTAGCAAACTAAGACTAGAAGGAAATGTTCTACTCTGATAAAGAAAGATATAAAAAACTACAGCAAATGTCGTAATCAACAGTAAAATATTAAAATTTTCCCCATAGATTGGGAAAGAGAAAAAGTTGCCCATTATCACCACTTCTGTTCCACATTGTACCAGAGATCTCTAATCTAGGTCAATAGAAAATAAATCAGTCTGCTATTCACAAACTATGTAATTGGGTACATAACAAATCCATTTGAATATACAAACTATTATAATATATAAAGTATCAGGATGCAAAGTAAATATATAAGAATATTTACATTTTATATATCAGCAACAAACAGAAAATGAAAATTAGAAAAGATACCATTTATGATATCAAAAATCATTAAATACTTAGAAATAAATCTTAGATATAAATGAAAGATGTGCAAAACTTCTACACTGAAAACAAGAAAATGGCCCTGGCCAGTTGGCTCAGCAGTAGAGTGTTGGCCTGGCGTGTGGAAGTCCCGGGTTTGATTCCCAGCCAGGGCACAAAGGAGAAGCACCCATCTGCTTCTCCATCCTTCTCTCTCTGCTTCCTCACTATAACTCTCTTCCCCTCCTGCAGCCAAGGCTCCATTGGAACAAAGTTGGCCCAGGCGCTGAGGACAGCTCCATGACCTTTGCCTCAGGTGCTAGAATGGCTCCAGCTGCAACAGAGCAACACCCGAGATGGGCAGAGCATCGCCCCCTGGTGGGCATGGTGGGTGGATCCCAGTTGGGTGCCTGTGAGAGTCTGTCTGACTGCCTTCCTGCTTCTAACTTCAGAAAAATACAAACAAACAAGAAAATACTATCAAGAAAAATTAAGACAGCCTGACCAGGTGGTAGTGCTATGGATAGAGTGTTGACATGGGATGCTGAAGTACCAGGTTTGAAACCCCAAGATTGCCAGCTTGAGCGCAGGCTCATCTGGCTTCACCGCAGGCTCAACAGCTTCAGCATGGGCTCACTGGCTTGAGTGTGGGATCATAGACATGACCCCATGGTTGCTGGCTTGAGCCCAAGGTTGCTGGCTTGAGCAAAGGGTCACTGGCTTGGATGGAGCTCATTCCCTCCAAGTGAAGGCACGTGTGAGGAAGCAATCAATGAAAAACTAAAGTGCCTCAACTATGGGTTGATGCTTCTCATCTCTCTCCCTTCCTGTCTGTTTCTGTCTGTCTGTCTCTCTCCCTCTCTTTCTTTCTCTCTCATTTAAAAATTTTTAAGACAATCTGCCTGACCAGGTGGTGGCACAATGTTCGGACTGGGATGCAAGGACCCAGGTTTGAAACCCCGAGGTCATCGGCTTGAGTGTGGGCTCATCTGGTTTGAGCAAGACTCACCAGCTTGAGCCCAAGGTCGCTGTCTTGAGCAAGGGGTCACTAGGTTTGCTATAGTCCCCCAGTCAAGGCACATATGAGAAAGCAATCAATGAACAACTAAGATACCACAACAAAGAATTGATGCTTCTCATCTCTCTCCCTTCCTGTCTGTCTGTCTCTATCTGTTTCTCTCTCTGTCTCTGTCACACACACAAAAAAAATTAAGACAATCTAAATAAAAGGAAGGACATGGCATTATTAATGGGATGGAAAACCAAATACTGTAAATATATAATTTTTTTTTCACATTAACCCACAGATGACACAATCCCATCAAAAATCCAAGCAGACTTTAAAAATAATTTTCTTACACTGTTAGACATCAAGAATGCTATAATAACTAAGACAATGTGATATTGGTGCAAAGACAGTCAAAAATCAATTTGAAAATATAACAGAATAAACAGTACAGAAACAGACCCACACATATATTATTACTGGATTTGTGAAATATTGTCTCTTCAGTAAATTATTATGTGTCAATTGAATATCATGGAAAAATACACTGTGACTTCTACCTGATGTCATACACCTAAGCCAATTCCAGGTAAAGTATAAAAGGTAAAAAAAATATATATTTTAGAGTAACATAGAAGAACATCTTCATGAGTTTACAGCAGGCAAAGATAGCTTTAATGGAACACTAAATGTAGTAGCCATATTAAAATATAATAAATTAGAACACATTAAAATTGATTCTTAGGTTAACAAAGAACATTGAGTGGGAAAAGGCAATCCTCAGAGAGGGCAAAAGACAGTTGCAATATATATATTCAGGTTTTTTGTCAAATTTTCTATTGACATGTATGTCTTTATATTGATTTATAGAAAAAATTTATATATTCTATAATTTTCTATACTTCTTTGTAATATATGTCCAGAATATATATATTAAAAAACTATATAAAATACAGAAACAATTCCTGTGCACAGATAATCTGGCCACATTTCTGTATAAAACACTTCAATAAACAATCTTGAAAAACATAAATAAGCCTGACTGGTGGTGGCACAGTAGATAAAGCATTGACCTGGGACACTGAGGACCCAGGTTCTAAACCTCAAGGTCACTGGCTTGAGTGTGGGCTCATCCAGCTTGAGTGCAGGCTCACCAACTTGAAAGTACAGGGTTGCCAGCTCGAGTGTAAAATCATAGACGTGACCCTAAGGTCGCTCACTTGAGCCCAAGGTCAATGACTTGAACAAGGTGTCATTGGTTCAGCTGCAGCCACCCCAACCACCACCATCAAGGCACTTAGGAGAAGCAGTCAATGAACAACTAAAGTGCCACAACTACTGGTTGATCCTTCTCATCTCTCTTTCTTCCTGTCTTCTGTCTCCCTCTGTCTCTCTTTCTCTCTAAAAAAAAACCCAAAAACATAAACATAAATGATACATACACACACAGACATCTGAAAACTACATGTTCCCTATTTACCTCAGGCACAGTTCCTGAGGTGGCCTATCAGTTGCTAACATTCAATATGGTGGCCCCTCTTCACCCCTCCCCAGTTTTAGTCCTCATTTATTGGTGTAGCCACATGAGCTCTGGCCAGGACAACATTTGAAACAGAACGTGTTTCAAGGCAGGTCAGGCCCAAAATTTGAGCATGCTCGGGCTCCCTGCTTTATGTATCTTGGCTCCATAGGCCTGGGCTAAACTTTGGCAGCAAGGCAGCTGGCTAGTTGGAGTTTGGGGAGACAAGTAAACTGAATCAGAGATTTAATACACACCTGCCATGGCCTTTTGATGAGCAATGGATGGGGTTGTCAGCCATGGTTTGTCATTACTTAGTGGATAGAAGCTTGAGAGGGAAGACAATTCCCCCTTATGAGTCAGTCAGTCAAGATACAAGCATGGCACTTGGTGTTGATGAAAATAAAAAGCCATCTTCCCTGTCCATTGGAAAGTTTCAGCGGTATTTTATTTGATAAATGGTCACAGTAATGAAATTCACACTCTTTAATCACAAGGGTTACAACTTAATTAAAAATACATTGAGAATTGATTTGGGTTAGAGAGCTCTCCCAATTTCTGGGCCGTATTAAATTTAGTGTCTCTTTGCTCAGCCTCATCCAACATGCTTAAGTATGGAAGTTGATGACTGAGGAGCTGTCACCATCTTAATAGGATAAACTCAGTTTTGGGGCCTTGGGCAGATTAGGCAGAAGGGAGATGGGGCCAGTGTACCCAGAACAGGGGACCCAGGACCACAGCGTGTCCCTGCCTTTGCCTGAATCATCTTCTAAGGAGACTATAAGAATTCAGTCTTGGCCCTGGCCGGTTGGCTCAGCGGTAGAGCGTCGGCCTAGCGTGCGGAGGACCCGGGTTCGATTCCCGGCCAGGGCACATAGGAGAAGCGCCCATTTGCTTCTCCACCCCTCCGCTGCGCCTTCCTCTCTGTCTCTCTCTTCCCCTCCCGCAGCGGAGGCTCCATTGGAGCAAAGATGGCCCGGGCGCTGGGGATGGCTCTGTGGCCTCTGCCCCAGGCGCTAGAGTGGCTCTGGTCGCAACATGGCGACACCCAGGAGGGTCGCAACATGGCGACGCCCAGGATGGGCAGAGCATCGCCCCCTGGTGGACAGAGCGTCGCCCCTGGTGGGCGTGCCGGGTGGATCCCGGTCGGGCGCATGCGGGAGTCTGTTTGACTGTCTCTCCCTGTTTCCAGCTTCAGAAAAATGCAAAAAAAAAAAAAAAGAATTCAGTCTTCATTATTACAAATCTGATGTAGGGCTCTCCTTGAGTCCTCTGATTTGGCCCCTCAGGAGATATCTGATGTTGGAAAAGTCAATTTAATATGTGATAAGAACTGTTGCTGTTTTCATTTTACACATGTAAAAACCTAGAAAGAAGAAAAAGAGGGGTGTCCCACTGTGTCTTTGTATGCAAGCAGCTCAGCAGACACCACTCATACACTACTACCAAAATGACACACACCCTTCACATTCACACACAGATGTACTTTTCTCACTGTAATGCTGGTGGTTGCGGCCAGGCAGGTTCATGTTGAATTAGGGCAGACGGTAGAGGAACTGTTAAGGTGAAAATCATTGGGTCATACCTGCTTATTGGAGGCTCGCAAAGACAGGTGAGGGAATAAGCAAGGGAAAACCTTGTTTTCAGTGAACAGCAAGGAAACAGGAAAACTGCACCTCACAGTGGTGGGAGAGCTATCTGGAAGAATCATTTCCCAAGGCAAGTACCCATAGCTTTACATAGAGTATAAGCACATGGCACTGCCATGTGCTCACACACTAATCACACAAAGTGCTTGCAGCCAGTAAACCAGTGAGCAAGCCTAACATAGCTGTTTTCCTCACATTCCACCCCTTTATGTTTGCTCACCTCACAAACTATGTGACAAGTATCTTCCACAAATGGTCTCTGTGTGACCAGTGAGGTACATTACATAAACAAAAGCAGTACAGACTACAGCAACAGAATTACAAAGTACAAGTTATGGGCAAAATGAGAGTTGTCAGTGGGACCAAGAGAGGCAAATCTTTCCCTGCTGACAGAATACAGGCCAGAGTTTTGTCCGCAGACAACATAGTAGCTGGTACTGGAGGCCGCACCAGGCAGGCATACCAAACCTTATTGGCCTGCACACCAGGATCTGCTGGTTCTATGTGTAGTAAAAGGACGGAACTCATTACTGGACATAAAGAAATTATATAGATGCCATTAATAATGCTGTCTCCTTGAGCACTCAAGGAGATGCTATCTTTCCCAGGGAGTGAACTGGAGGTCCACCTCTAACCCCTTACCCCCACAGTGCCAACAAGGCCACTCATTGTAAGTGGGGGGCCTGTACAGTTCAGGGACATGTCCATTGAATCCATTGGCCTTTAAGGAGGGCTGTTGGGGCACACAGGAGCACATTGCCTACCATTCTAAGCCCAGCTTGAGTAAAGTGTCCTTGGTGCAACTGGATGGAAGCAGGAGAGCCTGCACTGGAATGGCGCCCCTGCACCCCATTGAGGTATCTCTTTCAACATCCAGAGTACCATCCACAGGTGGCATGTCCATACAGTAAGGGAGCTGGTGCCACCCTGTATCACAGTTCGTAGATTGTACCACTCAATGATACCAGTGGCGTGTGGGTGGTAAGGAAAATGGTACTTCCAATCCACCCCTAGCTCTTGAGCCCATTGCCTCACCATAGACTCAATGAGGTGGATACCACTGTCACTTTCAAGGAGCAGCGGCCACCTGTACACAGCACTCAAGTGGTCCAGAGCCCTCTGGTCTGGGTTCCAGGCAGGGTAAGCAGCAAGCAGACCAGTGGCAGTATCTACACAGGTGACTGCATACTGGTACCCCTCTGACTTAAGTAAGGGTCCAATGATGTCTATCTGCCACCACGTCAATGGAACATGACCTTTCTGGATCTGTCCAGGTGATACTAGTTGTCTCCAAGGGTGCTCCTTGGAACACACTACACATTGTTCACATTCTGCAAGTACCTCTGCATAGGACACAGGTAAGTTTCATGCCTTAATTGTAGCCCACATAGTTTTCTGTCCCACGTGGAGCAGACACTGGTAGAGCCATTGTACCACATCACCTGTGGGCACAGTCTCCAACCATTGTACAGTTGCCAAGGTGACTGCCTCATCATTCCCAGAATGGGCTAGCGGAGCATGCCCCATGACCTGATATACTGTCACCTGCTTCTGGTGTCCTATTCCCCATAAGTCCTGCCACATCGCCTGACCCAATAGCGAGGGTGCATTACCATCCACTGGTTAATGTGCCAAGTAGCAATCTAAAGGCTCAGTCCATGATAGCCCAGCTGTCGGTAAAAATCACCAAAGGTAAAAGTTCATTAAGAGCAATGAGCTATACGGCTCTTAATTCCACCCATTGGTTACTTAGGCTTGTACCCATGTCCAACCAAATAGACACAGTGGCTGAATGGAAGGTTATAGCCATCCATTTGGCAGGTTGGCCCTTGGTAGAACCATCAGTATACCAGGCATTCTTGGGGATGCGCATCTGCCGCTCCTGGTAGGGACTGATGTCAGGTTCTGCTTCCTGAGTCCCAGATGCACCTGACTCTAAGGTTGTATAGGTAACTGGACCCAAGATTTCTTCCAGTTCTTTCCTCAATAAGCTTGTGCTAAAAGCACAGCGTTGTTGCAATTATGCACCCTAGTTGGCTAGGGTGGACATTTGGGCCATACCACTATGTGGTTTGTTTTCCCAATCCCTCATCCATCCTGCGATAGGGTATGTTGTTTGACCATAACTGGGGTTGTGGTCATAATAATCTCAGTGACTAGGAGGGCAGCATACACATCTGCCAACTGTTTCTCCACTAGTGAGTAAGGGACTTCAGCAACTTTTTACAATTGAAACCAAAACCCAATAGGTTGCTGAAGCTCTCTGTTCATTCCCACAAACCCCATCCAAATCCCTCAGAGGTTGCATGGACATCAAGCTCACAGGGCCTGGAAAGATCAAACACATTCAAAGCCTGTGCCAACTTGACAGCTCTCTTAGCTGCTGCAAATGCACCTTGTACTTGCTCAGTCTAATCCTAGCAAACCCCCTTCCAAATAAGGTTATATACAGGGTACAGTATATAACCTTACACCCAAGCCAAATGAGGTATGAATGCTCTCCAATACCCCAACAGGCCTAGGAATTCCTATAACTGTTTTATCATAGTGGGAATGGGGAACACTTGGATCTTATCTATAACTGCATTAGGGATATCTTTTGTCTTATCTGACCAGACAACTCCCAGTAATTGAATAGATAACCCAAGTCATTGTAACTTGCCCTTGTTGACTACCCATTCACATGCTTTCAACTGGGATAACAGGGTAGAGACTGCTTGCTCCAATTCTAGAAGAAGGTCACTAGTTAGTATATCATAGATATAATGGTATATACAAACCATGTCTGGCTGTTTCCATTTAGCCAAGTCAGAAGCCACCAATCCAAGACAGAAGGTGGAGTTATGCAAATAGCCTGGTGGTAATACTGTAAAGCTCCATTGACGCCCTTCCCAAGTAAAAGCAAATTGGTCTTAACTTTCTGCAACTGTATCAACAGAGAAAAAAGTGTTAGCCAAATTTTCCACAAAGTGGTATGTCCCCAACTCATGACTTAGCCCATCCATCAAGTTAGCTATCAAGGGAAGAGCAGCATGCAAAAAGGGAACAACTTTATTAAGTTCTCTGTAATCTACTGTCATTTCCCAGGTTCCATCTGGTTTGTGCACAAGCCATATGTAAAGCCAGTAGCCACGGCCACCATCACAGCCACCTGGCCCATGCAGGTTCGCATTTGATGCAGAAAGACGGTAATTAAACAATGGAGCCAAGAACTGGTGGTCCATTAGCTTTAATCCTAGCTTGCATCCTGTGGGCAAGAAATATACACAGTGGGAAAACACTTCCCTTTCCATTGAGGGCTCCCAAAATCACTGACTTATCTGAGCTTCCTAGAATCAAAGTTTCTACCTCACCAGCCTTATTCACCTCTGTTCTCCATCTCTTTCTCTCTACACAAACTGCACAAACTGGCTTCTCCTTCAGTACTGCACCATCTTGACTGCTTCTCCTTTCCTCCACGTCACCTTTCTCTGCTCTCCTCTCTAATGCTAATCTCGGGAACCGAGAGAGCAACCTCCCGGTCTGCCCCATTTTATAGTATTGGAATCAAAATCTTTAATCCAATATACAAACAAGGAAGTCTCTGATACAAAGTCACTTAGGGTAGGAAAAGCTTAGTTTTAAAACTAAGCCTTAGAGTATAATAACCCTGCCTGCTTACAGCCTGTCCCCCCACACCCAATGCAAACTATAAGTGAGGAAACCTATATATCATATTTACAAACTTATTTGACCAACAGCTGCTTCTTGTGCTGCCCCCACAACTCTCAAGAGAAATGGGCCTGTAAAGGTTATCTGAACATACATGTGAATAGGTTTGATTGTGGCTGAAGCAGATAGGGAGAAATTAGATACCAAGCCTAATAAAGATTTTATTTGAGCTTTGGCAGCAGCTTAAACCAGAACACAGGTTCCAGCCACTGAGATGATTGGTGCCAGCAGTTACCAATAAACTGGTTGGTGCGTAATGGCACAGTTACAAGATTATATGATAGAGACAGCTGTGGGAGATGAGGATCCCCAAGACCCACTTTTTCTGTTTGAATAGGGGGAAGGCCAAGGGACCTATCTAACAGGGATAGGTGGGGTCCGGAGGCCCCATGTGGAACTGGCAATTCACTGGTCCCCTTCTAATGTGCAATAGGTGTTGGCCATGGTGGATCAGGTACAGCATGTTCCCTCCAGTATAGAAACCCAGAGCAGTTCACTGGTACCCCAGTGGCCATTGATGGTGATGGGGGCCAAACTGTTCAAGTGAAGCCAATAACTATTCCATTGGTGAAAGGATGACTTGGACCTAGACCATACAAGTTATATGTATCTCCTGTTTCTGAATATATTTTGGGAGTAGATGTCATACAAAGACTGTGGTTTGAACTATAGCCAGAGTCCCACCTGCATGTTCAGGTTGTGTGAAGGCAGTATTGTGGGGACATGTAGCACATTCCCCCTTGTAATTACCCATTCCCCAGTGTGTGACTAGCACAAAGCAGTACTGCTGCCAGGAAGTTATGAAGAAATCACAAGGATGATCCTTGATCCTCAAACTAGAAGAGATGGGGATCATCCAACTGGCACACAGCCCTTAGAACTCCCTGGTATGGTGTTGGTCAAATAAGTTTGTAAATATAATATATATGTTTGCTCGCTTATAGTTTGCATTGGGTGTGGGGGACAGGCTGTAAGCAGGTAGGGCCATTATAGCCTAAGGCTTAGTTTTAAGACTAAGCTTTATCTCACACCTTTGACAGTTGCATGATAGGGGGTGGTGCACTCTCATGAGGAATCCCATTATGTCTCAGATAAGTGACTTTTTATCAGAGACTTCCTTGTTTGTATATTGGATTAAAGGTTTTGATTCTTTTTTTAATTTTTTTTTAATTTCTATTTATTCATTTTAGAGAGGAGAGGAAGAGACAGAGAGGAGAGGAGAGACAGAAGGGGTGGAGGAGCTGGAAGCTTCAACTCCCATATGTGCCTTGACCAGGCAAGCCCAGGGTTTCAAACCGGCGACCTCAGCATTTCCAGGTCGAGGCTTTATCCACTGCGCCACCACAGGTCAGGCAGGTTTTGATTCTTACACTATAAAATGGGGCAGACCGGGAGCTTGCTCTCTCGGTTCCTGAGATTAGCATGCGGCCCCCTGAGGCCATTTATCCAGCCCCTACTGCACTTCCAGAAGGGGCACCTCTTTCATTGGTGGTCAGTGAGAGGAACATAGTTCCCACTGAAATACTGGTCAGTTTGTTGATTTAAATTTACTCATTCTTTATTTTAAATATTGTATTTGTTCCCGTTTTGTTTTTTTTACTTTAAAATAAGATATGTGCAATGTGCACAGGGATTTGTTCATATTTTTTTTATAGTCTGGCCCTCCAACAGTCTGAGGGACAGTGAACTGGCCCCCTGTGTAAAAAGTTTGGGGACCTCTGCATTAGAGAGGAGAGCAGAGAAAGGCCATGTGGAGGAGAGGAGAAGCAGCCAAGATATCAGAGTGCTGTGAAGGAAAAGCCAGTTTTTGCAGAGTTTGTGTAGAGAGAAGGAGATGTAGAACAGAGGTGAATAAGGCTGGTGAGGTACAAACCTTTGATCCTAGGAAAACTCGGATGAGTCAGTGGCTTTGGGAGCCCTGAATGAAAAGGGAAGTGTTTTCCCACTGTGTGTACTTCTTGCCCGCCGGGTGCAAGCTAGGATTAAAGCTAATGGCCCATCAGTTCTTGGCTCCATTGTTTAATTACCATCTCTCCGAATCAAATGCAAACCTGCATGGGCCAGGTGGCTGTGATGGTGGCCGTAGCTACTAGCCATACAACAGCCCTCACAGCTTTATGATTCTGTGGTACCTCCAGCTCCCCCAAATCTGCTATCATCTGTGTAACCTCGTTGATGGGCTGCCCCACATAGGGTCTTAAGATAGCCACTTGTGACCCAAATAGGGTTGACAGGGTGCTACAGAGAATAAGGTTCGTCATCCCTGCTGTAAACACTTCCTCATCTGGCCCACAGTGTAGTACTCCAGCCTGCTGAGCAATACCAGTGTCGCGTGGAAAAAACCTACCTAAGACAAAAACTTATGTCAAGAGGAAGAGCAGGAGGCTAGCAGAGGGAGGGAAAGAAGACTTCCTGAATTTCTCCCTTAGTTTTTATTGATCAGAAGCAGAAGAGAGGTAATAGGATTACAAGGGAGAGAGTCCAGATGATTAGAGAAAGAATGACTAATGGACTTTTTCCTGACATTGAGAAAGGGCTAATGTTGGTCAGTACATTCTTTTTCTTTTGCTAGTTAACAAGCACAAAGGAAGGAGCAATGTAGAACCTCTAGGCTAATTTTCTCAAGCTCATTCACATGCATGCTTTTGTGTCTGCATAAAGGTCACTCACTCACACAGTTTCCTGGTGTTTTCATCCAAGACACATTCACTCAGGGCTCTTAAAATTCTTTTTCTATGACAGAGACAGAGAGAGGGACAGATAGGGACAGACAGGCAGGAAAGGAGAGAGATGAGAAGCATCAATTCTTCTTTATAACTCTTTAGTCTCAGATGTTCATTGATTGCTTTCTCATATATGCCTTAATGAGGGGGGCAGGCAAAGCAGAGTGAGTGACCCCTTGCTCAAACCAATGACCTTGGGCTTAAGCCAATGACCATGGGGTCATATCTATGATCCCACGCTTAAGTCAGCAACCCCGTGCTCAAGCTGGTGAGCCCCCACTCAAGCCAGATGATTTATTTTATTGATGAAATCCATTGTAAGGATATATTAAATTTTGTTTAAGTATTTACCTGTGAAAAGACATTTAGGCTGTTTAAATATTGTGCTGTTATAACACTGCTATGAGCATTCTCATACAAATATTATTTTAGACATATGACCTCATTTATTTTGTAGAAAATGCCTAGAAGTATAATTTCTGAGACAAAGGGTTGGTGGATGTTTAACTCTACTTTTTTTTAAGCAAGAGAGAGAGAGAGAGAGACAGAAATAGAGAAACAGATAGACAAGAACAGACAGACAGGAAGGGGGAGAGATGAGAAGCATTGACTCTTTGTTGTGACACCTTAGTTGTTCATTGATTGTTTTCTCATATGTGCCTTGACTGGGGGGCTACAATAGACCAAGTGACCCCCTTGTTCAAGCCAGCAATCTTGGGCTCAAGTTGGTGAGCCTTGCTCAAGCTAGATGAGCCCATGCTTAAGCCGGCAACCTCAGGGTTTCAAACCTGGGTCCTTCCTGTCCCAGTCTGATGCTGTATCCACTGCACCACAGCCTGGTCAGGTTTACTCAGGGCTTTTAACTAAATTTCCCCAATTCAAGTCATAGAAAGTTCAAGATTAGATGTGTGATTCCTTACACCATGGGACCTCAGGTTGAAAGCAGCATTCTTCATTTCTAGTTCCCAATGGATCTGGGGCAGCTTACTATAGGACTGCCACTGACTCACTGCCCTGGAAAGTCTCCAGCATTCTGCCAGACCATCCAAATGGCAACCATCACCCATTCTATAAAGTATGTATATGGCCAGGGGCCGCCATCGTGACCATTCACATGCAGGTTCTCATTGAATTTGGGAAGATGGTAAAGAAACAGCGGAGTAGGAGGATGGTGGGCCATTCTGTTTATTGGTGTCTCACCAAGACAAGCAAGCCACAAGAAAAGACAAGGGAAAAACAGAAAACTTGCTTTTCTCATAGAGGGCAAGGAATCAGGGAGACCTCTGCAATGCTGATAGCAGGAACCAAGAGAGAGCGAGAGCCCCCTAGTCTGCTTCATTTTCTAGTGTAGAAAATTAAAGCCTTTAAGCCAATATACAAATAAGAAAGTCTCTGATACAAACCCACTTATTTGAGACATAATTGGATTCCTCATGAGAGTGCACCACCCCTATCATGCAACAGTCAAGGGTGTGGGGAAAAGCTTAGTTTTGAGAAGACCTTAGTATTAGAAGATAAGGAAAGGCTTAGTCTTAAAACTAAGCCTTAGGCTATAATGACTTTGCCAGCTTACAGCCTGTCTCCCACACCCAAAGTGAGCAAACATATACATCATATTTACAAACTTATTTGACCAACAATATGATTTCCTTAGTTGTCATGGCAGTTCTGAAGATGCTGTCTCAAGGAGGAATGTGTGGTAATGTTGGCTAATTTCTCCATTTCTGTTCTGGAAAGCATGATGCCATCCACCCCTTATGTCTCACAACCACAGCAACCAGGCTGCCAGGGTATCAGTGGGTTTCTGCTTGAATTGCACCTCCAACTCCATGAGCTCTGCCTGGGTGTAGGGCCAGACCAAAGAATGCTCCATTACTTGCAGAGGGGAGGCATTTGTGCCTGCCCCTGAGGTACTCACAGCTGCTGGGTTTTTATCTTCCGCATGACCATGGCCTGGGCTCTGAATCTGTAGATGGCAGTTTCAGCCTGAACCTCCTCCTCAGAAGAGAGGGAGGTGGAAATTCTTGCTCCAGCTGACTCAGAGCCACTGCACCTAAACAAATGCTGCTCCTTCTTCAGTGACCACTTTGGCTCCTGCAGCTGTTGGCTCTCAGCTTGAAGCTGAAGCTTGAGCTCTTGAACCTGCACTTGTTCCTCTAACAACTGTCATTGCAATATTCAGCTTCCAGGGCAAATTGCAGCTCACAAAACCTTAATTCCTTCTCCAGAGATTGTTCTAATTCAAGGTGTCATTGGTGCTCAGCCTGCATCTCACAATACAGCTCTCAAACCTGGATGACCTCCTTGTTCATTGCTCATTCTAGTTCGCACCATCACTGGTACTCAGTCTCTTCTCACAGGCCTATAATAAACATCCAGCCCACTGCCCTCAAAAGGATATTTATAGGGAACCATACATTGGAGAACAACAACCACTCCTCTATCCCATCCTTCAAAGGTGTCAATGGCTTCATACCAATCTGATTCTAATTCTTCTCACTATGCCAGGTATAATTCTGGTGGGTGAAGCCAGGCATGTTTGTATTTAATTAGGGCAAACAGTTGAGAAACTGTGAAGTTGGAAAGCATCAGTCCATCACTCATTTCTTGGAGGCTCGCAAAGACAGGTGAGTGAATAAACAAAGGAAAACCTGCTTTTCACAGTGAAGGGCAAGGGATAAAGAAAACTGCACCTTGCAGTGGCAGAAGAGCAATCTGGAAGAATCAACACCAATGGAAAGCACCTGTAGCCTTACATGGACTGTAAGCACATAGCAGTGCCACATGCTCACACACTAGTCAGGCAAAATGCTTGCAGCCAGTAAATCAGCCAGCAAGTCTAACATAGCTGTATTCCCCACACTCACCTATGCAGGTACACCTGGATACAAACAGAAGTCCAGATATCCATTTGCACTTCCAACACATACTTGTACATATACACACACCCACAGGTGCACTAGATATGGACATACACCTACACACTCAACTGTACCCCCAACATACATGTGCACATATATGTTCTAAAATACATAACCTTCATACACTCAGTCAAATATACACACATATACTTGTGCAGATAAACCTGGATATAGGCATATTCCACACACTCATGCATACCCACACTTTTCATGGCCCTTCACCCCCCCCCCACATCCACAGTTGTTCAAATATAGCAAGTCACAGAATACATGTAAACACACATACGTACCCATGCTTCCCTACATATATATTTTAACATCAATACCTATGATGATACACTGAAATATAAACATACATACACATATACATATCTGCATCCAACACACACATAATATATTATACTCCATACCCACAGTCATGATGCATTTGATGCAGACACACATTCACATACCCATATGTCTGCCTCACACACATCTATACCCAGACACAAAGCTGCACTTTCTCCTTATACCCACATCCATGCAGATACATCCAGATAAAAACACATCTGTACACATGCATCATCCCCATATACTCATAAGCATATACTTACACACACATACACATGCACATTGACGCTTGTGCAGATAAACTCAGACCCATACACATCTACAATATATACGCACTCCTGCATATCCATATACATACATATATACACATGCTTATACACATTTATATATGCATATGTACCCATACATAAACACCATATTCACACATATATCCATGCCCAGGCATGAACACACACATAAACATACATACATGTACATAGACAAGCACATATATCCACATGTATAATGCACACCCAGCATATACACATATCTACATGCATACATCTATACATCTACACATATATATTAATATAAATATACAACAAATGTGTGTGTCTGTGTAAAGTGTATATCCAGAGGTTCTGGGGAGCTTTCCTGAGCATATGACAGCAAGTGGCAGAAAATCAGAAAACAACTCTGGGGAGGATTGTGGGGCTGCAATGATATAGAGCCTATGGCCTTGCTAGGTAGCTGGACCTTAGTGTTCAGTGCCACCAGGAGTCAGCCAGAATTTGGAAGTAGGAGAGGGGTTTGGTCAGATTTGTGTTTGTGAAGGATCCCTCTGGTTTCTCCATGCAGAATAAGGGGCATACAGTTTGGAAGGGAAGAAGCCAGGGTTTAACTTGGTACAACTATCCAGGCAGTTGAGGGAACATAGGCTGGGGGGGGTGTTGGAGGTTGGTGTGTAGCAACAAGTGGTGAGCTGGCTGGAGAGCGTGGCCAGGACTTGGCCAAGGGCTAGTTGGAGGCATAATGGAAAAAGGGGAAACAGTGGATGATGGGGCAGTTGTAGAGCTGGGTAGGGGCCAGGCCAGGAAAGCTCCATTGGGTATAGCAACATGTAAGACTTTGTCTGAGGGTTATGAGGAGACACTAAAAGGTTGAAAGCTGAGGAAGAAGTGTTGCATTTATGAACATCAGAAGTTTACTGGAGTGACTAGATTGATGATGAAGAAAGGAAGGCAGGTCTATCAGAAACAATTGGCATCAGCTAGAGAGAAGGATGGAGCTATCAGATGAGAATCAGTAGAACCAGTCCCTGCCTAGCACTTAGAGGCAACTCACCAGGGTGGCACAGGTGTGACGGTCTATGCCAAGCTCCATCTGAAGGCTAGATGTCCAAAATCAAAGAGGGCTTTGTGGGAGTATCTGCTCCTAGCCACTCCTCTAGTTTCTGAAAAGAGCAGGTGTTCCCTGGCATGTAGATGACATTTCCCTGTGTCTTCTTATAGTCTCCCTTCTATGTGCATCTGTATCTGTGTTCAAATTTCCCCCTTATATAAGCATATCAGTCATAATGGATTAGGGCCCAATCTAATGATCTCACCTTAACTTGATTTCCTCTGAAAAAAACTCTATTTTCAAATAAGGTCACATCCACAGTTACTAGAGATTACGACTCCAACATCTTTTGGAGGAGACATATCACTCATCTAGCCTCAACTATGGATAGAAGCTAATGGGACCCATACGGGGTCAGGGCATTAACAGTGCAAGAAAGCTAACTACTTGGCCCAGCTTGGGCCTGGGAGCAATATTCTGTCTGGGACAGACCTTCACTGAAGGTCTAGGATCCCAGTACAGGATATACCTCACATAAGGATACTGTAGAGGGAGAGCAGGGGCTGCCAGAAATACTTGGAACCAGGGTTGGCTTTAGGGAAGGAGGGTTCCCAGAAGTAGGAAGGTCTGAATGAATGGCAGCTGAACCCTGGGAGATATGTGCTGATATTCCCTCCCTGGGCCTTCTCTAAAGGAAATTATGGTACTTGTGCTGGTAATGGGCATTTCTAGGCCAGTGGGTTCTGGGTTCAGAGAGAAGGAAGCCCAGGTTGTGCATGTGAGTGTGTGCTTGGGCCTGTGCATCCCTGTGAACAAAGGTACATTTGGAGACATGTGTCTGCATGCATATCATCTTGTATAAGACCACATATGTCTGTGAGGGTGTGCCTGTGTGTGTGTGCACACAGGTGGTGATCAGAGACTTTTGGCAGGGGAGTTGCAACCTAAACTGCTCCTGAACTGGGCTTCATACTTCTCATAAAAGCATCAGGTGTCTCCTGTGTTGCCCCTCAGCCACCCAATCCCTCTCTGCTTATACCAGATCCCTAGCACCTTGTCTCCCTCATATGTAACCCCTTTGCAGGCTACTGTGACTGGCAGGAGGTCTGCTGGGTCCCCAGTGCATGTGGTTGCTAAGACTTCGCCAGTCACATTTCAGTCAGGCGCATGCTGGCTGTTTGTTGTTTGTTTTCTCACAACCCAAAAAGAGTCTGGTTGTTAAACTGTGAGTGATTATTGGAAATAGAGGTTACCTGGGAACAACCAAGGCATGACAACTAGGTGAATAATGGCCAGCACTGGCAGGGTTGGTCAGAGCCCCCATAGCTGGCTCTAGGGCACTTACCAGTACTCTGGCAATGTGTAGTTTGCTTCCTCAGTGAGGTGGAGAAGATTGAGGTTGCCTGCCAGTCAGAATAGGCTTAAAATAGACAGATAGTCAGAGTTAGAGAGACAGACCCAGGTCTCTCTCCTCTGTTAATCTTAGTCTTTGAAAAAGCAGAGGTTCAGTTCATGCCTATTGATCACATTTTATTGTGGATAAGAGCTAAGTGGGTAGAGCCACCATTAACTTTCTCTCTAATCGAGGAACAATGGACTTTGCTTCTAGGTAGAAGTCCTTTAAGTGTCAGTGGGTAGAGAGAAAGTCCCAGAGGGGCTAAGAAGAGAAGGCAGCCCTGGATACAAGTTACTTCTCAGGGGCCTCTCTCTAGTCAATGAACCTGGTTGTGTCAGATTCCACATCCAAAGATGGGGCTGGGATTAAAAGCTGGCCCAACCAACTCTCATGGTGTTGGGAAGGGCAGATACAAAGAAGGCTGGAGAAACATTTTGTGAACCATTGAGCTCTGCATAAACATAAAGACATTTTATTGTTTTCAAAGGAAATTATGATGTTGGAAAAGTAAGCACGAAGTCCAAAGAAGCAAATATTCTTAAGTCTACTGCAGGGTTCATTGATAGACAGACATGAGGCCCCTTAGGCCTCTTTCATTTCCCAAGTAACTGAATGTCTAGGTACCATCTGCCTCAATTTTGCTGTAATCTGGAATTTTCTAAATATCTGGCTTTATTTTTAATTTTGTCTCCAAAGTCTTTAAACCTCAATGGAATTTCCCTTTATTCAATGACACTTTAAAATCCCCTTACATTGCTCAGAAGGCTGAAAGGAAGCAACCATTTTGAATGCTTACTTTTTGCCCATATTACATTTGATACAATTATTTACCAGGCTAGTAACAAACTTGTGGTCCTTCTGCAACATTGCAAATGATCACATTGCTATCTTCATTTAGAAACATCAAACTTCAAACTGATTGAAATGTTCTGTATGGTTCTGAGTTCTGAAACTGTGTGTGTGTAGAAAGAGAGTGTTGAAGTTGGTTGTTCTAGAAGAAACAATCATAATCCATTAGCAAGTAGAGCTATCTTGAGCTAGGGTACTATGGGGAGTGTCTTTTAAGAGTTCATGCTGTTTTATCAAGAGTAGTGGAACAGAGCCTCATGGTCAGAAAGAATACGCTGTCCCTCTAGGGTTGAGATTGATGGGGAAAGAGCCAAAAATTAGTGTTGGAGAGTGATCTTCCTCATTCTCAATAATAGTGGTCTCTGGATCCCCTTTACATTCTTATAAGCCTCATATCTATTGATATTTAATATGTCATAAATTAAAGCTGTAATGATTTTAAAATATTTATCAATTAATTTAAAAATTAAAAAAAATATCCCTGGCTGAGTAGCTCAGTTAGATGGAGTGTCATCTTGATATGCCAAGATTGCAAGTTCAATCTCAAATCAGGCACATACAGAATCAATCAATGAATGCATAAATAGTGGGACCACAAGTTTGTTTCTCTCTTTCTCTCTCTCTATTTCTCATTCCTCTCTCTCTAAAATTAGTAAATAAAAATTTAAAAAACACTTTTAAAAAAGTAAATAGGTAAAAAATAAACCTTTAATTTTTTTTAATCCAACTATGATGCCTAAATTTTACATCAACTAGACTGGGCCATTGAGTGCCCAGACAGTTGGTCAAACATTATTCTAGGTGTTTCTGTGAGAATGATTTTGAATGAAATTAACATTTAAATAAGTAGACTCAATAAAACAGATTGCCCTCTCTAATGTTGATGGGTGCCATCTAATCTGCTGAAGGCATTACTAGAACAAAAGGATAACCTTCTCCCAAGTAAGTGAATTCCTCCTGCTTCACTATCTTTGACCTGGGACACAAACTTTTCCATGCCTTCAAATTTGAACTGAAGCACAAGTAACCACTAGTAAAAATATACAGAGCTATAATCACCAATTGACAAGTGTAGAGAAGAGAGAGACAATGAAATTTAAAAAAATCTAAAAGAAGATAAAAAGGGGGAAAAAAACTTGTAAGATTTCTTTATAAGTTTTAGGAACAAATCCCTTATTAGATTAATGATTTGAAAATATTTTATCCCAGTTGGTGACTTGTCTTTTCTTCTCTTTTCAGTGTCTTTTGAAAGGTAGATCTTTTAAGTTTGAGTCTGTTGGCCTTCAGACTGGAACCACAACCTTATTTTTTTCTGGTTCTCAAGCCTAGACTCAGACTGAAACTACACCTGGGTCTCCAGCTTGCCTGAAGGACCTCAACTCACCCTGATGATTTTGGAATTTGCTGGCTTCATAATCATGTGAGTCAATTCCTTACAGTAAGTCTACATGCCCCATATATATATATATATATATTCTATATATCTTATTGGTTTCATTCCACTAGAGAACCTTGACACACTGTTACATCTCAATACAGTTAACATTTCTTTTATGAAAAATACTATATTCTTCTTAGCAAAAAATGTAATGAGAAGTAATATTGTTTTATTACATTTTTGCAAAACTTCTTAATTTCTGGCTTAATAGAAGAAAGCTGCTCCTGCTTTCAATCTGTTGTGATGCATCACATAGAATTTTAAGGAGAGAGCAGAAGAGGCAACTAAAGCCTTTGTATTATTATGAAAATAGTTTTAACCTCTCAGATGCTGAAAGGTTCTTGGAGACTTCAGGTGTCCCCAAACTACATATGGAGAAGCACTGTTCTAAAGATGATAACATTCTTCCTTGATTTATAGCAAACTCTAATGTTAATTTGTACCTTTACTCTCTTCCCAGGCAATGCAAGTACTTCTTCTTTTCCAACATATATACTATTATACTAGTGCATTTTAATTCTATATATACATTAAAATTGTCATTAATAGCATTGTTACTGTGTTATAAAACCTGTGTGTATTTAGGTTTACCTATAAATTTGCCCTTTTATCTAGCTTTTCTAGTCATTTTTCTTTAGAAGAATGACCTGAATTACTTAGTCCATCATTATCAGAGGTAGAAAGCAATAAAGCTTTTGGTATGCTGCTCTTGGAATGATGCCTCTGCCAGTTATTATTTTTCAAAGACATATCCTTCAGTCTTTTTATTTAGTCTGTATTCAAAAGAGATCTATTGAGCACCTACTATGCACAAAACATTGTTCTAGAGTTGTGCTGTCTAGTAGAAATTGCTGTGATAAAGGATGTCCCATATCTGTACTGTCCAGTAGGGTAACCATAATGTGATTCTTGAGCACTTGAAATATAACTAGTACAACTGAGAAACTTAACATTTAGCTTTCTATATTTTAATTGATTTAGATTTAAATAGCCACATGTGACCAGTAGTTATAATATGAAGCAGTAGAGTTTTAGACAATAGAGAGGGAAAATGAACAAATCTGACAAAAATCCCTATTGTCATGGTCTCATTCTAGTGTAGGAAGATAACAATGGATAAGTCCTAGTGTAATATTGCTCCCCAGTCCCTGATCTGAGCAGTATAGCAGCTTAGTCAGTATACCTGGATTGAGAGAGGTAAATAGGTACTGAATCCCAGATGAAATTTGAAGAGGAGGATTTAAATTATCCACCCAAGGATATTGGGTAAAGCAATGGAAGGAACATGGGCTTTTGAAGTGAAACAGTCTGGATTAGTCTCTAGCCTCTGTCCACTTACTAACTCTGCCACTGTGAGCAAGATACTGAATTTTCGACACCTGAAGATAGCAACAGAGTAGGCAGATGCATGGACTCCCAGCTCACACCACCAAACTGGATTACAAACTAATTTATGAACAATCAGCATGAAAAACCAACTCTGAACTATAAGAACAGCTCTCAAAAACCAAGGAGCAAAGAAGAAGCCACAACAAACCTGGTAGGGAGTGCTTGAATCTCCCCTCTTACAGGAACTGGGGGGAATGAGGCTGAGAGCCCAGAAGGGCTCTCACTCCAAGGAAAAGAGCAGAAAATATTGTTCACAGCCACTTGCCTGGTGACCAGGGAATGAGGTGTGTTGAAAGGGCCAGCCTGTCTTCCAAAAAGAAAGGGGAGAGAGAGACAGACAGTGAAGGGCAGAGGCATGCAGGAGACGACCTGAGAGGTTGACTCATCCAGTGCTGGAGGCAGCCATAGCTGGGGGAGGGGCTGATCCTTGAACAAAACAAAAGACTCAAGAGCTTCTGGGTCACAGATCTCCAGACATCTCTCCATCTCCAATCAGCACAAAAAAACACACCTGAAAACAAGAAGTGGGGAGGCAGGGCAATAACTCAGGTCTCCATGGAGATCTAAGATATACACCCCCCTACTGAAGCTGAGATAACACCCTGCACCAGAATAAATAACTAGCAGAAGAGGCCTTCAGAGTCTCAGGTTGCACCCACCACATTCCTGGATACAGTTTCAAATAAGCCCCCTGCTGAGATCAGTAAACAAGACTATCACCTGTTAAGAAAACAAATCAAGACTTCAAATCGGCCCAAATCCCAAAGTGGATTACAAATAATAGCTGATGCCAACCCAAGAAGACCTAAAAATAACACAATTGAAAACTGGAGGCAGACAACACCAAGCATAGACTCAACCAGTTCTACAAACAAAACACCCAAACACACAGACATACTGAGAAGACAGAGAAGTGCAATCCAAATGAAACCACAAGAGAAATCTCCTAATAATGAACTGAGTGATATGGAAATAACCAAACTTCCAGATGCAGAGTTCAAAATAATGATTGTAAGGATGCTTAAGGATCTTAGAACAACAATGGATGGTCATTACAAACACCTAAATGAAGAAATAGCAAGTATAAAAAAGGCTATTGAAATATTTTTAAAAAATCAGTCAGAGATGAAGAATACAATATCAGAAATGAAGATCACAATGGAAGGAATTAAGAACAGGACAGATGGAGCTGAGGATCAAATCAGCGAGTTGGAGCTCAAGTTAAATGAAGGCATGAAAGCAGAGAACAAAAAAGAAAAGAGACTCAAAAAGTCTGAGAAAACTCTTAGAGAGTTCTGTGACAACATGAAGAGAAATAACATCCACATCATAGGGGTACCTGAAGAAAAAGAGAAAGAACAAGGGGTAGAGACATTGTTCAATCATATCATAGCTAAAAACTTCCCTAAATTAATGAGGGAGAAACTCTCAGAAGTTCAAGAAGCACAGAGAACACCATTAAAAAGAAATCCAAAGAAACCTACACCAAGACACATCATAATTAAAATACCAAAGCTCGTTGAAAAAAGAAAATATTAAAAGCTGCTAGAAAAATAAAGGCTATCACTTACAAAGGAGCCCTCATAAGGATGACATCAGACTTCTCAACAGAAACACTTGAGGCCAGAAGGGAATGGCAAGAAATATTCAAAGTAATGCAGAACAAGAACCTACAACCAAGACTACTTTATCCAGCAAGGCTATCATTTAAAATTGAAGGAGAAATAAAAAGCTTCCCAGAGAAATAAAAAACTCAAGGAATTCATTACAACCAAACCAATGCTGCAGGAAATGTTAAGGGGCCTGTTGTAAACAGATCAAAGTGGGAAAAGAATATAGCAAAAAAAGAATACAGCTTTAAAGAATAAAAAGGCAATAAACAACTACATATCAATAATTACCTTAAATGTAAATGGATTAAATGGTACAATCAAAAGACATAGGGTAGCTGCATGGATAAAAAAACAGGACCCGTACATATGCTGTCTACAAGAGACACACCTTAAAATAAAAGATGCACATAGACTGAAGGTAAAAAGATAAAAAAAAAACATTTCATGTAAATGGAAATAAAAAAAAGATGAAGTAGTAATACCTACATCAAACAAAATGGACTTACTTTAAAACAAAGGATATAGTAAGAGATAAAGAAGACCACTATATAATGATAAAGGGAGCAATCCAAGAGGAACATATAACCATTATAAATATCTACACACCTAATATAGGAGCACCTAAATATATAAAGCATATTTTGATGGATAAAAAGGGCAAGAATAACAGCAATACTATAATAGTAGGGGGTTTCAATACCCCACTAACATCACTAGATAGATCCTCAAGAGAAAAACTTATCAAAGAAACAGCAGACTTAAAGGACACACTAGATCAACTGGATTTAATAGATAATTTCAGAACATTTCACCCTAAAGCAGCAGAGTACATATTCTTTTCAAGTGTTCATGGTACATTCTCTAGGATAGACCACATGTTAGGGCACAAAATGAGTCTCAACAAATGCAAGAAGATTGAAGACATATCAAGCATTTTCTCTAATAATAATGGCATGAAACTAGAAATCAACCACAGCAGAAAAACTCAAAAATTCTGAAACACATGGAAACTAAATAGTAGGTTGTTAAATAACGAATGAATTAACAATGAGATCAAAGGAGAAATTTAAAAATTTTTAAAAACGAATGACAATTAGCATACTACAGCTCAAAATTATGGGACACAGCAAAAGCAGTACTGAGAGGAAAGTTCATAGCACTACAGGCATACTTTAAGAAGCTAGAAAAAGCTCAAATAAACAATGTAACCCTGCATCTAAAAGAACTAGAAAAAGAACAGCAAGTAAAGCCCAAATGTAGTAGAAAGAAGAAAATACTAAAGATCAGAGCAGAAATAAATGATATAGAGGCTAAAGAAACATTACAGAGGATCAATGAAACTAGGAGCTGTTTTTTTGAAAAGGTAAACAAGATAGATGAGCCTTTAACTAGACTCACCAAGAAAAAAAGAAAGAGGACTCAAATAAATAAAATTAGAAATGAGAGTGGAGAAATAACAACTGACACAACAGAAATACAAAATATTGTAAAAAAAATACTATGAAGAACTGTATGCCAAAAAACTAGACAACCCAAATGAAATGGACAAAGTCCTTGAAACATATAATCTTCCAAAAATCAATCTGGAAGAATTAGAAAACCTAAACAAACCGATAACAACAAATGAGATCGATACAGTTATCAAAAAACTCCCACAAAGAAAAGTCCTGGGCCTGATGGTTTCACAAATGAATTCTACCAAATATTCAAAGGAGAACTAACTCCTATCCTTCTTAAGCTATTTCAAAAAATTCAAGAGGAAGGAAGTCCCCCAAGCTCCTTTTATGAGGTGAGCATAATTCTGATTCCAAAACCAGGCAAATACAACACAAAGAAAGAAAATTAAAGGCCAATATTCCTGAAGAATTTACATGCTAAAGTCCTCAACAAAATCTTACCAAGCCAAATCCAACAATATATGGAAAAAATTATACACCATGATCAAGTGGGATTTATTCTGGGGAGGCAAGGATGGTACAATATTTGCAAATAAATCAATGTGATTCATCACATAAACAAAAGAAAGGAGAAAAATCACATAATAATTTCAATAGGTGCAGAAAAAGCATTTGATAAAATCCAGCACCCATTCATGATCACTCAACAAAGTGGAAATACAGGGAAAATACCTCAACATGATAAAAGCCATCTGCGACAAACCCACAGCCAACATCATACTCAATGGGCAAAAATTAAAAGCAATCCCCTTAAGATCAGGACCAAGGCAGGGTTGCCCCCTTTCACCACTTTTATTCAACATAGTCCTGGAAGTCATAGCCACAGCAATCAGACAAAAAGAAGAAATAATAGGCATTCAAGTTGGAAAAGAAGAAGTAAAACTATCATTATTTGCAAACCTGTATATAGAAAACCCTAAAGTTTCAGTAGAAAAATGAGATATCATCACCTCACACCAGTCAGAATGGCACTCATCAACAAAACAACACAGAATAAGTGTGGGAAAGGATGTGGAGAAAAGGGAACCCTCCTGCACTGCTAGTGGGAATGCAGACTGGTGCAGCCTCTGTGGGAAACAGTATGGAGATTCCTCAAAAAATTAAAAATCGAATTGTCTTTTGACCCAGCTATCCCACTTTTAGGAATATACTCTAAGAACACCATAGAACTGTTCCAAAAGGAGAAATGCACTCCCATGTTTATGGCAGCATTATTCACAATAGCAAAGATCCAGAAACAGCCCAAGTGTCCATCTCTGGACAAGTGGATTAAAGAGCTTTGGTACCTATATACTATGGAATACTACTCAGCCATAAAAAATGATGACATCGTTTCATTTACAATAACATGGATGGACCTTGATAACATTATATGGAATGAAATAAGTAAATCAAAAAAAAACACCAAAGAACTATATGAATCCATACATAAATGGAACATAAAAGTGTGACTCAGAGATATGGACAAGAATGTGATGGTAACGGGGTGTGATGTGGGGGGTGGAGAGGGGGCGAGGAAGGAGACAAAAGGAGTGAAGGGAGGAGAGAGGCACAAAGAAAAGCAAATATAAGGTGATGCAATACAATTTGACTTTGGATGAGGTGTATGCAACATAATCAAATGTCAAAATAAATCTAGAGATGTTTTCTCTGAACATATGTACCCTGATTTATCAATGTCACTGCATTAAATTTAATAAAAATAAGATAAAAATATACTAAATTTTCATGACCTTCAGACATTCCACTGGGGAAGCTGGGTTAATGACCACTGCAGAATATCTGATAACTAAATGCAATGCCCTCTAAAGTGTCTCAAGCCCCTACCTTCCCCTACCTCAAGCCCATTTTGTTACTTGTGACTTCTGTTCTAACCTTGCCCCTGATCACCTGGGCCATAAACCTGCAGGTCATTAACACAACCAGAAAAAGTCACATCAGTTTCTTCAAAGCCACAAGAGTGAGTCACAGAGGAGATAGTTCCACCAAAGAAATGCAAATTACAATGAAAAGAATGTGTTGTTTTTTCTGGCTTATATTCTTGCCTGAGTATGTGAGAGGTCTGCTCATTGTAGAGCCAAGTGAGAGGTCAGCTAATCATTGTTTCTGTGTGGTGAGAGCATGATTAAGAGGTACCTCTGAGTGGATACTCTTTACCTTCCCCCTAATAAGTTAGATTTCTGTTGGGCAGATAAAGTTATTTTTTCTCACCCTTATTGTTAAAGATGGCACTGCCCACGTGGATGGCCATCGCCTAGGTGATATTATTAATTATCCTTCTTGCTTGGAAAGGTCATGGTTATGCTAATGTGTGTTGGAGAGGGCTTTTATGCCAAAAGCTTTTTAAAGGAAGAGCTAGGAGGCCATTTCGAGAAAGATCACATTGTTCTTGGGGAGAGTGATTATGTTCTATGAAGAGCCCATGGAGGCAGGGCAGGGAAACCATGTGGAAGAGGAAGCCAAATAGAAGAATGGGAGAAGGAGTAGCCAGTTCATGGAGGAGAAGGAGATGGGAAACAGAGGTGAATAAGACTGTTGAGGTGAAAGCCTTTAATTCTAGGAAAACTCAGATAAGTCAGTAACTTTGTAAGCACTGAATTAGTGGGTTTTGGAGCCCCGTGTAGTTGTATTTACTCGCTTGCTGGTGTGAGCTAGAATAAAGGGAAATGGAACACCAGTTTTTGGCTCTGTTGACTCCTTATTGTCTGTCCAAATCAAATGTGAACCTGCGTTGGCCAGGTGGCTTTTACGGTGGTGGTGAATACTGGCTATACAATTTCTAAGAAAAAAAAGTTTTAGCTTTCCTGTAGGTACAGTGTTGGGTCTGGAGGTACAGCTGTAGGCTCCCAGGCTTTGAGGGTTGCTCCTGCACCTCTATGAGGTTTTTCTCCCTGGGACTGGGGCTTGTGTTTCCAAGGGGCTCCAAGGGGTAAATCAGGCAAGTCCCAGAGGGAAGGCAGCGAGCTAAGTAGTAGGGCATTCTTATTGTTATTTAAGTTTGCATTCCCAAGTTTCTGGAAAGAGAGTGGTTGTAAAGCATTCTTGTGCACTGAATCAGGGAGCACCAAATATATAAGACATTTACTAACTAATCTAAAAATAGAAGCAGAAAAAAACACAATCATACTTGGAGATTTCAACACCATTCACGGCTTTAGATAGATCATCCTAATAGAAAATCAATAAAGGAATATCAGCCTTAAACAACACTCTGGACCAAATAAACATGATAGACACTTACAGGACATTTCATCCCAAAAGGTCAGATTATATATTCTTCTCCAATGGGCATGGACCATTCTCCAAGATAGACTATACTCTGGGCTACAACATTAACATCAACAAATTCAGAAAGATTGAAATTATACCAAGTGTATTTTCTGATCATAAGGATAAAAATTAGAATTTAACTGTGAAAAGGAAGTAAAGAAACCCACAAAAATGTGAAAATTAAACAACATACTTCTAAAAAACTGTATGGGTCAGAGAAGAAATAAAAACAGAGATCAAAAGGTATATACAGACAAGTGAAAATGACAACACAACATATCAAAATTTCTGGGATCCAGAGAAAGCAGTAATAAGAGGGAAGTTTATATCATTACAGGGTTATATAAAAATACAAAATAAATCCCAAGTAAACAACCTAACATCACACCTAAAGAAAGTAGAAAAAGAAGAACAAAAGCAACCCAATGTCAGAAGCAGAATGGAAATGGTAAAAAATAGAGTAGAACTAAATAAAATAGTAAACAAAAAAACTATAAAAAAATTTATATAACCAAAAGCTGGTTCTTTGAAAAGATCAATAAAATCTAGAAACCACTGCACTGGCCAGTTGGGTCAGTGGTAGAATGTCGGCCTGGAGTGTGGAAATCCCAGATTCAATTCCCAGCCAGAACACACAGGAGAAGAGCCCATCTGCTTCTCCACCCTTCCCCCTTTCTTTTCTCTCTATCTCTCACTTACCTTCCTGCAGCCAAGGCTCCATTGGAGCAAAGTTGGTGTGGGCATTGAGGATGGCTCCATGGCCTCTGCCTCAAGTGCTAGAATGGCTCTGGTTACAATATGGTGACGCCCAAGATGGGCTGAGCACCACCCTCTACTGGGCTTGTGGGGTGGATCTCAGTCAAACGCATGCAGGAGTCTGTCTTTCTGCCTCCCCACTTCTCACTTCAGAAAAATACAAAAAAAAATCTAAAAACCACTGGCTAGATCACTAAGAAATAAAGGGGAAGGACTTATATAAACAAAATCTGAAATGAAACAGGAGAAATGACCACAGACATCATAGATATACTAAAGATCATAGTAAGAATATTCTGAAAAATTATATGCCACCAAATTTAACAACCTAGAGGAAATAGATAAATTCTTAGAAATATACAATCTTCCTGGAGTAAGCCACAAAGAAGTGAAAAAACTAAATAGACCTATAAGCAGGGATGAAATAGAAACAACTATCAAAAACCTTCCCCAAAACAAAACTTCCAGACCAAATGGCTACACTAATGAATTCTACTAAACATTCAAAGAAGATTTGGCACCTATCCTTCTCTACGTTCTCCAAAAAATAGAAGGAGCACTACTTTGTAACACATTTTATGAGGTCAACATAACCCTCACACCAAACGCTGGCAAGGACAAAAAAAAAAAAAAAAAACCCAAAACTATACAACAGATCAATTATCTCTAATGAATACAGATGCAAAAACCCTAAGCACAATATTAGCAAATTGAATACAACACATTAAAAAAATAATACAATAAGACCAAGTGGGATTCATTCCAAGAAAGTAAGGATGGTTCAACATATGGAAATCGATCAACATAATACACTACAGCGACAAAACAAAAGACAAAAAGCATACGATCCTACTAATAGGTGCAGAAAAGGCAGTCGAGAAAAAACATCCGTTTATGTACAAAACATGCAATAAAATCAGAATAGAAGGAAAGTACCTCAACATAATAAAGGCCATATATAACAAAACATTTCCTAATACCATGCTAAATGGTAAAAAAAAAAAAATTAAGGCTTTTCCTCTAAAATCAGAAATAAGACAAGGCTGCCCACTCTCTCCACTCTTTTTTTTTTTTTACAGAGTTCTCCCCTACTCCTTTTTTATTTATTTTAATTTATTGTGTTTATATAGATTCTACTGTTACCCGGAATGCATCCTTCTCTCCCCATATTTTCCTCAACATCTCCATTGCCCCACTCCAAACAGCACCCTCCCCCCCTTCCCTTCAGAATTATCTCATCCTATCATCCCCTTTCCTCTGTCCTCTTTTCCTCTGGTCCTTTGATCCCTCCTCTGTCTCAATTCCATTCCTTGGTTCACCTTGTTCATTGGATTCCTCAAATGAGTGAGGTCATATGATATTTTGCTTTTTCTGCATGGCTTATTTCACTTAACATAATAGTTTCCAAGTCCACCCATGTTGTAGCAAAAGGTAAGATTTTATTCTTTTTCATGGCCCCATAGTATTCCATTGTTTATATGTATCAATGCTTTTTAATCCACTTGTCCTCTGATGGACATTTGGTCTGTTTCCAGATTGTGACTATTGTAAACAATACTGCCATAAACATGAGGGTGCATTTCTTCTTTTAAATCAGTAATATGGTGTTCTTGGGATATATTCCTAAAAGTGGGACGGCTGGATCAAAGGCAGTTCCATTTTTAATTTTTTGAGGAATTTTCATACTGTTTTCCACAGTGTCTGCACCAGTCTGCATCCCCACCAGCAGTTCAGGAGGGTTCCCTTTTCTCCACATCCTCGCCAGCACTTATTCTGTGTTGTTTTGTTGATGAGCGCCATTCTGACTGGTGTGAGGTGGTATCTCATTGTGGTTTTAATTTGCATTTCTCTAATGATTAATGATATTGAACATTTTTTCATCTGCCTATTGGCCATCTATATGTCCTTTTTAGAGAAATGTCTATTCATTTCTTTTGATTGAATTGTTTATCTTACTGGTGTTGAGTTTTACAAGTTCTTTATAAATTTTGGTTTTTAACCCCTTATCAGACCTATTGTCAAATATGTTTTCCCATTGTGCAGTTTGTCTTTTTATTCTGTTCTTATTGTCTTTAGCTGTGCGAATGCTTTTTAGTTTGATATAGTCCCATTTGTTTATCCTGTCTTTTATTTCACTTGCCCGTGGAGATAAATCAGCAAATATATCACTGTGAGAGATGTCAGAAAGCTTACTGCCTATGTTTTCTTCTAAGATGCTTATGGTTTCACCACTTACATTTAAGTCTTTTATCCATTTTGAGTCTGTTTTTGTGAATGGTGTAAGTTGGTGGTCTAGTTTTATTTTTTTGCAGGTGGTTGTCCAGTTTTTCCAACACCATTTTTTAAAGAGACTGTCTTTACTTCATTGTATGCTCTTAAATCCTTTGTCAAATATCAATGGTCCATAAAGGTGTGGGTTTATTTCTGGGTTCTCTGTTCTGTTTCATTTATCTATATGCCTGTTCTTATGCCAGTACCAAGCTGTTTTAAGTACAATGGCTTTGTAGAATAACTTGAAATCAGGAAGTGGGATACCACCCACTTTATTTATCTTTTTCAAGATTGCTGAAGCTATTTGTGCTCTTTCTTGGTTCCATATAAATTTTTGGAATATGTGTTCTATATCTTTAAAGTATGTCATTGGTTTTTTAGAATTTTTTGTTATTCATTTTAGAGAGAGAAGGGGGAGCAGCAGGAAGCACTAACTCCCATATGTGCTTTGACCAGGCAAACCCAGGGTTTTGAACTGGCAACCTCAGCATTTCCAGGTAGATGCTTTATCCACTGTGCCACCACAGGTCAGACTGTATTTTATTTGGTGTTGCATTGAATTTATATATTGCTTTGGGTAATATAGACATTTTTTTTAAATTTTTTTACAGAGACAGAGAGAGAGTCACATAGAGGGATAAATAGGGACAGACAGACAGGAACAGAGAGAGATAAGAAGCATCAATCATCAGTTTTTTGTTGTGACACCATAGTTGTTCATTGATTGCTTTCTCATATGTGCCATGACCATGGGCCTTCAGCAGATTGAGTAACCCCCGCTCGAGCCAGTGACCTTGGGTCCATGCTAGTGAGCTTTTTGCTCAAGTCAGATGAGCCCGCGCTCAAGCTGGCAACCCCAGGGTCTCGAACCTGGGTCCTTTGCATCCCAGTCTGACGCTCTATCCACTGTGCCACCACTTGGTCAGGCAGTAATATAGACATTTTAATGATATTTACTCTTCCTATCCATAAACATGGTATATGCTTCCACTTGTTTGTATCTTCCTTGATTTCTTTTATCAATGTTTTATAATTTTCGGAGTACAAGTCTTTAATCTCCTTGGTTAAGTTTACTCCTCAGTAATTTGTATTTTTGTTGTTGCTATAGAGAAGGGGATTGTTTCCTAAATTTCTCTTTCTGACAGTTCATTGTTGGTGTATAAAAATGCCTCTGATTTCTGAGTATTAATTTTATATCCTGCAACCTTGCTGAATTCATTTATCTGGTATAGTAGTTTTTTGACTGAACTTTAGGGTTTTCTAGATAAAGCATTATATTATCTACAAATAATGATAATTTTACTTCTTCTTTTCCAATTTGGATGCCTTTTATTTCTTCTTCTTGTCTAATTACTGTGGCTGGGACTTCAAGAACTATGTAGAATAAGAGTGGTGAAAGGGGGCACCCCTGCCTTGTTCCTGATCTTAAGGGGGTTGCTTTTCATTTTTGCCCATTGAGTATGATGTTGGCTGTGGGATTGTAATAGATGGCCTTTATGATGTTGAGGTATGTTTCCTGTATTCTCACTTTGCTGAGAGTTTTGATCATGAATGGGTGCTGGATTTTATCAAATGCTTTTTCTGCATCTATTGAAATTCTCATGTGGTTGTTCTCCTTCCTTTTGTTTATTTGATGAATCACATTGACTGATTTGCAAATATTGTACCAGCCTTCCCTCCATATAATAAATCCAACTTGATAATGATGTATGATTTTTTTTCTTGTATTGTTGTATCCGGTTTGCAAATATTTTGTTGAGAATTTTAGCATCTAAATTCATCAGGGATATTGGCCTATAATTTTTTTTTCTTGTGTTGTCATTGCCTGGTTTTGGAATCAGAATTATGCTCACCTCATAAAAGGAGCTTGGATGTCTTCCCTCCTCTTGAATTTTTTGAAATAGCTTCAGAAGGATAGGAGTTAGTTCTTCTTTGAGTATTTGGTGGAATTCGCCTGTGAAGCCATCTGACCCAGAGCTTTTGTTTGTTAGAAGTTTTCTGATAAATTTTTCTGTCTCATTTGTTGTAATCGGTCTGTTTAGGTTTTCTGATTCTTCCAGACTGACTTTTAAATGATTATATGTTTCAAGGAATCTGATTATTTCGTCGAGGTTGTCTAATTTTTTTGGCATACAGTTCTTCATAGCATTTTCTTACAATCCTTTGTATTTCGGTTGTGTCAGTTGTTATTTCTCCACTTTCATTTCAAATTTTATTTATTTGGATCCTTTCTCTTTTTTTCTTAGTGAGTCTGGTTAAAGGTTCATTGATATTATTTACCTTTTCAAAGAACCAGCTCTTCGTTTCATTGATCCTCTGTATTGTTTTTTTACCCTCTATGTCATTTATTTCCACTCTGATCTTTATTATTTCCTTCCTACTTCCTCAGTGCTTTACTTGCTGTTCTTTTCCTAGTTCTTTTAGATGCAGGGTTAAGTTGTTTATTAGAGCTTTATCTAGCTTCTTGAGGTATGCCTGCAATGCTATGAACTTCCCTCTCAGGACTGCTTTTGCTGTGTCACATAAATTTTGAGTTGTTGTATACTCATTATCATTCATTTCTTGGAATTTTTTTTTTGTATTTTTTCAAAGCTGGAAATGGAGAGAGACAGTCAGACAGACTCCCGCATGCGCCCGAACAGGATCCACCCGGCATGCCCACCAGGGGCGATGCTCTGCCCACCAGGGGGCGATGCTCTGCCCCTCTGGGGCATCGTTCTGTTGCAACCAGAGCCACAATAGCGCCTGAGGCAGAGGCCAAGAAGACATCCCCTGCACCCGGGCAATCTTTGCTTCAATGGAGCCTCACCTGCGGGAGGGAAAGAGAGAGAGAGAAAGGAAGGAGAAGGGCAGGGGTGGAGAAGCAGATGGGCGCTTCTCCTGTGTGCCCTGGCTGGGAATCGAACCCGGGACTCCTGCACGCCAGGCCGACGCTCTACCACTGAGCCATCCGGCCAAGGCCTATTTCTTGGCATTTTTAATGTCTTTTTTATTTCATTGTTAAGCCATTTGTTATTTAATAACTTGCTATTTTGTTTCCAAGTGTTTGAGTATTCTTTAGTTTTTCTGTTGTAGTATATTTCTAGTTTCATGCTATTGTGATTAGAGAAGATGCTTGATATGATTTCAATCTTCTTAAATTTGTTGAGACCCATTTTGTACCCTAACATGTGGTCTATCCTAGAAAATATACCATGAGCACTTGAGAAGAGTGTATATTCTGCTGCTTTAGGGTGAAAAGTTCTGAAGATATCTATTAAATCCAGTTGATCTAGTGTGTCCTTTAAGTGTGCTGTTACTTTGTTAATTTTCTTTCTTGAGGATCTATCCATTGATGTTAGTGGGGTATTGGAATCCCCTACTATTATTGAATTGCTGTTTATCTCATCATTTATGTCCATCAAAGTCTGCTTTATATATTTAAGTGCTCCTATGTTAGGTGTGTAGATATTTATAATGGTTATATCTTCCTGTTGGATTGCTCATTTTATCATTATGTAATGACCTTCTTTATCTCTTACTCTAGCCATTGTTTTAAGGTCTATTTCTTCTGATATAAGTATTAGTAGTCCAGCTTTTTTTTTTTTTCATTTCCATTTGCATGAAATATTTTTTTCCATCCTTTTTTCTTCAGTCTATGTGTATCTTTTGTTTTAAGGTGTGTCTCTTGCAGACACTATATGTGTGGGTCCTGTTTTCTTATCCATGCAGCTACCCTATGTCTTTTGATTGGATCATTTAATCCATTTACATTTAAGGTTATTATTGATATGTAGTTGTTTATTGCCTTTTTATTCTTTAAAGCTGTATTCCTCTTGTGCTATATTCTTTTCCCCCTTTCATCTGTTTATAACAGGCCTCTTAACATTTCTTGTACATTGGTTTTGTTGTAATGAATTCCTTGAGTTTTTGTTTTTTCTGGGAAGATTTCTATTTCTCCTTCAATTTTAAATGATAGCCTTGCTGGATCAAGTAGTCTTGGTTGTAGGCTCTTGTTCTACATTACTTTGAATATTTCTTGCCATTCTCTTCTAGCCTCAAGTGTTTCTGTTGAGAAGTCTGAGTCATCCTTATGGGGGCTCCTTTGTAGGTGATAGCCTTTTTTTTCTCTAGCAGCTTTTAGTATTTTCTCTTTATCTCTTAGCTTTGGTATTTTAATTATAATGTGTTTTGGTGTAGTTTTTTTTGGCTTCTCTTTAATGGAATTATCTGTGCTTCTTGAACTTGTGTGACTTTTTCTTGCATCAATTTAATGAAGTTTTCAGCTATGATTTTATTGAACAAAGTCTCTATTCCTTGTTTTTTCTCTTCTTCTTCAAGAAACCCTATTATGTGGATGTTTTTTCTCTTCATTTTGTTACAGAGCTGTCTTAGAGTTTCCTCAGACTTTTTGAGTCTTTTTTCTTTTTGTGGCTCCACTTCTGTGCTTTTGTTCATTTTGTCTTCTATATCACTAATTCAATCATCTGCTTCATCCAGCCTGCTTTTATTTCCTTCTAGTGTAGTCTTCATTTCTGATATTGTATTTGTCATTTCTGACTGGTTCTTCTTTATTATTTCAATGTCCTTTTTGTTGCTTTTTATGTCTTTTTTTAGGTGCTCATTGTGTCCATTCATTGTTGCTCTAAGATCTTTGAGCATTCTAATAATCATTATTTTAACTTTTCATCCAGTAGTTTGGTTATTTCCATCTCATTCAGTTCTTTTTCTGGGAATTTCTTTTATTGATTCTCTTGGATTGCATTTCTCTGTCTTTCCCTTTTTTCTGTGTATACACTCCTTATTTGGGTGTGTTGTTTGTTAAATTAGCTAAGTCTAGGGTTGATATTGTCTGCCTCCAATTTTCAGTTGTGTTATTTCTAGGTCTTCTTCAGTTGGCATCAGCTGTTGTTTGTAATCTGCTGTGGGCTACTTATCTGCTATCACTATTCTTTTTGCTGTTTGTGCCGGTGTTTTCTGTGTCTTAGCTGGATCAGCTGTGATGAGCCCTTCTTTAAGCTTCCACTCTAACAAGGGTTGTTAGGTCCTGAGCTGGTGCTTTCTGTATTTGGCCATTGAATGTGCCTGGCATGGACCTCCCTGTCTGGGGGTGGTGCAGATCAGTGGGGTCACTGCCTATGACTGGCTTTTATCAACCATTTTGGAGCTACAGGCAATCCAGTTCTTATGGCTGCCTCTTATGGGACCAGGTGCCACTGTAAATATCAGCTGCAGTCTTAGGCTTGCTTTTACCTACTCTTGACCTGGGGGAAGTTCTTTTAAAAGTTCAAGTTCCCCAGAGATCTTCTTTCTGTTGCTTCTTATTGCTGGCTACTTGTTGGGCTCATTACTGTAATTCAGTGATTAGATACAGTATTGGATGTTGCCTGCTCCTTAGCCTCAGGTGTCATTTTATCCAGACCCTTTATTTATTTATTTATTTATTTATTTATTTATTTATTTATCTTCTTTATTAGAACTCAATAGGATATAGTCACAGGGGTCCAATGTGTGTGGCTCCTGTGCTCTCATTGTGTGGTCTGTCCACTTGCCTGCCGCTGCTGTTGCTGCCTGGGGCATTTGGGTTCAGGTCCTGCAGGTGCCAGCTTGTCTCCATGCAGCTGTGGCTACTACTGTGCCAGGCGGGCTCGCGTGCACTCACTCATTTGGACCACTACCTAGGCCACCCCAGCTTTCACTGCCGCTGAGGGCTGGCCAGTGCTGTGGACATGTTTGCACATAGGCTTGGGCCTCCGCAGTGGGTACTGCAGTTTCTGTCCCCATTAGTTTGCCCACGCACGCCAGTTTGGACTGCTTCTGTGGCTGCCTCGGCCTCTGCTGTTCGTGAGGGAGGGACCACATCACCCAGGGGGTTTGGGCATCAGCTCAGACCTCCTCAGAAGCTGCTGTAGCTCCCACCTCCATGGCTGGTCCCACATGCACCTGCTCAGACCATGCCCAAGGTCTCCCGTCTTCCGCTGCCACTGAGGGTACGCCTGCACCACGGGCAGGTTTGCATGCCTGCCTGGATCTCCACAGTGGCTGCTGCACCTTCTGCCCTTGCTGGTGGGCTCACATGCACCTGCATGGACTCCCTCCACTGTTGCTCAGGCCTCTGCTTCCTCCAAAGGTGGGCCCAAATCACAAGCCTGACTGTGTATGAGTCTGGACCTCTGCAGTGGGCACTGCAGTTTCTACCTCTGCTAGCTGGCCAGCACACACTCGTTCAGGCCACTCTGGCCTCTGCAGCAGCACTCTGGCTTCCACAGCCATGCTTTGCTGCCTCTGGCCTGCCTGCCTCCTGTGAGCTCTCAGCAATGTGTGTGGGGGGGTGTATCTTAGACCTCAGCACTTACTATTTGTGTCCCTAACGTGCTGCCTGCCTCTAAGCTCCTCTTTGTTCTTACTAGGGCAAGAGAGCCTCTGGTGGACAGAGTAATTTGTTCCCTTTGCTGGTGATGCTGTTCCCAGGGAAAATGTTCACTTTAGATTTGAGGAGTGACTCAGCCCACGGGTTAGGCTGTCCATTCCTCAAAGTCTCTCCCCCTGTGCCTCTGAGGTCATTTTCTCTCCTAGCAATTCCAGTCCTCCCAGCACTCCCCACTCCTGGAGTTCCAGGAAAGTGGCTGTGAGTGAGGCTCTCCGTGCAGTACTTTTAATATGAATTTTGGGTCTGAGAATTCTGCCTCCTTATCTCAAACAGTATTTAGGCTCTTTTCTCAACCAAATAGAGTTCATAAGCCCCTTCTAGGCTCCAGGGCTCCAGGCTGGGATTCCAGTTTCAGAGCTGAAAACCCACAACTTGCCAGGCAACCCTCCCTGTCTCGAGAGTCCCTCCGGGTTGCTGCTCACTCCAGAGACTGGCACAGCCCTTTCTGCATCTCCGCCCTTCCTACCAGTCTCATTGTGGGTTCTTTGGTGGTCCTTGGCTGGAGAGTCCTCTTAGTTTAATCCAAAATTGGTCTTTCGAGATGAATGTTCTCAGAATTGAGTTGTAATCCACCTTGGTTCTGGGAAGTGGGAGTTGGAGCATCCACCTATTCTGAGGTCCTCTCCACACTTGTTTCACATAGTTCTGGAAGTTTTAACCAGAGAGATCAGGCAAAAGAAAAAATAAATGTCATTCATATCAGGAAATAAGAAGTGAAAGTATCCCTTTTTGCAGATGACATGATCTTGTACATAGAAACCCCCAAAGATTTCACCACAAAATTATTAGAAACAATAAAGCAATACAGAAGAGTCACTGGATACAAAACCAATATACAAAAGCCTACTGCTTTTCTATGTGCCAATGATGAAACTTTGAAAAATGAATTAAAAAAAAACCCAATTCCTTTTACAATTGCAGCAACAACAAAAAAATAAAATACCCAAGAATAAACTTAACAAAGGATGTGAAGGACCTATATAATGAAAAGTATAAAACAATATGGAAAGAAATTTAAAACGACACAATGAAATGGAAAAATAATCTATGTTAATGGATTGGAACAATCAACATAGTTAAAATGGCCATATTACCCATAGCAATATACAAATTTAATGCAATCCCCATAAAAATCCCAATGTCAGTTTTAAAATAAACAGAACAAAAAATTTACCAGATTTGTATGAAACCATAAAAAGCCTCAAATAGCCAAAGTAATTCTGAGGGAAAAGAATGAAGCCAGAGGTATCACACTACCTGACCTTAGATTATAATATAGAGTCACAATAATCAAAACAGCTTGGTATTGGCAGAAAAACAGAGACACAGACCAATGGATCAGAATCAAGAGCCCAGAAATAAAACCACATATATATGGACAAATCATCTTTGACAAAGAAGCCAAAAACACACAATGGAGAACAGAAAGCTTCTTCAATAAATGGTGCCGGGATAATTGAAAAACCAAATGCAAAAGAATGAACCTTCACTGCACTTTGTTCCCCTGCAGAAAAATTAATTCAAAATGGATCAAAGACCTAAGTATAAGACCTGAAACTATAAATTACATAGAAGAATATGTAGGTACTAAGCTCATGGACCTTCACCACAGAGAACAATTCATGAATTTGACCCCAGGGGTAAGGGAAGTAAAAGCAACCATCAATTAAGGGGACTATATCAAACTAAAAAGCAAAAGAAACTGACAACAAAACAAATAGGTAACCAACTAAATGGGAGATGATATTTGCAAACAACAGCTCCGATAAAGGGTTAATATCTAAAATATATAAAGAACTCACAAAGCTTAGCAACAAACAAGAAATGATCCAGTTAAAAAATGGGAAGAGGACCTGAACAGACACTTACTTCTCTGAAGAGACATACAAATGGCCAACAGATATATGAAAAGATGCTTATCTTCACTAACTGAGAAATTCAAATTCAAAGTACGATGAGATACTACCTCACACCTGTTAGATTGACTATTATCAACAAGACCGATAATAGCAAGTGATGAGGAGGCTGTTAGGAAAAAGGAAGCCTAATTCACTGCTGGTGGGACTACAAATTAGTACATCCATTATGAAAGAAAGTATGGTGTTTCCTCAAAAACTTAAGAATAGAATTATCATATGACCCAGCAATCCCTCTACTGTGTATCTACTCCAAACTTGAAAACATTGGTATGTAAAGACATATGCACCCCATGTTCATTGCAGCATTATTCACAGTGACCAAAATATGGAAGCAACCAAAGTGTCCTTTGATAGAGGACTGGATAAAGAAGATATAGTACATGTATACAATGGAATACTACTCAGCCATAGGAAATGATGACATATTGTCGTTTACAGCAACATGGATGGACCTTGAGAACATTATATGGAGTGAAATAAGTAAATCAGAAAAAGCTAAGAACTGTGTGACTTCACACATAGGTGGGATATAAAACTGAGATTCATGGACATAGATAAAACTGAAGTGGTTACCAGGGGGAAGGGAACATGTGGCAGGGAGGAATGAGACTTGAGAAAATGAGGAGTGGGTTTGCGGTCAGGGGAAGGGTTTAAAAAGGGACCAATATAAGTTGATGGAAAATGATTTTACTTTGGGTGATGGGTACAAAACATAATGAACGTTCAAATGCTTTAGAAATGTTCACCTGAAACCTATGTACTCTTTTTGATCCATGTCATCCTGTTAAATTTGCTAAATGAATATTTTTTAAAAAGAAGCAATATGAAAATATCTTTTTTTTTTCATTTAGTGAGAGGAGGGGGAACAGAGACAGACTTCTGACTGAGCCCATCCTGGATCTACCCAGATAGCCCATTAGGGGACAATACTCTGCCCATCTGAGGCCCTTGCTCTGTTGCATCAGGAGCCATTATTTAGTGCCTGAGCAAGAGTCCATGGAGCCTACTTGCTCCAACTGAGTTTCGGCTGCAGGAGAGGAGAAGAGACAGAGAAGTGACAATGGAAGGGTGGAGAAGCAGGTGGGTGTTTCTCCTGTGTGGCCTGACCAGAAATCGAATCTGTGACAACCATATGCCATGCTAATGTTCTACCACTGAGCCAACTATTATTGTGCTTACATAGATTCTAGTGTCACCCTGAATGCATCCCCCCTCCCTGTATTCCCCTCAACATCTCCCTTCACCCCCTCCCCATAGCAAACCCCTTCCTTCTTTTCAGGTTTATCCCATCCTATCATCCCCTTTCCCTCTGTCCTCTTTTCCTCTGGTCCCTTTGATCTCTCCTCTGTCTCAATTCTGTTCTTCAGTTCACATTATTTATTGGAATTCCTCAAATGAATGAAGTCATATGATATTTTTCTCTTTCTGCCTGGCTTATTTCACTTAACATCTTAGTTTCCACATCCATCCATGTTGTCACAAAAGGTAAGATTTCCATCTTTTTCATGGCCCCATAGTATTCCATTGTATCATATATATGTACCATTGCTTTTTAATCCACTCATCCACTGATGGACACTTAGGTTTTCAGATTTTCACTATTGTGAACAATGCTGCCATAAACATGGGAGTACATTTCATCTTTTGAAACAGTGCTATGGCCCTGGCCAGTTGGCTCAGTGGTAGAGCGTCAGCCTGGCATGCAGAAGTCCTGGGTTTGATTCCCAGCCAGGGCACACAGGAGAAGCACCCATCTGCTTCTCCACCCCTCCCCCTCTCCTTCCTCTCTGTCTCTCTCTTCCCCTCCTGCAGCCAAGGCTCCATTGGAGCAAAGATGGCCCGGGCACTGGGGATGGCTCCTTGGCCTCTGCCCCAGGCGCTAGAGTGGCTCTGGTTGCAACAGAGCGATGCCCCAGATGGGCAGAGCATCGCCCCCTGGTGGGCGTGCCAGGTGGATCCCAGTTGGGCGCATGCGGGAGTCTGTCTGACTGCCTCCCCTGTTTCCAGCTTCAGAAAAATACAAAAAAAGAAAAAAAAAAGAAAAGAAACAGTGCTATGGTGTTCTTGGGATATATTCCTAAAAGTGGGATGGCTGAGTCAAAAGGCAGCTCAACATCACTAATCAGTAGAAAAATGCAAATTAAAACCACAATGAGATAACACCTCACACCAGTCAAAATGGCAGTCATTAACAAAACAACACAGAATAAAGTCCTGGCGAGGATGTGGAGAAAGGGGAACCCTCCTGCACTGTTGGTGGGAATGCAGACTGGTGCAGCCACTGTGAAAAACAGTATGGAGATTCCTCAAAAATTAATATTTTTAATTAATATTTTAAAACTCTTTCCTATAATATAATTTAGTTTTGTGTACCTCTTTTATTGTTCTTATTTAAGTATTAAACACATGAAATAATAAACAACCTTTCAATATGTTGTTGTTTTATACTTATAACGATCATTAGGGCAAAGAACGGTTGTTAAATTATTTAAATCCCACCACTGGCAAGGCCTCTAATTAAAATTCTTCTAGGCAGGTAAGAGTGGAGGGCAGAAGTTTCTCCTGAACGTGTTGCTCAAGTTGCCTTCAGGTCAAAAGCAATCTGCATACCACAGAGCTACATCTTAGGGTGATTCTTTCTGGTCTCCCATACTAGGTATGAGATAAATTAAAGTATGGTAGAAATACTCCAGCAAAAAAAAAAAAATACGAAAGTGGACTTCAAAATCAGTTAGTCCCAAGAACAAGGCAAATAACTTGCATTTTGTGGGGGCTTATGGCTAAACTGTCCCGTGTTCCCTTCCCTCTTTGTAAAACTCAAAACACCTTGTTCCCCCTTCTACCTCAGCTCTGCCATTGCCCTGTTGGCACTTCACTGGTGTAGCTACTGGTGGGCCTTTTGCAATACTTATACTTCTGTCTGTTTTACTTCACTAGCTAGTGACCTGGATGTGGACAAGGCACATGCTTTCCATGTACAGAAGGCCCACTGAAGGAAGGCCATAACTTCTTACCTGAGGCCTTTTAGACTGGTAGGGAGGCCCCCAAGTTTCAGCAAGGTATGGAGAAGCAAGAGCCCCAAAACCCTAAGCCTGGAAGTGCTGGAAAGAATAATTTAGGTCTGTTTTAATTCTTGCTGTATCCTCAGTGTAAAGTAGGAACTCAGAAAAAACATGCAAGAGCAGGAAAGATCCCAAACGGTGTAGGTCTCAAAATTAAGAGAGATGACGTCAGAGTAATGGCGGGGTAGGAAGCGATACCAATAAATCTCCCCCAAAACTCAACAAGATCTTCAACCAGAAACAGAAAAACCTATCCTTGGAGCCTCCAGATGTTTCGCAATACACCCAAAGGTATGATTGAGCGAAAAATTGGCTAAATATATAACCAAACCCCAAAGGAAATAGGGAGTAAGAAATGCTCCGCCTTCCTCACTAACCTAAACAGGGCGGCTTTCACTGGAAACTGAGAATATAGAAACTAAGGAGGGCAAAGTGGGTGAATAGATCCAGGCCACGGCACAAACGGCCGAACCAGGCTGTGGCACGGAGATCCAAGCCGAGGAAAAACTGTTCCTGTGACAACCCGGGCAATACAGCTAACACTGGTGCCAAACCCAGACAAAGAAAGACAAGCAGGGCAGCCATTTTACCCGATCTCCTGGTCGGCGCGCACAGATAGAGGGCATGAAATTCCTTCCAAAACCCCGGGAGTGTGCGCCCGTGTTGTACCACAGAAAGGCAGAGTCAGAGGCCTTTGTGTGGGCTGAAAGTGGAATCTCCAGGCTGCCCCAGCGCCCTGGGGGAGCTGTGCACGGGGACGGAGCGAGAACTAATTCCAACACTGGAACTTTTCCGTGTGGGAGGGAGTTTGACTCAGAGGCTGAAGCCGCTGGTCTGATATCCTGGTCTGCGCGTGCAGATAGTGAGCGAGAGATTCCTCCGAGTGCCTCAGCAGTGCCTGCCTGTGTTATCCCACAGAGGGGCAGAGTCAGGGGCCTTTGTGTGGGCCAAAAAGCAGAATCTCGGGCCGCCCCAGCACCCTGAGGGAGCCGCGCATGGGAAGGGAGCGAGAGCCAATTCCAACGCTGGAACTTTTCAGTGCGGGCGGGGGGTTTCACTCAGAGGGAGAGACTTCCGGTCTGACATCCTGGTCTCTGCGTGCAGATAGTGAACGAGAGTTTCCTCCAAGCGCCCCGGGAGTGGGTGCCCGCCCCTGTTACCAGACAGAGTGGCAGAGCCAGAGGTCTTTGAGTAGGCGGAAGCCCCGGCTGATTATGCTAGCAGCTCTGACTGACTGAGCCTTACCCAGAGCCCTGTGCTGAGTGGGAATAGAGTGGGGAGTTGCCAGCTCTTTGAGCCTCTTAGTATCCAGGCAGAAGCAGCAGCAACCCCATAGCTGGATTATCAGGCTACTAATTGAGGAAGGAAAAACTAGGAGAGAGGCTCCAGGAACACGGACTCTCTCACTGTCGGAGCCTATAAATGCTAATGAGCCTCGACTGCCAACGAGACTAAAGCACAATACATGACATCGCCATAGAGACTTATCAACTGCAAACCTCTACCTGAGTGTGCCAAAGGGGCAGAACCCGGGGTACAGAGTCACCGACCAGGAAGAGGGAGAGAAAAGAAAAAGCAAGAAGATAACCTCTCAAAATCAAGAATAATCCGCAGACTTTATAACCTATCCCATTTTATTATATTTGTTTGTTTGTTTCTCTTATCTTCATCATTGATTTTTTTTTCTTTTTTCCTCCTCCAATTTGGGCATTTAACTCTCTAACGGTCTTACTCTCTCCTCTCCTTGAACTACACTACCCATAAGTGTTACATCTCCCATTATCTTTTCTTTCCTCTTCCTTTCTCTCTAGGAGGGTTGCACTCCAAAACCCTTAAATCTCTCTCTCTTTCTCTCCTCTTTTTTCTTTTTTCTTCCTTTAGTGGTTCCCTCTTTTTTTTTCTCTCTCTCTCTTTCTTTTCTCCCTCTATATTAGTTTCTTCCTTTCTCCTTTACGTCTCCTCTCATTCAAACCTCAATAACAAACAAATTATCTTATCTGGGACTCAAACTTATGTTTGTGGCATTTTGGGGGTTTTTTACTTCACCTTTTTAACTCACTAGCAGTGCTCCCATCCCTGGCTCTCCATTTTATCAAGCTCTTGTTCCACTAAATACAATAGTAATTTTTTAATTTGTCCCCCCATTTTCCTGTTTCTCTCTTATTCCTCTCATCATAACTCTTAATCAACCAACACCTAAACGCAAATCATTTTATTCTTGATCCAAATTGTTTCATTATTTGCTTTTTGTGGGTCCATACCCTCTTTTTTTATTTTTATTTATTTATTTATTTATTTTTTTGGCCCCTTTATTATTTTTCCCTGATTCAGGCCCTCCATTACAGGCATTGTTTCTTCTATTAAATACAATATAATTCACAGTTCACCACAAGATTTTCTCAAGAAAGAGGGGAGAGCACAGGAGAGGAAAAAAAGAGGGGGGGAATAATTTTCTTTTTTTAAATTTTTTTCTAAATTTTTATATTATTTTCTTTTTCTTTATTTCATTATTAATTTTAAAAAAACTTTTTTCGATTTTTTATTTTTTTAACTTTTTATTCTTTATTAAATCTCATTAATACTATCAACAAAACCACCCTCAGATGCCATTAAGGAAAAGGAAATCGAATATCATGGATACAAAAGAAAGAGAGGTAACACAGATAGATGAGGAAAAATCTATGGAGAAAAAATTTAATATATTGGAAACCTTGGAGCTAAATGACAGAGAATTCAAGATAGAAATCCTAAAAATACTCAGAGATATACAAGAAAACACAGAAAGGCAATTTAGGGAGCTCAGAAAACAACTCATTGAACACAAAGAATTTGTGTAGTTTCAATTTGTCCAAGGAAATTGAAACTATAAAAACAAATCAAACAGAGATGAAAAACTCAATTCACGAGCTGAAAAACGAGGTAACAAGCTTAGCTAATAGAACAGGCCAGATAGAAGAGAGGATTAGTGAAATAAAAGACAAGCAACTTGAGGCACAACAGAGAGAAGAAGAAAGAGACTCAAAAATTAAAAAAAAAGAGATAGCCCTACAAGAATTATCTGACTCCATCAGAAAGAATAACATAAGAATAATAGGTATATCAGAGGGAGAAGAGAGAGAAAATGGAATGGAGAACATACTCAAACAAATAATAGATGAGAACTTCCCAAGCCTGTGGAAAGAACTAAAGCCTCAAATTCATGAAGCAAACAGAACTCCGAGTTTTCTTAACCCCAACAAATCTACTCCAAGGCACATCATAATGAAATTGGCACAAACCAATGGCAAAGAAAAAATTCTCAAGGCAGCCAGGGAAAAGAAGAATACAACATATAAAGGAAGGCCCATTAGATTATCATCAGATTTCTCAGCAGAAACTCTCCAAACTAGAAGAGTGGACCCCAATATTTAAAGTCCTGAAAGAGAGGAACTTTCAGCCATGAATACTATACCCATCAAAGCTATCCTTCAAATATGAAGGAGAAATAAAAACATTCACAGATACAGAAAAGATGAGGGAATTTATCATCAGAAAACCCCCACTCCAGGAATTACTAAAGGGGGTTCTCCAACCAGATACAAAGAACAAAAAAAAAAATAAAGCCACAAGTAAAAGCTCCAAGAAGAACACAATAAAACCAAATTTAAACTGTGACAACAACAAAAAGAAAGGGGGGAGAGGATGGAGATTAACAGTAGCAAAGGACGATGGAGTGGAAAAGTACTCACAAAATAGTTCACTACAATGAACAGGGTAGGAACCCTCTTCATTACTTAAAGTTAACCACCATTGGAAAAACTACCACTGAAGCACATGAGATAAAAAAGATAGCAACAGAGGAAAGATGTATGGAATACAACCAAATAAAAACAAAAGATAGAAAAAGCGAAAGAGAAGGATCAAACAAGACACAAAACTAACAGAAAGCAAGATATAAAATGGCAATAGGGAACTCACAAGTGTCAATAATTACACTAAATGTAAACGGATTAAACTCACCAATAAAAAGGCACAGAGTAGCAGAATGGATTAAAAAAGAAAATCCAATTGTATGCTGCCTACAGGAAACTCATCTAAGTAACAAGGATAAAAACAAATTCAAAGTGAAAGGCTGGAAAACAATACTCCAAGCAAATAACATCCAAAAAAAAGCAGGTGTAGCAATACTCATATCTGATAATGCTGACTACAAGACAACAAAAGTACTCAGAGACAAAAATGGCCATTTCATAATGGCTAAGGGGACACTGAATCAAGAAGACATAACAATTCTTAATATATATGCACCAAACCAAGGAGCACCAAAATATATAAGACAGCTACTTATCGACCTTAAAACAAAAACTGACAAAAATACAATCATACTTGGAGACCTCAATACACCGCTGATGGCTCTAGATCGGTCATCCAAACAGAGAATCAACAAAGATATAGTGGCCTTAAACAGAACACTAGAGCACCTGGATATGATAGACATCTACAGGACATTTCATCCCAAAGTGACTGAGTATACATTTTTCTCCAGTATACATGGATCATTCTCAAGAATTGACTATATGTTGGGCCACAAAAACAACATCAGCAAATTCAGAAAAACTGAAGTTGTACCAAGCATATTTTCTGATCATAAAGCCTTGAAACTAGAATTCAACTGCAAAAAACAGGAAAAAATTCCCACAAAAATGTGGAAACTAAACAACATACTTTTTAAAAATGAATGGGTCAAAGAAGAAATAAGTGCAGAGATCAAAAGATATATACAGACTAATGAAAATGACAATACGACATATCAGAATCTGTGGGATGCAGCAAAAGCAGTGATAAGAGGGAAGTTCATATCACTTCAGGCATAATTATGAACAAACAAGAGAGAGCCCAAGTGAACCACTTAACTTCCCACCTTAAGGAACTAGAAAAAGAAGAACAAAGACAACCCAAAACCAGCCGAAGAAAGGAGATAATAAAAATCAGAGCAGAAATAAATGAAATAGAAAACAGTAAAAGTATAGAAAAAATTAATAGAACAAAGAGCTGGTTCTTTGAAAAGATCAACAAAATTGACAAACCCTTGGCAAGACTTACCAAGGAAAAAAGAGAAAGAACTCATATAAACAAAATCCAAAATGAAAGAGGAGAAATCACCACGGACACCGTAGATATACAAAGAATTATTGTAGAATACTATGAAAAACTTTATGCTACTAAATTCAACAATCTAGAAGAAATGGATAAATTCCTAGAACAATACAACCTTCCTAGATTGAGTCAAGAAGAAGCAGAAAGCCTAAACAGACCTATTAGTAGAGAAGAAATAGAAAAAACCATTAAAAACCTCCCTAAAAATAAAAGTCCAGGCCCTGATGGCTATACCAGCGAAATTTATCAAACATTCAAAGAAGACTTGGTTCCTATTCTACTCAAAGTTTTCCAAAAAATTGAAAAAGAAGCAATAGTTCCAAACACATTTTATGAGGCCAACATAACCCTCATATCAAAACCAGGCAAGGATGGAAAAAAAAAACAAAAAAACAAACAAACAAAAAAAAAAAACCTATAGACCAATATCTCTAATGAATACAGATGCTAAAATACTAAACAAAATACTAGCAAATCGAATACAACAACATATTAAAAAAATAATACATCATGATCAAGTGGGATTTATTCCAGAATCTCAAGGATGGTTCAACATATGTAAAACAGTTAACGTAATACACCATATCAACAAAACAAAGAACAAAAACCACATGATCTTATCAATAAACGCAGAAAAGGCTTTCGATAAAATACAACACAATTTTATGTTTAAGACTCTCAACAAAATGGGTATAGAAGGAAAATATCTCAACATGATAAAGGCCATATATGATAAACCATCAGCTAACATCATATTAAATGGCACTAAACTGAAGGCTTTCCCCCTTAAATCAGGAACAAGACAGGGTTGTCCACTCTCTCCACTCTTATTTAATGTGGTACTAGAAGTTCTAGCCAGAGCAATCAGACAAGACAAAGAAATAAAAGGCATCCATATTGGAAAAGAAGAAGTAAAGGTATCACTTTTTGCAGATGATATGATCCTATACATCAAAAACCTCAAAGAATTCACAAAAAAGACTACTAGAAACAATAAGCCAATACAGTAACGTGGCAGGATACAAAATTAACATACAGAAGTAAATAGCCTTTCTATATGCCAACAATGAAACAACTGAGAACGAACTCAAAAGAATAATCCCCTTCACAATTGCAACAAAAAAACTTAAAATACTTAGGAATAAACATAACAAAGAATGTAAAGGACTTATATAATGAAAACTATAAACCATTGTTAAGAGAAATCGAAAAAGATATAATGAGATGGAAGAATATTCCTTGTTCTTGGTTAGGAAGAATAAATATAATCAAGATGGTCATATTACCCAAAGCAATATACAAATTTAATGCAATTCCCATCAAAATTCCAATGACATTTTTTAAAGAAATAGAGCAAAAAATCATCAGATTTATATGGAACTATAAAAACCCCCGAATAGCCAAAGCAATCCTGAAGAAAAAGAATGAAGCTGGGGGCATTACAATACCTGACTTTAAACTATATTATAGGGCCACGACAATCAAAACAGCATGGTATTGGCAGAAAAGTAGACACTCAGACCAATGGAACAGAATAGAAAGTCCAGAAATAAAACCACATATATATAGTCAAATAATTTTTGATAAAGGGGCCAAGAACATACAATGGAGAAAGGAAAGCCTCTTCAATAAGTGGTGCTGGGAAAACTGGAAAGCCACATGCAAAAGAATGAAACTGGACTACAGTTTGTCCCCCTGTACTAAAATTAACTCAAAATGGATCAAAGATCTAAACATAAGACCTGAAACAATAAAGTACATAGAAAAAGACATAGGTACTCAACTCATGGACCTGGGTTTTAAAGAGCATTTTATGAATTTGACTCCAATGGCAAGAGAAGTGAAGGCAAAAATTAATGAATGGGACTACATCAGACTAAGAAGTTTTTGCTCAGCAAGAGAAACTGATAACAAAATAAACAGACAGCCAACTAAATGGGAAATGATATTTTCAAACGACAGCTCAGATAAGGGCCTAATATCCAAAATATACAAAGAACTCATAAAACTCAACAACAAACAAATAAACAATCCAATAAAAAAATGGGAAGAGGACATGAACAGACACTTCTCCCAGGAGGAAGTACAAATGGCCAACAGATATATGAAAAGATGCTCATCTTCTTTAGTTATTAGAGAAATGCAAATAAAAACTGCGATGAGATACCACCTCACACCTGTTAGATTAGCTATTATTAACAAGACAGGTAATAGCAAATGTTGGAGAGGCTGTGGAGAAAAAGGAACCCTCATACACTGTTGGTGGGAATGTAAAGTAGTACAACCATTATGAAAGAAAGTATGGTAGAAAGAGAAACTGATAGCAAAAAACTGAAAATAGAACTACCTTATGACCCAGCAATCCCTCTACTGGGTATATACCCCAAAAACTCAGAAACATTGATACGTAAAGACACATGCATCCCCATGTTCATTGCAGCATTGTTCACAGTGGCCAGGACATGGAAACAACCAAAAAGCCCGTCAATAGATGACTGGATAAAGAAGATGTGGCACATATACACTATAGAATACTACTCAGCCATAAGAAATGATGACATCGGATCGTTTACAGCAAAATGGTGGGATCTTGATAACATTATACAAAGTGAAATAAGTAAATCAGAAAAAACCAGGAACTGCATTATTCCATACGTAGGTGGGACATAAAAGTGAGACTAAGAGACATTGATAAGAGTGTGATGGTTACAGGGGGAGGGGGGAAAGGGAGAGGGAAAGGGGGAGGGGAGGGGCACGGAGAAAACTAGATAGAAGGTGACAGAGGACAATCTGACTTTGGGTGATGGGTATGCAACATAATTGAAAGACAAGATAACCTGGACTTGTTATCTTTGAATATATGTATCCTGATTTATTGATGTCGCCTCATTAAAGAAATAAAATTTTAAAAAAAATTAAGAAGCAAGACTTCAACAAGATGAAGATACAGGAAGGCCATTTGCAGACTTTATCTTGCTCTCCAGCCCACTCCTTGTCCTGTGCCAACACAGCTTTTGCCTCCATTCCACCCTTCTTCCAAATTCCACTGAAGAGACTCCCATTGGAAGTCAGCAACACACACACACACACACACACACACACACACACAGACACAGAGAGAGCTGTGGCACAGCTGTGGACTTAGGACATGTGTAACAGTCCAGATGCCATAAAACACACCTAGAGGGTTTTAGCATCCTTCCATCCTTTCACATATGTTCTTCTAGAGCCGGAGTCCCCAAACTACAGCCTGAGGTCCGCATGCGGCCCCCTGAGGCCATTTATCTGTCCCCTGCCACACTTCCGGAAGGGGCACCTCTTTCATTGGTGGTTAGTGAGACCACCAATGATGCAAAGCAGCGTCACTCACGTACAGTACTACTTCCGGTAATCACGGCTCCAGAAGCACGTCATATCACTTGTTAGGGCTAGCAGTGACAAATATGGAACCGGACATTGACCATCTCATTAGCGAAAAGCAGGCCTATAGTTCCCATTGAAATACTGGTCAGTTTATTGATTTAAATTTACTTGTTCTTTATTTTAAATATTGTATTTGTTCCCGTTTTGTTTTGTTGTTGTTTTTTTTTTTACTTTAAAATAAGATATGTGCAGTGTGCATAGGGATTTGTTCATAGTTTTTTTTATAGTCCAACTCTCCAATGGTCTGAGGGACAGTGAACTGGTCCCCTGTGTAAAAAGTTTGGGGACCCCTGTTCTAGAGCCTCATAGCCATTCTATGAGGCTTAAGCTATGAGACCCACTTTCCCTAGAAGGGATTGAGACTCAGAGAGGTAAGTCCCACAACCTTGGTCACAAAACTGAGAAACGAGGGGCTGTTATTTCAACCTATATTTAGCTAAATCAAGATCCCTGAAGTGGGTGGAAAGGTCTGAGTGAGCCTAGCACCCACTCTTTCTTACTGGTCATCAGAGCGAGCCTTTTAGACAGTATAATAGAAAGTGAAGTAACCCTGTGCCTCTCCTCTCTTGCTCAAGAATGAGAATATGTCACTCTGTACTGCAAGGGTCAGATTGGAGCCAAACACCACGATGTCATACACTGGGCAGCGCAGAGAAGATCATATATTTGGGAGATAGAATGCCAGAGTGTAAGCCTGGCTTCTCTTCCTCCTAATGGTGAGATCTGGAACAAGCTGTACACAGTTTCAGAATATTCCTAGCCCCAGCTTTGATCATAACTCCTTTCTCCCTTGGGAATGATGAATTCATTTTCTTTTTCATTAACTGAGAGTCAGGGAGGCAGAGACAGACTCCCACATGCACCTCAACTGGGATCCACCCAGCCAGCTCTATACCTGGTCATGTTTTGCCCATCTGGGCCAGTACTCCGCTGCAAGGCAACCAAGCCACTTCAGTGCCTCAGGTGAGGTGAGGCCATGAAGCCATCCTTAGCGCCCAGGGCCAACTTTGTTGAACTATTCAAGCTATGGCTGCAGGAAGAGAAGAGAGAGAGAGAGAGAGAGAGAGAGAGAGAGAGAGAGAAAGAGAGAGAGAAATGAAGTGGTGGAAGTGGTAGAGAAGCAGATGGTTGCTTCTCCTGTGAATCTTGATCAGGAATAGAACCCAAGAATTCCACACACTGAGCCAACACTCTACCTGCTGAGCCAAACAGCCAGGGCTGATGAATTCATTTTATAAGTTTCTAGGTTCTCTAAGATTAAAAGCTAGATTTTGCTTCAGACTATGGCACAAAGAAGGTTCTGGATGCCCTCTGCCAACTAGCACACTAGTCTGAGTGCTGCTGTGATTTGAAACTCTACATCTAGAAACAAACTTGCCCAAGCATGACTTTTGCCCAAGTCCACTATCAACCACTGGGTGTGTAGTGAAGCCCAGACTGGTGATGAATTCTAAGTAGAGAATTCATCTAGTGGAGTCTCTAAGGTAGGGCTCTAGAGTCTAGTGCATAGGCATTCCAGCTGTGCAGTTTCCTGGGCAGCTGCCTTATCCAGGACAAGGATTCTATGGGATAGCATTTCCTGGGGGGATAAGTCTCAACCTCTCCCCAGGGAAACTCAGGCTCCAAAGCCTAGAACTGTACAGGACATTGAAGGGGTACCAAATCTGCCATCCCAAATTATGTCTCTTTGGCATAAGAATTACTTTACCCTGGTTAATTTTAAGAAACAGCAGAATGGTGGGATCTTGATAACATTATACGAAGTGAAATAAGTAAATCAGAAAAAAACAAGAACTACATGATTCCATACATTGGTGGAACATAAAAACGAGACTAAGAGACATGGACAAGAGTGTGGTGGTTACCAGGGGTGGGGGTAGGGAGGACATGGGAGGGAGGGAGAGAGTTAGGGGGAGGGGGAGGGGCACAGAGAACTAGATAGAGGGTGGCGGAGGACAATCTGACTTTGGGCGAGGGGTATGCAACATAATTTAATGACAAAATAACCTAGACATGTTTTCTTTGAATATATGTACCCTGATTTATTAATGTCATCCCATTACCATTAATAAAAATTTATTAAAAAAAAAAAAAGAAACAGCAGAAAAGGAACCCTCATCCACTGTTGGTGGGACTACAAATTAGTACAACCATTATGGAAGAAAGTATGATGGTACCTCAAAAAACTAAAAATAGAACTACCATGTGACCCAGCAATCCCTCTACTGGGTATATACCCCCAAAACTCAAAAACACTGGTACATAAAGACACATGCAGCCCCATGTTCATTGCAGCATTGTTCACAGTGGCCAAGACATGAAAACAACCAAAAAGCCCTTCAATAGATGACTGGATTAAAAAGCTTTGGTACATATATACTATGGAATACTACTCAGCCATAAGAAATGATGACATCAGATCATTTACAACAACATGGATGGACCTTGATAACATTATACTGAATGAAATAAGTAAATGAGAAAAAACTAAGAACTGTATGATTCCATACATAAGTGAGACATAAAACTGAGACTCAAAGACATGGACAAAAGTGTGGAAGTTACAGGGGGAGGGAGGAGAGGGAGGGACAGTGGGGAGGGGAGGGGCACAATAAAACCCAGATAGAAGGTGACAGAAGACAATTTGACTTTTTTAATGGGTATGCAAAATAATTAAGTGTCAAAATAAACTGGAAATGTTTTCTCTGAACATATGTACCCTGATTTATTAATGTCACCCCATTAAAGTTAATTTTAAAAATCACAAATTTTAAAGAAACAGCAGATTTAGAAGAAAATCTGAAAACTGAATAGAAGTTGCCCTTTTGTAAAACATTTACATTTATAAGGGAAATCTCCATTTATAAAGATGTCACTCTTTCCCTAGAAACTTACTGAGGAAGAACACAAGACCTAAATCTGCATAATAGCCATATTCTTGTTTACTGTGTTTTTCCTGGCAACCTCCAGGAACTGGCTTTCCCCACCCCCAACATTTTCTTTGTTTTCAGCTAGAGATAATATTTAAGATGATGGCTTGGGTCATTTTGGGAAGTTACTCAGTTTTCCTGGGTCTCTTCGATGTATACAGGAGGTAGGTATTCTTAGTAATAAATTTCTGTTTGTTATTCTTCTGCTCATTTGTCTTCTATTATAGAGAGAGGGTTCTAGGCCAAGAACCTAGAAGGGTAAAGGAAACATTATTTTTGCTCCCCTATAGTGTATATGAGGAGTACTGGGGGCTGCAGTGTGAAGGCTAACCCCAACCCTATACCCTGCTGCCTCATGTTCAGCTTCTGTGGTGCTTCTTCTGTGTTGAGGCAAAATCTTGACTAAAATCAAGTTTTCTTATTTTTGTCAAGTGTTGGGGCAATCTGGCTTTTTAGCCATTCATTTTATTTGTATTGTAAGTGTTTTTCTTATGAGACTTACTGTGGAGTTTAGGTTGGTGAGGATACTGTTAAGCCAAATTCGGAGGGACCCAAAACATGAAAGACAGGAACAAAGTCCATCGTTTACACATCAAAGCTTTATTGTCTAGCTTGGCCAAGCAGCAGCAGCTCCGACACAAATCTGAGGGAGAGCATGCCGACCCTTTGTTCTACTTAGTTTTTATAGTTTTGTAAGTGGGAAGTACAGAAGCAAAAATTGCAATTAGGAGCCCCTTACCACTATTGGTTATAGTCATATGTCCTTTAACATGATAGGACCACGTTAAATTTGCAAGCCATACATCCTTATGGGGAAAACAAAGTTTATAAGCCAACACAATGGTAGAAAGATGTCTCTTTACATATTAAAAGGTACTCCTATATTATCTAGTGTTCATCTGCTATCTCTCTGTCCCGAGTCACACGTGTTAACCACACGCATTTACATAGGAGAGGTAGTTTCGGTGGGGACAAATGCCCGCAAATGGCTCATTGCTAAGAGAAAAGGTTTATTTTGGCTTTTCTCTCCCTGTACCTGGCTAGCCATTCACCCTTTCCCCACAGGTGTGGTGGAATGTCTGGGGATCCATGTTTCCTCCCCTTTGCATTTACAATACAATGCCAAGGGCCATCCTGACTATGCCAATCACACAGTACAGAGACTATTCTCACAATTTCTCTGCACACCTTAACCCAAATTAGTAAAATGTTCTCCAAGCCTCTTAAAATATTAATATTAATTCTGTAGCCTTTGGTACTTCACAACACCTGCGGGTGAAATGGCTCAGTGGCTCCTCAGATACAAACTGATATTTGATTTATACGCAGTGAGCAGACATACTGGATAAATAACTAATTGGAGACCACAGGCTTGGGGTCCTGGGCTGACTGTGGGGGATATAGGTCAGAGTGAATTGCTTGTAGTTCAGTGCCAATAAGCAAGAGGCCACTTTCTGGAAAATGTCTGGTACATTGCACTTCCACAAGTCTTTCTCCTTTGAACTACGGAATTGTTGTAAGGTATCAAAAGGTACAGAATTAATATTAATATTTTAGGAAGCTTAAAGAACATTTTATTAATTTGGGCTAGGCATGCAGAGAGATTTTGAAAATGATCTTTGTACTTGTGTGATTAGCATCAAAACCAGGATGGCCGATGGCATTGTATTGTAAATGAAAAGGGGAAGGGGAGTTGGATTCTCTGACCTCCCCTCACACCTGTGAGGAAGCAAGTGAATAGCTAGCCAGGTGCAAGAAAATAAAGATTAAATTAAGCCTTTTCTTATATTGATGGGCCATTTACAGGCGTTTGTCCCCATGGAAACTACCCCTCTCCTCCTGAAAGAGTGTAGTTAATGTATATATATCTCTGAAAAAAGGAATGACAGGTGAACACTAGAAAATATAGGAATCTTTTAATACTTAGAGTGACATTTTAACCATTGTGTTATCTTGTAAGTTTTAATGTATAGAAACATTTTTTATGAATCCTATAGACAAATGTTATGAACTTGCTAATGAATCGTGTCCTATCCTCCACACCCCTTCATCCTTTTCCCAAACCTATATAGGTGAAAACAAAGGTTATGCTGTGATGTCAGGCTTTTTCCTCACTTATGTATAATTAAGGGTATATAACCAGTCCCTAGACTATTTGTATGGCCTGAAGCCACAGCCACCATCACAGCTGCCTGGTCAGTAGCCGCGGCCACCATCACAGCCACCTGGACCATGCAGGTTCCCATTTGATTCAGACAGACGATAATGAAACAATGAAGCCAAGAACTGGTGGGCCATCATCTTTATAATATTTTCCACCTGGTGGGCAAGAAATGCACACAGTGGGAAAACACTTCCCTTTCCATTCATGGCTCCCAAAGCCACTGACTTATCCAAGTTTCCTAGAATCAAAGGTTTCTACCTCACTAGCCTTATTCACCTCTGTTCCCTATCTCCATCTCCCTGCACAAACTATGCACAAACTGGGTACTCCTTCAGCACCCTGCCATCTTGGCTGCTTCTCCTCTTCTCCACTTGGCCTTCCTCTTCTCTCCTTTCTAATGCTAATCTCAGGAACCAAGAGAGAGCAAGCTCCCAGTTTGCTCCCATTTTATAGTGTAGAAATCAAAACCTTTAATCCAATATACAAATAAGGAAGTCTCTGATACAAAGTCATTAATCTGAGACATAATTGGATTCCTCATGAGAGTGCACCACCCCACATCATGCAACAGTCAAGGGTGTGGGTAAAAGCTTAGTCTTAAAACTAAGCCTTAGGCTATAACAACCTGGCCTGCTTGCAGGCTGTCCCCCACACACAATACAAACTATAAGCGAGTCAACATATCTATCATTTTTTTTTTGGCATATTCAGAAGGTGCTTTTATTTTTTTCTGCTGTTTTTACTTTTTAATTTTTATTTATTTTTTATTATTAATTTTAATGGGGTGACATTGATAAATCAGGGTACATATGTTCAGAGAAAACATCTCTAGGCTATTTTGACATTGGTTATTTTGATGGTGCTGTATTATCATTACCCAAAGTCCAATTGTCTTCCATCACCTTCTAACTGGTTTTCTTTGTGCCCCACCCCTCCCCAACCTTCTGCCTCTCCTCCCACCCTCCCTCCTGTAACCACCACACTCTTGTTCATGTCTCTGAGTCTCATTTTTATGTCCCACCTATGTATGGAATCATATAGTTCTTAGTTTTTTCTGATTTACTTATTTCATTCAGTATAATGTTATCAAGGTCTATCCATGTTGCTGTAAATTATCCAATGTCATCATTTCTTATGGCTGAGTAGTATTCCATAGTATGTATGTACCAAAGCTTTTTAATCCACTCGTCCACTGATGGACACTTGGACTTTTTTCCAGATCTTTGCTATTGTGAACAATGCTGCCATAAACATGGGGGGGGGGTGCATTTCTCCTTTTGAAACAGTGCTATGGTGTTCTTGGGGTATATTCCTAACACTGGGATAGCTGGGTCAAAAGACAGTTTGATTTTCAATTTTTTGAGGAATCTCCATACTGTTTTCCACCAGTCTGCATTCCCATCAACAGCGCAGGAGGGTTCCCTTTTCTCCACATCCTTGCCAGCACTTATTCTGTGTTGTTTTGTTGATGAGTGCCATTCTGACTGGTGTGAGGTGATATCTCATTGTGGTTTTAATTTGCATTTCTCTAATGATTAGTAATGTTGAGCATTTTTTCATATGCCTATTGGCCATCTGTTTGTCCTCTTTGGAGAAGTGTCTATTCATTTCTTTTTCCAATTTTTTAATTGGATTGTTTGTCTTCCTGGTGTTGAGTTTTACAAGTTCTTTATAAATTTTGGTTATTAACCCCTTATCAGACGTATTGTCAAATATGTTCTCCCATTGTATAGTTTGTTTTTTTATTCTGTTCTTATTGTCTTTAGGTGTGCAAATGCTTTTCAGTTTGATATCGTCCCATTTGTTTATCCTGTCTTTTATTTCACTTGACCGTGGAGATAAATCCGCAAATATATTGTTGCAAGAGATGTCAGAGAGCTTACTGCCTATGTTTTCTTCTAAGATTCTTATGGTTTTACAGCTTACATTTAAGTCTTTTATCCATTTTCAGTTTATTTTTGTGAATGGTGTAAGTTGGTGGTCTAGTTTCATTTTTTTGCAGGTAGCTGTCCAATTTTCCCAACACCATTTGTTGAAGAGACCGTCTTTACTTTATTGTATGCTCTTACCTCCTTTGTCAAATATCAGCTGTCCATGAAGGTGTGGGTTTATTTCTGGGTTCTCTGTTCTGTTCCATTGACCTATATGCCTATTCTTATGCCAGTACCAGGCTGTTTTGAGTACAATGGCCTTGTAGAATAACTTGATATCCGGAAGTGTGATACCTCCCACTTTATTCTTCTTTTTCAAGATTGCTGAGGCTATTTGTGTTAATTTTAGCAAAATGTGTTCTATATCTTTGAAGTATGTCATTGGTATTTTAATTGGTATTGCATTGAATTTATAAATTGCTTTGGGTATCTATCATATTTAAAAACTTATTTGACCAACACTATTATAGATGCACACAATTTGGGACTGTTGCCCCGTGTAAGATATATGCAGCCGGCATATTTAATAAATTTCTTCCCTTAATAAAACTTTTCCAAATTCATCTGGACTCGGTGTCTCTACGTGAATTCAATGAAATGAGGTACAGTGCCTTTCAGAATCTGGGGTGCAGTACTTTATAACAGAATGATAAGTGTGTTTGTGCAGAAATTCAGCAGCTGTTGGGCCATTTCCAGTGCCTCATGTCTCATCCCAAAAGGTCCACAGCATGCCAAACAGGGACTTTTTCAAGCAGGGCAAAACACTTGTTTGTCATCTTTTACTTTAATCAATCAAGGGGAAACTGCTCTAAAGTAAACAATGTTAACTTAAAGAAGTGTACTGAATTGAGAGATCAGAATCTCCCACTTCCTTATTTGGGGTTGCTGCAAATAAGAGGGTGACTCTACACATCAAATGGGTTGGTCTGCAGTTCAGTGGTGCCTGGTGTTAAAATTAAAGTTTGGTTTTCCTGTCTCTAATTTGTACACATCACCTCTGAAGTGCCTGCAGTGTAGACACTGAATTAACAGGGCCAGAAGCCTTGAGGCTGAAGGTCTGAGCCTCATGAACTGCTGAGATGCCAAATACTTTCATTTTTGAAGGTCAGTGAAATCACTTTAAAATAAAATGTGGTTGTTTCCCCCCCCCCCCATCTTTAAATTGCTTCACATAGCAAATCATTGATCTTTATTTGCCTTGGTTAAATGGTGATGGTGGGTACCTTGGGGATCTCCTCTCACTCTGTGCTGGAACGGGAGGTGACCTCCCTGATTTTTAATCCCAACTGGATGGCAACCAAGCATTCCCTTATCGCATCCATGAACATCCTAGCAGCAAAGTAAGAAGGCTTAAGGTGTTCTTTGTTCTGGGAGTCCTAGGAAGGGAGAGGCAGACACATCAGGATAAAAACAAAACAAGCCCAAACTGGGGCAGCAGGAATAGGAGGGGACCACCAGACATGTCTAGGTACAGGGACTAACCAGGGGAAGGCCAGAGGAGAGACCCAGCTTCCTGAGTGCAAGGGGCATTGGGAGCACTGAAAGGAAAAGAGAAATGGCTGCTGTAGAAGAAGTCAAAGGTGAGGCAGAGGGGCCCCGCTGATTTTGATATTAAATCTGGCAAAAGAAAACATGGACACTGCAATTTCCTTTTTATTCTTCTGTTTTAAAATGCCAAAGGGATTATGAAACATATGAGAAACTAGCATGCATACTCAAGAGTTTGATTACCTTATTCTATTTAAGGAGTCCATGCTTTTCTTTGGATTATTGTCCCCAAGGCCTCCCCAAGATTTTTCACGTACTGTTGGTTAGGGTTGTGGAATTTGTTTGCATAATAACCTCATGACTGGCAGCCAGCATGATGCCACCTATGGTGCAACTCATATTTCTGATGTGTTCTGTTGGTTTGAGGGACTACAGGCCACATGTGTATGAGGGTAGTGCTATAATTTTCCAAAGGAAAGAATACCTTTCAAATTATTAGTGTGCTTGATTTTATAATCCATTTTCCCCACTTTCTTTTTTTTTTTTTTTTTTTTTTTTTTTTTGTATTTTTCTGAAGCTGGAAACAGGGAGAGACAGACAGACTCCCGCATGCGCCCAACTGGGATCCACCGGCACACCAACCACGGCCGACGCTCTGCCCACCAGGGGTCGATGCTCTGCCCATCTGGGGCATCGCTCTGCCGTGACCAGAACCACTCTAGCGCCTTGAGCAGAGGCCAAGGAGCCATCCCCAGCACCCGGGCCATCTTTGCTCCAATGGAGCCTCAGCTGCGGGAGGGGAAGAGAGAGACAGAGAGGAAGGAGGGGGGAAGTAGAGAAGCAAATGGGCGCTTCTCCTATGTGCCCTGGCCGGGAATCGAACCCGGGTCCCCCGCATGCCAGGCCGACGCATTTTCCCCACTTTCAATATGAACTTTGACAGGAAAGGTGTATTATGTTCTCACACAATTCAGTAGTTAGATCTGTCAGACTGACTTTTTCAGCAGAACAGAGTTTGCTGTATTTCTGATACCTGTTATGTGGGGGGGAGGTAGGGGTGTGTGTGTGTGTGTGTGTAGCAGGGGCTATTGTGTGTAAGTAGCTGGAAAACTCAGTAATAAAGCAATATGATCATTGCTATCTTTGAGGTGGTAGTTGGCTTTGTGGACAGAGTGGTTTCTTGTAGGGTTTGGAGCCTGGAATCTTTCCCTACACCCCTTGTAGTCAACCCTCCATTATTTATTTTTTTTACCTTTTTTTCCTTTTTTAAAATTTTATTTAGAAAATTAAATTTAACAGGGTGACATTGATCAATAAGAGCACATAGGTTTCATGTAAACATTTTTATAACATTTGAACTATTGATTATGTTGTATACCCATCACCCAAAGTCAAATCATTTTCTGTCACCTTATATTTGTCCCTATTTACACCCTTCCTTCATCTCCCTTCCCTCACATCCCCTTTCTCCTGGTATCCACTTCAATTTTAGTAGCGTTGGTGGTATAGTGGTTAGCATAGCTGCCTTCCACTTCAATTTTATCTATGTCCATGAGTCTCAGTTTTATTCCCACCTATGTGTGACATCATACAGTTCTTATCTTTTTCTGATTTACTTATTTCACTCAGTATAATGTTCTCAAGGTCCATCCATGTTGTTGTAAATGGCATAATGTTGTCCTTTTTTATGGCTGACTAGCATTCCATTATATATATATGTATCACATCTTCTTTATCCTATAGAGCCATGATAATCAAAACAGCATGATATTGGCAGAAAGACAGACCAATAAAACAGAATCAAGAGCCCAGAAATAAAACCACATATATATGGACAAATAATCTTCCATAAAGGAGCCAAAAACACATAATGGAGAAAAGAAAGACTTCAATAAATGGTGCTGGTAAAATTGGAAAGCCACATGCAAAAGAATTAAACTTGAATATAATTTGTCACCCTGCACAAAAATTAATTCAAAATGGATCTAAGAACTAAATATAACACCAGAAATTAAATAGGACATAGAAGAAAACAGAGGTACTAAGCTCATGGACCTTGGATATAGAGAACTGTTGGGCAAATAAGTTTGTAAAATGTGATTTTTATGTTTGCTCACTTTGTTAAAAATGGCACTGCCCAGTTGAAACTGCTAATTACCTTCCTGCTTGGGAAAGGCCATTGTTATGCTAATGTTGCTGGAGGGGAGGTTTTTGCACCAAGAAAAGTTTGTGAAGAAGCAGAAGGAGAAAGAAGGATAAAGAAGCAGCAGCCAAGATGGCAGGGTGCTGAAGGAAAAGCCAGTTTGTGCAGAGATGAGAAGGAAAAAGGTGTACAGATGGGGAACCAGAGCTGACTAAGACTGGTGGGGGCCTTTGATTCTAGGAAAACCTGGAAAAGATTCTTCTGGTTGTGGAACTGGAGAATGTATGAGTGGATTTTGGTGCTCTGTGAGTTTTTACTCACCTGCCGGGTACGAGGCTAGAATAAAGGAATGGCCCACCAGTTTTTGGCTCCGCAGTTTCTTGACTGTCCACCCGAATTCAATGGAAACCTGCATGTGAATGGCCGTGATGATCGTGACTACTGGCTCTACAAGAACAATTTATGAATTTGACCCCAAAGGCAAGGGAAATAAAGGCAAAAATAAGTGATTGGGACTATATCAAACTAAAAAGCTTCTGCACAACAAAAGAAACTGACAACAAAACAAATGAGCAGGCAATGAAACAGGACATGATATTTGCAAACAACAGCTGTGATAAGGAGTTAATATCCAAAATATGTAAAGAACTCACAAAGTTCGGCAACAAACAAGCAAACAATCCAATTAAAGAAATAGGAAGAGAACTTGAACAGACACTTATCCAAAAAGGACATACAAATAGCCAACATATATTTGAAAAAATGCTCATTTTCATTAGCTATTAGAGAAAGGCAAATCAAAACCACACTACAATACCACCTCACATTTGTTCAATTTGTTATTATCAACAAGATAGTTATGAACAAGTGTTGGAGAGGCTGTGGAGAAAAAAGAACCCTCATTCACTGATGGTGGGAATAAAAATTAATACAATCATTATGGAAGAAAATAAAGTGGTTCCTCAAAAAACTAAGAATAGAACTAACATATAATCCAGCAATCCCTCTACTGGGTATCTACACCAAAAACTTGAAAACATTAGCATTTAAAGACACATGCACCCCCAGTTCCTCCACTTTTTTGTCTCTTCCACTGCTCCAGCCCCTTACTAGTCTTCATGGGTTCAGACTGGTGCTAAGAGAGCAAAGAGTTTTAAGGCCACATCTGTCTATGTTATTTCCCTGTCTAGAACCTTTCCATTGCATTCCACTGTGTGTGGGATAGAAGGCAAAATGGTTACAATTCCAGCCAGTCAATCTGGCCACACCCCTTGGCATCCTACGTTAACAAAAAGAAAGATGAGTCTTCAGGTGCTTTGGCCACAGCCACTCATAGGGTTGACCCAACTAAACACCACTGCTACCGTGTACCTCACAGGGGCATTGGGACCATGACCTTTACTCATTCTATCCTCTAGGAAAGGGATCTGATCGTATCACAGCAAACCATGAGTGAAGCTGAATGGTTCCTCTTAGCTCTTTCAGAATAGCCCCTTTATTTGCCATTGCAATTTTGTTCAGAAGTGTTTGACAGTCTTAAACAGTGTGTATAGAAAAACGAGCCCTGGAGTAGAAATCAGCAATCTGGGGTTCTAGTCCCCACTTTACAAGTAACTCCTGAGGATTCGTGTTAATGTTAATTCTCTTCTTTGTTCCGCTGTTTCTTCTTCTGTAAAATCAAAATAAAATAACAATACTTGCCGACCCAAAGCATTGCTCTCTCTTTTTCCTGGATCATTTGGTTGAATAATTGCTGAGGCTCAGGGACTTATTTTCATTTACTTTATTCTACATTTTTGTTAATTCAGCTTCTGCCTGTGCATGTAGTCAGAACATCTTATTTTATTTCAAATCCTTTTATTTCATCACATGCTGCACTGGACAATACACCATTTTCCTGTAGTCCCTTGGTAGGAAACTTGGCTCCTTCTCATGATACAGCCACTTCTGGACCACTATGGAAGGTCGTTTCTTGAAGGTGCACCTGAAAACTTGCTCCATGGGAGTATGGTGGGGTATGTAAGGTCTCCTGGGGCAGTACAGGCACAAGTGTGAACATGATTTGCTCCTTTCCCTCTCTTGGGCCTCTGGTATCATTTGCAAGGACTTGTCTAAATGATAGTGAACTGAGCTAGGAAGACAGACCCAGTCCTCTTGGCTCAAGATGAATTGCTGCTCAGCCTAGGGACTTCAGACCACTCCAATCCCTGTAGTGAATTCCGCTTCCTCCTGTTGCCTACAAAACCCATTCCACTTGCTCTGCCTGTCTAAAGAGACCTATCACTTTCTATTATTTCCCTTGTTCCAGTGGTGTTGAGCCAACTTAGGTAGAAACTGCTGGCTTCACTAGTGAGTCAGGGTGCAGCACTGGAAAAAGGGAACCAGGGAACTCCAGGGAAGTCTTCATTGGTACAATATATAATAATACACAGACATATTCACGTATAGGCATGCCTGTGCTCACATATACACTTGCATATGTTAATATGTGCATGTGCACATACTATCACACCCATACACTTGCACATATTCACATATATACATGCGCACACACACCCACATGTGCCCATACACACAGGAACATACAGCACACATGCATAAACCTGTGCATCTCTGGTCCTCATGAGCTGGCAGCTTTCTATCCCTCTACTCTAATGCAACATACTTTGCTGTAGCCCTCTAATCTACCAGCAAGATGGATGTCATGGTCTCCTTTACCACTGCATACCTAATCCAAAAAAGCTTGGTTGTGGGTTTGATTGTCCTCTACCTTCTCTTTATTATTTGTATTGTTCTACTTCTACCTTCAAGTGATGCCTCATTGGATAGAATCAGGGGACTTCATAGATGGTCTGATATCATCCCACAGCTTCACTGGCCACTTGGACTTTTTGATTTGAGACCTTGTACCTTGGCCCTGGGGGCTGTTGCGGAGAATGCTCAGGGCTGCACACGCAGGCTTGGCACTTGTTGCCCAGTCAATTGGCTGGTAATGGTGTGCTGCTTTCCCCACACTGTTGCTTACAAAAAAGAAGCCAAGAGGAGGAACAGTTCAGCCCTTTCTAAACCATCATGTCACTCTTAGACATGTAGTGAAGCCTGACTTGTGGTGGCACAATGGATAGAGTGTTGACCTGGAATGTTGAGGTCTGTGGTTTAAAACCCTGGGCTTACTCAGTCAAGGCACATATGAGAAGCAACTACTACAATGCTTCCTGCTCCTTACCCCTTTCTAAAGTAAATAAATGAAATATTTTTTAAAAAGAAAGAAAAGAAAGAGCATGCTTGAAAGAAAGAAAGAAGAAAGAAAGAAAGAAAGAAAGAAAGAAAGAAAGAAAGAAAGAAAGAAAGAAAGAAAGAAAGAACACCACCACGCCCATTTGAATCCCTGACTTTCCTTTCTGTAGCTTGGACAAACAATTTTGTTTCTAAGCCAAACAATTTTCACACAGTGCTTTTGTAAAGTGTATGCAAGCTTTGGTTTTTGTTTCTTTATTTTGGCTTTGTTTTGATTCATTTGTTCTAGGCTTTTTCTAATCTCCTAGCAACACTTTCCAATGGGCTTTGGGGGCGGGGGATGGCACTGGCAGCCTGTACATAGTGAAGAGGACCAAGATTGCAGTCTGATTCTGTCATATATGGTATGATCTTAGAAAAGGCAATGAACAGACAGTAACCACCCTCAGGGCTCCTAGAGGACTATGTAACAGAATTCAGGTGCAAGAGTGCTATAAACTGTAGTTACACCTAGGTTTGGTTGCTGTTTTTGCTCATTATAATCCTCAGTTGTGATGAAGCAACTGTGGGGCCTGGCCTTCTGGGATTCATCATGACAAACCTTCCATTACCCTGCAGAAAGGACATGGTTTGGGTTGAAGTGGTAGCTCATCCTGGGCTATTGGACCATTTGAGTCAGTACCCACTCCAATGACTTCACTTTAACTTGATCACCCCTGTAATGACCTAATGTCCAAATATGGTCACATTTCAAAGTGCTAGGGGTTACAACTCCAGCAAATCCTTTTTTTTTTTTTTTTCAGGAAAGTGGGAGGGCATTCCATTGAATCAATAATGGTGGCTCTCAGAACCTGGGCACCCTTAGCCCAGATAGAGTCTTCCTTAGATCAAGGATGGCAAGCTCACATTCTCTTAAGAGTGGTTGTAGTGTCAATTTGAACAGCAGCTCTAGAAAGGGGAAGAACATTACTGCCCTTTGAGCCCAAGAGGAGGCTTGGTAAATGGCTCCAAGGAAAGCACAGAAAGAAGTTCAACAAGGGGCTAATAATACCTCATGTCATGGGGGCCTTTGTTTCTTTCTTCTTTTTTTTACAGAGACAGAGAGAGAGTCAGAGAGAGAGAGAGATAGACAGGGACGGAGAGATGAGAAGCATCAATCATTAGTTTTTCGTTGCACATTGCGACACCTTAGTTGTTCATTGATTGCCTTCTCATATGTGCCTTGACCACGGGCCTTCATCAGACCAAGTAACCCCTTGTTCAAGCCAGCGACCTTGGGTCCAAGCTGGTGAGCTTTGGCTCAAACCAGATGAGCCTGCGCTTAAGCTGGCAACCTCGGGGTCTCGAACCTGGGTCCTCCGCATCCCAGTCCGATGCTCTATCCACTGCACCATCGCCTGGTCAGGCAGCCTTTGTTTCTTGTTGGGGACCCAGGAGTGGCTTTGAGTGAGGACAAAAGGTAAAAACTCAGTCCATGGGCAGTGCAAAAAGGGGCCTGGAACCAGGGGAAGAATGGGGGATACTGGATCAAACTTGGAAATTGGGCAAAATCAAAAGGGTTACACCACTGTTTTTCATTACACTGAATTCCCCAAGGTGAGAATATAAAGAGAACTTAACTGTAATCCCTTCAGATCCAGATGCCTTGTACACATTTGAAGGAGAGCTCTGAACAGTTTGTTGGCCTTCCTATTGATGGATAGAAACCAGGAAACACAAGCTCTTTAAGACAGGCCCAGGCACAGCCAATTCTATTTCCTTGGAGAATATATATTTTTTTTCAAGGACTTGGACTCTTTCTGAGTTAAGTTTTTAGTGTTGTTAGATCATTATAACTATATGATAGGGCCCAAACCACAGATGTAGCAATAGTGAAATAAGCTTTTTGTTTACTGCAAATAAGTTGTGAAAATGTTTTTTTTTTTCCCAAACCTGTTTCTCAGTGATTGAGATGATGGTGTTATTTTATTATTTTACCAATTACAGTGCTGAGATATCCTTATTGGCAAGAAATTTTATCTAAATTCAGAAGGTATCTAGCCTCAGTAATAGCGTAGCTCTCACTTTGAAGTTTCTTGTGTTTTTGTTGCTTTTCCCTCTGTAAGAGATTCATTAGGAAGCCCTCCTTGTCTTCTCAGGTGTGGGGCTGAATTTCCTCTGTTCTTTTTATGTCTGATCCTTTCTAGCCATATGACATGGCACAAGATGAACAAGGCCCCTACATGGCACCTTAGAACCAAACCAGCAAGTGTTGTCTCTTGGTGGCAAAGGTATGGCTCCAGATGGAGGATCTATGAGGCATCTTTGGCAAAACATCAGCTTTAGTGCGCCTTTGCATCTCGCTGAGATGGGGTGGCTCTACACATTTCAAAGCACAAATATATACTGTTCACACTCCCGGGGTAGACCCAGACCAAAGCACTATCTGTAGTGACAAACTGCCCAAGTCCCTGGACGATGTGGACACTGGCTTTCCAATATTTTCAATGGCCAGAGAGATCTAGCTAAAGGCAAGCATAGGCCAAGGAGCAGTGATGGACATAAACAGGTATTTCCCAGGTTCTCCAGGTGCTTTACAGATTGCAGCACAAAGCTGACAAAAACATGATCATTCTCCCAATATCTAGTACTGTATGCTAGTTATCCTTAGCATTGACCTGAGTCTGGGCTTTGGGCACAGCTGAGTGGCATCTTCTTGTTATCATCAGCATCACACTGTGGTTTCTCAACTCAGGGGCCTTTTTGGCAACTCATTTTCAATTAAGATACTTCTACCTTAAGGCAGGTCCTATCACAGCCTGGCCATTCTTGTATGACAAACTATCAAGTCAACACTGTTTAAATGGACTAACCTAATTTATTGGGGTTCTGATGTGATGAAACATCTGTGTTTGGAATGATATTTAATTTAAATTTAAATCTCACTAGTAATGTCTCAGAGGTAAGACTTCCCAAACTAAGGAGATAAACGAGATGGTTCACACCCGGTGAGAGGAATAAAATTATTGTTTTAAGTGTTGCAGAATTGGTTGGATTGTTTGTTAGTTGAAGGTGGCTGTCTCTGAATGGTTGCTTTTTTATTTCTTTAACTATTTTCCATAACAGACTGTGGAGAGGTTACTTTTGACTAAAAAAGTTAAGAGCAAATTGCTTTTGCCATCAGTCTACTCCCTTTTTTCCACCTGGTTGCTATAACAGCAGCCTGTATCTTTGAAGGGACATTCAGGTACAGGGAATCAAAAGACCGAGTGATACCAGAAAATCCTCCACACTCTGATATTCCCAAACTATATGAATGAAAGCTTAGCTAGTGGGGCAAAATATTTTCAAATTGTGTGTTTGATAAGGGATTTATCCAGAATATATAAAGAACTCAACAATTAAAATACAAATAACCCAATTAAAAATGAGAAAACAATCGAATAGGCACTTTCACATATAAGATATATGCATGGCCAATGAGCACATAAAGAGATATCCAACATTACTAATCATTAGAGAAATGCAAATATAAACCAAACCCACAATGAGAAAACACTTCACAACCAGGTTATAGGTTGTGAAGTGTTTTTATAAGTTGGCTATAATTTTTTTTTCTCATTGTTTGTAATGTCCAAACATATGGGTTTTATTTTTTATTTTTTTTTAATAAATTTTTATTAATGGTAATGGGATGACATTAATAAATCAGGGTACATATATTCAAAGAAAACATGTCTAGGTTATTTTGTCATTAAATTATGTTGCGTACCCCTCGCCCAAAGTCAGATTGTCCTCCGCCACCCTCTATCTAGTTCTCTGTGCCCCTCCCCCTCCCCCTAACTCTCTCCCTCCCTCCCTCCCATGTCCTCCCTCCCCCCACCCCTGGTAACCACCACACTCTTGTCCATGTCTCTTAGTCTCATTTTTATGTTCCACCAATGTATGGAATCATGTAGTTCTTGTTTTTTTCTGATTTACTTATTTCACTCCTTATAATGTTATCAAGATCCCACCATTTTGCTGTAAATGATCTGATGTCATCATTTCTTATGGCTGAGTAGTATTCCATAGTGTATATGTGCCACATCTTCATTATCCAGTCTTCTATTGAAGGGCTTTTTGGTTGTTTCCACGTCTTGGCCACTGTGAACAGTGCTGCAATGAACATGGGGCTACATGTGTCTTCACGTATCAATGTTTCTGAGTTTTTGGGGTATATACCCAGTAGAGGGATTGCTGGGTCATAAGGTAGTTCTATTTTCAGTTTTTTGAGGAACCACCATACTTTCCTCCATAATGGTTGTACTACTTTACAGTCCCACCAACAGTGAATGAGGGTTCCTTTTTCTCCACAGCCTCTCCAACATTTGCTATTACCCGTCTTGTTGATAATAGCTAATCTAACAGGGGTGAGGTGGTATCTCATTGTAGTTTTGATTTGCATTTGTCTAATAAGTTGTCTATAATTAAAGCAAAAGAAAAATAAATAGCATGATGATATAGTGAAATTGGCACCTTCATATATTGTCAGTGGGAATATAAAATGGTATAGGCACATTGGAAAATAGTCTGGCAATTCCTCAAAAATTTAAACATAGAGTGACCATATGACCCTGCAATTCCACTTCTAGGTATTTATCTGAAAGAACTGAAAACCTATGTCCAAGCAAAAAGTTGTACACAGATGTTCATAGCAGCAAGCTTCATAACAGCAAAAAGTGGAAGCAACTAAAATTTCTATCAATGAATGACTGTATAAACAAAATGTGGTATGTCCATGTTATAGAATATTAATCAACTATGAAAAGAATGAAGTATAGATGCATGAACCTTAAATAGATTAAGTAAAAGAAACCAATTACAAAAGCCCACATATTATATGATTCCATTTATATAAAATGTCAACAATAGGCAAATCCATAGAGACATAAAGCAGATTAGTAATTGCTAGAGGTGAGAGGGGGAGGATACGGGGAAATATCTGCTAATGACCATAGAGTTTCTTTTTGGAGTGATGGAAATATCCTGGAATTAGATAGTGGTGATGGTTACACAACATTGTGAGTTTATTAGAAACTATCCTTTCAAAGGCTGAATTTTATGCTATATGAATTACATCTCAATTTTTATGAAATAATAAACAAAGTTAAAAAAAAGAACAGTTGGGAATCCTCACTGCCTATAAAATAAATGCATGTTAGCTCTTAACCTTGCTGAGATCTGGCATTTGTGCCCTTTAGCCTCTGTTTTTACCACCTTCTAAAATTTGTTAACGCCTATTTAACCTTGATCTCAATGATAAGCTGAAAGCATGGGCAAAGATAATATATAGGACTGGACCTCAATTCTCTATTCTCAAAGATGCCCAATACTGAAAAAAAAATGTGTCTCAGAAGAATTTTATAGAGACTGCCTACTTACTGTTGTAGTTAATAAAATATGTGTTCTGGAATTAAACAGTCTGGTGTTGGTATTTCAGTGTCCTATTTTATGGTTGTGTGACTTGGGCAAGTCTTAAGCTCTCTGAAACATTATATTTTCTAGTTTAAAATCAGTAATTTTAGCACCCACCTCCTCAGTATTGTTGTGAGGATTAAATGCATATAAAGCTTTTAGCACAGGGCCTGATACACAATTATTACTTGATAAACGGTAGATAAATGGGTTGGGGGAGGGTGCTACAGTGGACAGTAAACCAGTGTGCTTGATTTAGGAAGTTCCAGTCCTTTCTCTGTCACTAGCAACAACCTTGGGTAATCACTTAGCCTCACTGATCCTCAGTTTCTTCATCTGTAAAAGTTGATACCCTGCTTTTTCACTTGTACCAGCCTGCCTCCGGAACCTTTTTAATGAGGAGAAAGGGACTGTGTGGCTTTGAGGAAGAGGGTTTCTGTTTCTGAGAACACAGTTGCACATGCCTCCAAATGGTACTTCTGAGGCCAGCATCTGCCCTCTTTTCTATCTACTTTCTGTTTCAATAGACCCTGACATGGCTCAAATATTCAAGAAAGGGCACTCTATCCAAGCAAGGAAGCAGCCCCATGGTGTAGACCAGGGTTATTTTCTAATCTCCATCATCAGCTCCGTGACCTTGGACATGGCCTCCACTTTTCCATCTGGTCAGAGAGGAGCCCAGGCTGGTATCTAGGGCCTGCTCTGGTTGAACTTCAGTAATTCCTCCCTGATGTGCCCCATTTCCTCCTGTCTCCCCTCTCTTGAATGAGAAGGGTAGGCTGAGGGCCCAGGTGAGCCTCTCTTTTGTTTGTTTTGATTCCCAGTCTGTGATGAAGAGTCCACTTGTACAGCTCTCATATAAGCACTCACCATTTCCCCCAGCCTCTGAAGCACTGAAACCTCTACACTACCATCAAAGAGTGCTTTTTGGACTTGCTCAAAGTACTTTAGAAAAAAAAGTCATCCCCAGCTCAAGTAAGCATGATGAAAGATCGACATAAATATGATTTGATTTGCTAGTACCTCCTTCTTGATTGCAAGTAGACTCAAGTGGGGTTTCTTCTTTAAATATTTTTATTATAGTAAATTATACAAAACATCAAATTTACCATTTTAAGTATGCAGTTGAATAGCATTAAGTATAGTTACATTGTTGTGCAATCATCACCACCATCCATCTCCATAATTTTTTTCATTTTCCCAAATGGGAACTCTGTTCCCATTTAAAAAGCTCTCCATTTCCTTCTCTCCACAACCCCTGGCAAACACTACTCTACTTTCTGTTTCTATGAATTTGACTGTCCTACGTATCTCATAAAAGTGAATTGATACAATATTTTTCTTTTTGTGGCTGGCTTATTTCAGTTAGTAAAATGTTGTCCATCTATGCATTCGTGGACACTTGGGTGTTGTTTCCCAAGTGGGGTTCTTTGATACAAAAAGTCCAGTGATGGGAAGAGGAAAGGGCAGACACAGGTAAGGAAAAGATTAAGAAATAGGATGTCAGTTTACCACATGGCTTACCCCCCTTTCCTTGCCTCTCAGTCCCCTGGCAAATTCTGGTCTTGGATGAGAAGGAAGAAAAGCTGAGGAGCCCTTGGAAGAGAAAGACACTGAGCTAAAAAGTAAGGGGTCCTGTCACATCTCTCCCCAGCCATGCAGCTGTGACTGAGGTGAATCACCCTCTGGAGCCTTTCTGAAAGAGGGCTGCTGTAATTCTCCATCCTGGAAATAATTCTTTCAAAACCCACTCTTTCAAGCCTTGATCTGGAAGGTTCTAGGAGAGTAGCCTTCTGTCAATCAAGAGAGCAATTTTGGAGACAGAAAGACTTTCATCTTCATCTGTCTTTACAGAAGTCGTTGGTGCTTAGCAATCTGCTGGGCTGATACTGAGGCTAAAAGGAATGTGAACAATGGTTCCCAGGTTAGTGCATGTTAAATACATCACAACCATTATACAACTTGGTGATAGACTTTGAATGAAGCCCATTGACCAAATCTGAATATCTGATTTTATCTATCTTTGTTGAAGGGCAGCCTCTAAAACTATTTGCCCAGAAGTGTGTGAATGTGCACATATTTGTGAAGTCACAAAATCTTCCACTCTTTCTTCCACTCCTGTCCATTTCAAGCACAACATCCTGGTGACCACAATCATATTCACAATTGATGGGTTTATCTGAAACATTTGCTGACAATTCTTAAACTAAAGGAGTATGCCCTCAGGGAGTCTTCCCTGTGTCCTCTGGCCCCCTTTCTTATAGTTACAGCCCATGTTTTCATAAAACACAATTTATTCACCTAAGGGTTACTTCAGTTCATCTAGGAAGACTTTCTAACATGGACTGTCAGTAGCACAAGTTTTATGCCTAATGGGCCCAAATCCAGACAAGAGTTGCTAAATTTCTGATGAAACCACCAGTGTTGAGAGTTCTCTTAACTCTCAGAACTCCTATATGGAGTTCCTCAAAGTAATCATGTTTGGAAAAGAGGGTATAAGACATAAATTTGAAAAATCTAGGCTAGGCTAGACCTCTGGGAGAGAAAAGCAAAATACTTCTCTTCAGAGAAAATGTTCCATGGTCATGTCCATCAACTGCTCCCAGGGTTAGTGTTTAGATGGTTCAGTCTCCTTCAGAGATAGGTTAGAAGGAAGGGGATATAATGAGAACCAGAGAGCAGGGAGCCAGGTCTCAGGATATGCTCTGTAAGGAAATGTACCATTTAATTCAGGAACATTTCTTGAGGTCCTACTGTGGGCTCAGTGCCATGACAGGATTGTGGGAAACAAAGTCACATGATAGGTTGGGTGAAGATTGGGAACTAGACTGGAAGATGAGTGAGTGTGGCAGGTATCCCAATGCTGTAATAGGCCAGGGACTCAGAAGAAGGTCACAGTCAGCCCAAAGATGGGGACAGGAGCCCTGGAGATTTGATTCAGCCTTGCTCTTTGAGGCCAACTACTTTTATTCTTTTTGGCCCATTATCAGCCCAGGACAGGGATGGATGAAATGACCTGCATTGAAATCCTCCTCTGGAGACAGGGGAGCCTACCCCCTCCCCTTGCATGTCTCACTTTATCTCTTCTCACTTCCTGTCTAGGGCCTTTCTTTATTTATTCATTTTTTTTCCATAGGAGATGGAAGAAATAAAATGGCATTATACAAGGCTGCAAAGTGAAATTTACCCCCTGATCACTCTGGGGAGATTGACAGGGTGACGGAAGAGGAAATGTAATTCCAGTGACCCCTCAGAATCTTTTAAGAAATTTGAAAGTGCTGTTGAGAAGTGCTAGAGAAGGGGCTATTGCTTCAATGGGAAAGGCAGATAAGGGGATCCCTAAAGAAAGTAAAAACCACCCTGTTAGGCTCATATGTATGTATTTATTTATTTTTAGATTTTATTTATTCATTTTAGAGAGAGGAGACAGAGAGAGAGAGAGAAGGGAGGGAGGAGCAGAAAGCATCAACTCCCATATGTGCCTTGACCAGGGAAGCCCAGGGTTTCAAACCAGCAACCTCAGTGTTCCAGGTTGATGCTTTTACCCACTGTACCACCACAGGTCAGGCAAGGCTCATATGTAAATACAAGCTTTGTGTTAATATAAAACACTTAATTACATGAACAACTTAGTCTAGTCATATCTTTTGTTTTAATCCTAATTGGGTAGACTGTGGCAGCTCCTAACAAATTATCCCAAGTGACTTCCACTGTGGCCAGGACATGCCCAAGTAATGGACTTAGCCCCTACTAGAGTCTATTGCATTCCCAATTAACACTTTTAAAAATGAAGTCTAGGGTCCTTTTTATCTTTCTTTCTAATGAGATTTCTTCCTTCCCTGCTGTCTTGCTACAAAGCTTGATGCCATCTGAGTGTATTCATATGGTGCTCGAATGCGTTATCTGACCTTGATTGGTGTTTGGGGAGCCAGCAAAATAGATTACATGGGGGTTACCTTGGCAACTGTCTTTGCTGATTTAGCAATGCAGTTCATTCTTGGACACAGGACTCTAAGCAACTCTGTGATCCCACCAATGCATGTTAATTATTAACACTGAGTTGGTCATAGGTTCTGCCAGTCAACAGCCAGGAGGAAGCTGAGGAGGGATGGACAGTCTTTTTAGCTATAACTAAGGTGGTCACAATGGGAGCCCTGTGTGTGAGGCCATAGGAGAATAAGGTTGCCAGGAGCCATCCTGAGGATCTTTTGCCCGTGGTCCTTAAGGTTATTGAGAAGGATCACATTGCTCAGTATTCTAGGTTACAAATGGGTTTGTCACAGAGATGGTGCCCTAAGCTGGCAGGATAGGTATCCTGTTTGTGACCTGTGGCTAGTTGGTGTTTCTTCCAGCCACAAGGGACTACAGGGAAACAGAGAGAGACTGGCATAGAGGCTCTGATCCTGCCCTGACTCCAACTTGCTGTGTGACTTTGAGCAAGTCACCTCACTTCCTGGGACCTTGGTTTCCTTTTTCATATATAACATGGGATAATAACAGTGTCTCCCTCCTAGCACTTGTAGGAACACACAAAGCATCTGGCACCGAACCAATGTTAGTAATTATTATTACCCACTTTCTGGTTAACAGAGTAAGTGTCTAGTTATTGTATATAGAAATAATTTTATTTAATCTGAAGACAAAACTTACTCTGTGTCAAAATAATTATTATGTCTATTTTATGGATGAGGCTGAGATTTTGAGTGGCTAACTCGTCCAGGTTGTACAGCTCGTAAGAGACAGAGTTGGGATCAGAACTGAAGTCAGTTTGATCCTTATCTTGGCCTCCAGAGGGGTGTTCTGCCTGAGAGCAGTCAGATTGCAGAGCTGAAAGCATCTACTGCTTCCCTTGAGGGGGCTTCAGGGAAGTGGCCTTTCCTTGAGCTGGTGGTTTGAGGTCCAGGGCAGAAAGCCACTAACTAATTAGCCTACCAGGCCCATGGCCTATGTAAGATGAAAAACGTCAGATGACAAGGGAAAATGTGACCACACAGCCAGAGACTTGCACCACACCACAGTGTTTGGCTATGTGGTTATAGAGGACTATTCTTTGCCTAGTCAGCACCAAGAGGAAAACAAGAAGTTCTGCCTAATAAATCCCATACCCATAAAGCATTTCATGGTTTGCAAAGCATGTTCATGTCCACTTTTCCCTAGACTGATCCAACAAAGCAAGGAGGGAATGGAGCCAGAAATCATCTTCTATCTCGTTAACAAGGAGCTGTGAGCAAGAGAAGTTACTTTCTTGACTATGCACCTTCTGGACTTATGCTCACATTTCTTTATAAATAGTTTTTGCCTCAGCATTAGCAGACCTGAAAACAGACCTCAAAGAAGACAAGGAGGCAGACAAGATGAATAACCTTTCAAGCCTCCTAGTTTTCTGACTGTACAAGATAAGAGGTCCTTTAGGAAACCCTCATCTATGTCCCTATTCTCTTCCTTGTTTATTGCATGTCAGGGTGCCCAGTGGATGAGGTTTATTGAGTTCAGTTTAGAAAAGAGCTTGCACTGCTTTTGCAAATTTCACATGCCCACTACCCCCACTCCATGTAGTAGAAGAAAGAGCAAAGGCTTTAGAGCCAAGCAGAGCTGAATCCAAACCCAGACTTCACTCTGCACTCACTTTATTGTTTCCTCCCTGAGAATCAGTTTCCTGGGAAAATAGCTGCTCCCCAGAGTTGTTATAAAAAATGGAAATAATGTATGCAAATTACTTTATTATATAGATAATAAAATATTCTTTTCGAGAGAGAGAGAAAGAAAAGAAACAGACCAAAAGAAAGGGAGAGAGATAAGAAACATCAACTTGTGGTTACAGCACTTCAGATTTTCATTGACTGCTTTCTCATATGTGCCTTGACCACGGTGCTTCAACTGAGCCAGTGACCCCTTCCTCAAGCCAGCTACCTTGGGCTCAAGCCAGTGATCTTTGGCTTCAAGCTAGTGACCTTTGGGCTCAAGTCTGCAACCATGGGGTCATGTCTATGATCCCACATTCAAGTTGGTGACCTTGCATTCAAGTTGGTGAGTCTTCACTCAAGCCGGATGAGCCTGCAGTCAGCTGGAGCCCTCAGGGTTTCAAACCTGTGTTATCAGTGTCCCAGGTCAATTCTCTATCCACTGTGTCAGTGGTCAGGCAGTAATGGAACACTCTTAAACATTTTTAAAAAATGAAAATAGCATTAGATCTGTGTTGTAAAAGCATATGAACTGCTACAAAGATAGTAGAATTGGGGGATTTGTAATAATAATCCAGGAAAAAATGGTAATGGCTTGGACCAGCATAGTAATAGTAAAGATGGGGACAAGTGGGTGTATTCTGGAGATTTCTAAAATATAGAGAATAGAAAGGACTAGAGGAGGGAGGGAGAGGAGTGAACCATGACTTGGCTTTCTGGATTTCTAGCTTGACCTACTGCAGGGCTGGTGGTGTGATTGTACCACATGCTGAGATGGAGAGCACTGGAAGGAGAAGGGAGATGATGAGTTCTGTTTGGAATAAGTTTGTTTGAAGAATCTGTAGAGCATCCAGTGAAGATGTCTAGATGACAATTGGCTCTACAAACTCTTCATAGTTTAGAGCTAGAAATAAAGATGTGGAGGTCATCAAAAAGCAGAGGAATGTTAACTAAAATCATGGGACAGGATGAAACTGCTCTAAACGAGTGAGAGCAGCAGGGAATAAAAGAGTTTCACACCAGGGATTAACATGATTGTATGTGTAATTTAGAAAGGTCATGTCATGAAATGTGGAGAATGGATCAGAGGGAGAGAGACCACTGGCAGGAGAACAGTTAGGAGCTTACCATAAAGCCAGAGACAGTGGTGGCAGCGGGCCTAGGAAGGAAGAGACAAATCTCAGGCATGAAGGAGTAGAATGGACCAGACTTGGTAACTGGTTGACTGTGGAAAATAAAGGAAAGGTAAGAGTCAGGGCAGAGAATGAGCCATTTACTGAAATTATGAGCACTGGAGGAGAGAAGCATGTCTCAGGGGACATATGCTATTAGGAGTTCCCATGGGAACTCCTAAAAGAAATATTCATAGCCAACATCCAGCACCCAGGAGAACAAGCAGATGGTAGGTAGGGGAGAGGGCAGCTTGTATTATCAGCTCTTACCTGGGGACCAAACAATGAGGTACCACAAAAAGAGATGCCTACCCATGGGAGATGTTGACAGCATTTGGCCCATGGGTCAGAGGACTCCTCCAGTAACTCAGAAGTCTTTGTCATTTTAAAGCCCCAGTTTATATGATGAGGAAATGGTAATTTATTGAAATATCCACACCAGTTCCCTTATAAAGGTCAAGTGAATCAGTGGATGAGTTATCAAAATTGAGGGTGTAAGGTGCACAGGTGCCCTGCTCTAGGTGATGTGATGGGAGGCCAAGGAAGCTGAACACCTGAGTTCTGCTTCTACATCCAGAGAAATCCACTATGACCAGAAACAACTCTTCCAAATTTGTTGTGGGTTTTGAATCCTCTAGTCCAGGAAGTTTGTGGTTGCTTCCCAGGATATATATCTTTTAAATATTGAAACACCCAGTGAATTCCACAAAAGACTTTGACTCACACAAGAGTGATACAGTTTGTTACCTGCACATTGTATTTAATAAAGGACACAGGGAGGTGTTAAGGGAACCCAGAGTGGAGCTGGGGAGAAGGAAAGAAGGCTCTCCCATGTGTGGAGCACCCACATTTTCTATGCACTACCCTGGCCATTGGTTCTTGACATCTCCGTGCTTTCTAGGCAGGCAGGACAAGGCTTATTTTTACCATTTGACTGCTGGGGAAGTTGAGATTCAGGGAAGGAAGTGTGAGTTCACAGAGATAATATAATGAATCCAGTTCCATAGACATGGTGCATTTTTTCATTTCATCCCTTAGCCCCAGGCAGTGGTATGCTAGAGTGGAGCTAGTATAGACCAGCTGATTCTCAAAGATGGCCATGCAATTTTCAAAATTTTGAAGCCACATGACATTTCACATCATGCTGGTAGTTTAAAATAAGCCATGATGTAACTATTTATACCACAAGAATGTTACCAGCATATCACTGGCCCCAGGTCACTGAAGAGTCATCTAGCATCTAAGGCTTTGCCCATTGCCAAGAGGCTGTGAGTTATGGTTTGGTAGCTGTGTGTGTAGAATTTCCACCTTGCAATTAGATGATAAAGGGATTCAGTACTAAGGCCTAGGCCTTACAAAGTGTTTCTAAGGCCTGTTTGAGAGACACTGAATTGGTCATGCTGGCTTACTGCTAAGGTCAATATCACAGAGAGAATTTATACTTTCTCTACTTGCCTTACCAAGTTTTAAATTATAAGTTAGCATAAAGGGGGAGTTTTTTCAATGCATGGGGTCTTGTTTCACTTCCATTATATTATTTTGGATAGTGAACAGAACACATTTGTCTTAACTTTTTATTTATTTATTCATTTAATTATTTATTTTTTATGGAGACAGAGAGAGTCAGAGAGAAGGACATATAGGGACAGACAGACAGGAAGGGAGAGAGATGAGAAGCATCAATTCTTCATTGTGGCACCTTAGTTGTTCATTGATTGCTTTCTCGTATGTGCCTTTACTGGGGAGCTACAGCAAAGCGAGTGACCCCTTGTTCAAGCCAGTGACCTTGGGCTCAAGACAGTGACCATGAGGTCATGTCTATGTTCCCATGCAAAAACCAGTGACCCCATGCTCAAGCCAGTGACCTCAGGGTTTTGAACCTGGGTCCTTTGCATCCCAGTCTGATGCTCTGCACCACTGCCTGGTCAGGCTTGTCTTAACTGTTTAGTCTTGTTTAGATTATTATGGAATAAAGGAGAAACATGCCGACACCAAATTCCAAGCATGAATATCCAGGGATGTCAGAATCTCAAGCAATGTGTCATTATTTAAAAAGGAAATCAGCCTGACCAGGCAGTGGCGCAGTGGATAGAGCACCGGACTGGGATGTGGAGAACCCAGGTTCGAGACCCCAATGTCACCAGCTTAAGCACGAGCTCATCTGGTTTGAGCGAGGCTCACCAGCTTGGACCCAAGGTCGCTGGTTCAAGCAAGGGGTTACTCGGTCTACTGAAGGCCTGCAGTCAAGGCATATATGAGAAAGCAATCAATGAACAACTAAGGTGTTGAAACGAGAAACTGATGATTGATGCTTCTCATCTCTTTTTGTTCCTGTCTGTCTTTCCCTATCTATCCCTCTCTCTGACTCTCTCTAAATAAATAATAATAAATAAATAAATAGATAAATAAAAGGAAATCATAGTTCCACCAAAAATAGGTATACTATTCATTGTACATGATCTTATTTTATATGTAAAAGCAAAATGAATTGAGTATATGCATGCTCTGGGAATGAAAGGAGCTACAGAGAAAACAGTTTCTGCTGCTCACCCTTTAATAAATAGTAGCTGTTCTTATTTGTTAAACTGTAAGATTTCCAGATCTAAATGTCAGTGAATTCTAGGAAAAATGCAAAGCCATTATTTCTTAAACATGTAATTCTGGTGTTAATGGCAAATGAAATGAGATTCTATAAATATCACAGTTCAGGCCTCATAGTTTATAAATAGACTCAGCTAATCACTGGAAATTATTTTATTTCTTGAATTATAATGGAGTATTTACAAACTCTTCATTTCCCAGTAGCAAAGTCCATTCCCAGTTTTGGCAGTATCTTTCCCTCTACTTGGGCTCCTTCAGGAGTTATATATATTCTCCCAGCTGAGTATTAGAACAAGGACAATGTGGGGAAGAGATCAGTTCCACTTGCCAGAGCCCCATTCTAGAACTCTGGGAAACGTTTAGATATATTGCTGAGGCCTGTCACCCAATACTGGGATTAAAGGGATTGGCATAGTTGACTACTTTGCTCAGGATGTCACTGTTAATGGTACATGGACAGCTGATCAAATAAACATGGGATGCTGTGGAGTCAGAAGAAGATGGAAGGGCAACCTGAAATTCCTTCTATTTAGAATCAAGCCAGGCTGGACGGCTGACTCAAGCAGCGGCTCCCAAGTAGTGGAGCTAAAGGCACTAAATCTGTTGTTGACAATTTTCCAGAATCTTCTGCTCGTATTTGGTTGTTACAAACACCTCACTAGGCCACAGATTTGGCTAAACTGTGTTCCCACCAGTGCATAGTTCACCACAGAATAGAATGCTTTCATTCCTTTCTCCCTTGCAATATACACATCAATGCCATAAGAGGGTTAGATCAAGAAGTTGGACATTATTTGTAGTCTCAGGGACTCTGCGGCTAAGGGAAGTTATCATCAACTATTTGCCCATTTTCCCTATTTGAAAAACTGGAGGACAAGAAGGCTGTGATGAAATAGAGCAGTAACTGAATCAGAAGAGATTCATTCTAATTCTGACATCAGCTTGGGCCATAACCTTGGGTAAGTCTTCTCCTTTCTCTTGGGCTTAGTTTTCCCAACTATACTGTGGGAAGAAACAGGGAGAATCTTGGTCTTCATCTCTGTACAGTGGCTCAGTCAGTCAACCACCTCTTTTAAGGGGACTGCTTGAAATTCCACTGCCTGAGCACACAGCTGAGTTACAATTATTGTTCTAGAAAGGCTCTTTTGTATTATTTATGTAACCTGAATTTATATAGGATGGGGGGGGTAGGGTAGGCATTGTCTTATAAAATAGGAACACTGAGCAAAAATAAAGAATTAGAGGAAGAAGAAAGAAACAAATTTGATACTTCCAAGGATTAAACTAATTTAAAGACTAAACATAAAAGTTAGCCTGGTAAATTTACTGGATGCAAGAGTGAAAAAGAAAAAAACAAAACATGTGGAACTCTGGAGCTTTCATTCTCAGAAAAGAAAAAAGGATATTTTTCAGAGGGATATATTTTCCCCCCTAATGGTCTCAAATTCAGAAAGGAAAACATTTTTTAAACCTGGGTTTTTAGAGTTAAGATACTCAGTGGAACACTAGTCAAAAATTGGGGAGAGGATAGGGGGAAGGGGTAAAAAAGGGACAATATACGGTAACAGAATATAATTTGACTTTGGGTGGTGGGCATACAACCAGTCACAGCTTAAAAGCTATAGAGATGTTCACCAAAACCCTATGTACTCTTGTTAATCAATGTCATCCCATTATATTTAATTTCAAAATTTAAAAATAAAATTTAAAAAAATTCAAAGCAAATTCAGAAGACTTTTATAAGACTGTTTCTAATAGCAATTTAGCAATTTGTTATCAAACAAATAGAGTTCAGTGTTGAAGCAGGGTTATAGGGGCATGATTCTGCCTAGGCTGGGCTGGCATTCTCCCTGGTTTACTTGGCTCAAGGTCAAATGTGTTGCAATATGGCTGTCTTTGTATAGTGCCACCAAATAATGTAATTATTTCCTCTTGACAAATGCATCACCTTCATGTTGGTCTGGTAACTAGTAGCAATTCATTTCTATGACTGGAGTCAGTCTGCATTGAAAGGGTCAGCACGTGCTAGGTCTTATAGGCTGAGAGATTACAAGACATGGGATCAAACCTCAAGGAGCTTGTTCTCAAGGCAAAAGAGAAGATTTCTCCCAGAGGTTGTCCCATGGTGTACCCAAGGTACCAGCCTTCTTGGAAGAAGGGTCTACTTTTCACTACCCAATGTTGACTAAATCCAGATGAGAAAGGGAAGGCTAGCATAAATGTCAACAGCACATAGCACTCTATCCAACGTGTTGGTGCGCAAACACTTGGTTTCCATCTTAGGGTGGGTGACAACTGGATATCAACAAGGCGTTACTCATGGTGCCTTTGGGGTAGACTCCATCATGCAGTGCATGATAACAGGCCTCTTACCTGGGACACTATAGGCCCAGAGAGTTCAGGTTCCAAGGATGAGACTTTCATGTGTCCCAATTGAAGTCTTGAGTCCATTGGATTGCAGAGGTGATGTAAACAGCAGACCTTTGGTGTCATGGGCTGTAATGAGTTCTGTGTCCTTGTAAAAACATGGTCCCTGACATTTATTCCACAAAGATTTTTTAAGTACTTACTTCATCTCTGTGCCAGGCAAAGATGGATCCAGGCATAAATGAAAACCAGTAACTGCCATCAATCTTCACAGTCTATAATGAGGGAAACAGCCATGGAAACAGATTATCCAAACAGTGTGGTGGGAAACAAGAATAATCCTAACGAAAGAGTGGGAGCTTGGTAGGTAGGTAGTGGTGAATCATAAGGACCAACTTGTTGCAGGGCCAGATTCTGCAGGTTCTTGCAAGTAATTCTAAGGAACTTAGAATTTATCCTGAGAATGTTGGGAACCTATGGCAGGGTTTGGAGCAGAGAAGTGACATAGTCAGGGCTATGTGTAGCATGTACTTTGGCTGCAATGTGCAGGACAAGCTGAAAGAGCAAACCTTCCTGAAGAAAAAGTACTAGAATAGACCCTCAGAGATACTGCAGGTAATGTGACTCTTCTGTTGGTGAATAGTCAGAAAAAGAGAGGGCAGCACTGGACTTGTATAGACTTGTTCAGTACTATGCATACTGCCCTTAGCAGCCATAAATGACCATTTCAGCTTCCCAAATATGTCACTAGTTTCTGTACCTCCGTTTTTTTAACAAAGCCATGGGAGATTGGCTGGGCAGAGTCAGAACAGGAGAAGGGATGGCAAAGCTAGGGTTTACTTCCAGGTATTCAAACATCTCAGCCAGGTCTCTGGCCCATTTTACCGTGCCACTATATGTCAGTCTCTCCTCATCAGGGTGCTTGTGTGTAGACACCTAGAAAAGTTGGGAAGGAAGTATTTAGAAAACAACCAGTTCTAAAAGGCAAAGTGCAAGGTACACCCATTTCTAATGATGGCCTCCTGCCTTACGCACAACCGTGGCCAGCCTGTGTTTCTATTCCCTCGCTCATGGAGTATCACATTGTGGGTGTGGGCCTGTTTATTGTCATCCAACCTGATGCACTTTTCAGTTAAAAAATATGTGTGCCTTTGGAGGCCCAGCTGGCTCTTTGTTTGGTAATTTAGAGACATCAGTTAACAGATTAAAAAGCCCATATCAGATCTGCTAAAATATATATTTTTTATTTTAATGGGGTGATATTGATAAATCAGGGTACATATGTTCAGAGAAAACATCTCCAGATTATTTTGACATTTGACTATGTTGCATACCCCTCACCCAAAGTCAAATTGTCTTCCGTCACTTTCTATCTGGTTTTCTTTGTGCCCCTCCCCTCCCCCCACCCCTCCCTCTTCTTCCACCACCCTGTTCCCCCTCACCGGTTACCATCACATTCTTGTCCATGTCTGTGAGTGTAATTTTTATGTCCTATCTATGTATGGAATCATATAGTTCTTAGTTTTTTTCTGATTTATTTATTTCACTCCATATAATGTTATCAAGGTCCATCCATGCTATTGTAAACGATCCGATGTCATCATTTCTTATGGTTGAGTAGTATTCCCTATTGGAATATATATGTACCAAAGCTTTTTAATCCACTCGTCCACTGACTGACAATTGAGCTGTTTCCAGATTTTTGCTACTGTGAACAATGCTGCCATAAAAATGGGGATGCATTTCTCCTTTTGGAACAGTTCTATGGTGTTCTTAGGGTATATTCCTAAAACTGGGATAGCTGGGTCAAAGGGCAGTTCCATTTTTAAATTTTTCAGGAATCTCCATACTGTTTTCCACAGTAGCTGCACCAGTCTGAATTCCCATCAGCAGTGTAGGAGGGTTCTCCTTTCTCCACATCCCCGCCAGCACTTATTCTCTGTTGTTTTGATGATGAGCGCCATTCTGACTGGTGTGAGGTGATATCTCATTGTGGTTTAATTTGCATTTCTCTAATGATTAATGATGTTGAGCATTTTTTCATATGCCTAATGGCCATCTGTATGTCCTATTTGGAAAAGTGTCTATTCATTTCTTTTGCCTATTTTTGATTGGATTGTTTGTATTCCTGGTGTTGAGATTTACAGGTTCTTTATAAATTTTGGTTATTAACCCCTTATCAAACGAATTGTCAAATATGTTCTCCCATTGTGTAGTTTAACTTTGCATTCTGTTCTTATTTTCTTTAGCTGTGCAAAAGCTTTTTAGTTTGATATACTCCCATTTTTTTATCCTGTTTTTTATTTCACTTGCCCATGGAGGTAAATTAGCAAATATATTGCTGCGAGAGATGTCGGAGAGCTTATGGCCTATGTTTTCTTCTAAGATGCTTATGGTTTCATGCCTTACATTTAAGTCTTTTATCCATTTTGAGTTTATTTTTGTGAATTGTGTAATTTGGTGGTCTAGTTTTATTTTTTTGAAGGTAGATGTCCAATTTTCCCAACACCATTTATTAACGAGGCTGTCTTTACTCCATTGAGTGCTCTTACCTCTTTTGTCAAATATCAGTTGTCCATTAAGGTGTGGGTTTATTTCTGGGGTCTCTGTTCTGATCCATTGATCTATATGCCTGTTCTTATGCCAGTACCAGGCTGTTTTGAGTACAATGGCCATGTAGTGTAACTTGATATCGGGAAGTGTGATACTTCCTGCTTTATTCTTCCTTTTCAAGATTGCTGAGGTTATTTGTGTTCATTTTTGGTTCCATATCAATTTTGGAAATATGTGTTCTATATCTTTCCAGTATGTCATTGGTATTTTAATTGGTATTGCATTGAATTTATAAATTGCTTTGGGTAATATAGACATTTTAATGATGTTTATTCTTCCTAACCATGAGCACAGGTATATGCTTCCACATGTTTGTATCTTCCTTGATTTTTTTAAATCAATGTTTTATAATTTTCTGAGTACAAGTCTTTAATCTCTTTGATAACTTTACTCCTAGGTACATTATTTTTTTGGTTGCAATAGTGAAGGGGATTGTTTCCTTAATTTCTCTTTAGACAGCTCACTGCTGGTGAATAAAAATGCTACTGATTTCTGAGTATTACTTTTATATCCTGCCACCTTATTGAATTCATATATCAGGTCCAGTAGTTTTTTGACTGAGACTTTAGGGTTTTCTATATACAATATCATATCATCTGCAAATAATGATAGTTTTACTACTTCTTTTCCAATTTGGATGCCTTTTATTTATTCTTCTTTTCTGATTGCTGTGGCTAGGACTTCCAGAATTATGTTGAATAAGAGTGGTGAAAGGGGACACCCCTGCCTTTTTCCTGATCTTAAGGGGATTGCTTTTAACTTTTGCCCATTGAGTATGATGTTGGCTATGGGTTTGTCATATATAGTCTTTATGATGTTGAGATATGTTCCCTGTATTCCTACTTTGCTGAGAGTTTTGATCATGAATGGGTGCTGAATTTTATCAAATGTTTTTTCTGCATCTATTTAAATTATCATGTGGTTTTTCTCCTTCCTTTTGTTTATGTGATGAACCACACGGATTGTTTTGCGAATATTGTACCAGCCTTGCCTTCCAAGAATAAATTCCACTTGATCATGGTGTATGATGTTTTTCACATATTGCTGGATGCAGATTGCTAATATTTTGTTGAGGATTATAGCATCTATATTCATCAGGGATATTGGCCTATAATTTTCTTTCTTTGAGTTGTTTTTGCCTGGTTTTGGAATCAGAATTATGCTCGTCTCATAAAAGGAGCTTGGAAGTCTTCCTTCCTCTTGAATTTTTTGAAATAGCTTGAGAAAGATAAGAGTTAGTTCTGCTTTGAATATTTGGTAGAATTCACTTGTGAAGCCATCAGGCCCAGGACTTTTCTTTGTTGTGAACTTTTCAATAACTGTTTTAATCTCATTTGTTGTAATCAGTCTGTTTACGTTTTTTGATTCTTCCAGATTGATTTTTGGAAGATTGTATGTTTCAAGAAATTTGTCCATTTCATCTAGGTTGTTTAGTTTTTTGGCATACAGTTCTTCATAGTATTTTCTTACAATATTTTTTATTTCTGTTGTGTCAGTTGTTATTTCTCCACTCTCATTTCTAATTTTATTTATTTGAGTCCTCTCTCTTTTTTTCTTGGTGAGTCAGGTTAAAATTTCATGGATCTTGTTTACCTTTTCAAAGAACCAGCTCCTAGTTTCATTGATTCTCTGTATTGTTTCTTTAGACTCCATGTTATTTATTTCCACTCTGATCTTCATTATTTCCTTCCTTCTACTACACTTGGGCTTAACTTGCTGTTCTTTTTCTAGTTCTTTTAGATGCAGGGTTAAGTTGTTTATTTTAGCTTTTTCTAGCTTCTTAAAGTATGCCTGTAGTGCTATGAACTTCCCTCTCAGTACTGCTTTTGCTGTGTCCCATAAATTTTGAGTTGTTGTATGTTCATTATCATTCGTTTCTAGGAATTTTTTTATTTCTTCTTTGATCTCATTCTTAATCCATTATTTATTTAACAACCTGCTATTTAGTTTCCATGTGTTTGAGAATTTTTTAGTTTTTCTCTTGTGGTTGATGTCTCGTTTCATGCCATTGTGATCAGAGAAAGTACTTGATATGATTTCAATCTTCTTAAATTTGTTGAGACCACTTTTCTGCCTTAACATGTGGTCTCTCCTAGAGAATGTACAATGAGCACTTGAAAAGAATGTATATTCTGGTGCTTTAGAGTGAAAGTTTCTGAAGATATCTATTAAATCCAGTTGATCTAGTGTTTTCTTTCAGTCTGCTGTTTCTTTGTTAATTTTATTTCCTGAGGATCTATCTAGTGATGTTAATGGGGTATTGAAATCTCCTACTATTATAGTATTGCTGTTGATCTTGCCCTTTATATCCATCAAAGTCTGCTTTATATATTTAGGTGCTCCTCTATTAGGTGTGTAGATATTTTTAATGGTTATATCTTTCTGTTGGATTGCTCCCTTTATCATTATGTAGTGGTCTTCTTTATCTCTTACTATAGCCTTTGTTTTAAAGTCCATTTTGTCTGATATAAGTATTGCTAACTCAGTTTTCTTTTCATTTCCATTTGCATGAAATATTATTTTCCATTCTTTTACCTTCAGTCTATGTATATCTTTTGTTTTAAGGTGTGTCTCTTGTAGACAGCATATGTATGGGTTCTGTTTTCTTATTTATGCAGCTACCCTATGTGTTTTGATTGGATCATTTAATCCATTTACATTTAAGGTTATTATTAATATGTAGTTGTTGTTTCTTGTTTTTTTTTGTATTTTTCTGAAGCTGGAAACGGGGAGAGACAGTCAGACAGACTCCCACATGCACCCGACCGGGATCCACCCGGCACGCCCACCAGGGGCAATGCTCTGCCCACCAGGGGGCGATGCTCTGCCCCTCTGGGGCGTCACTCTGCCGTGACCAGAGCCACTCTAGCGCCTGGGGCAGAGGCCAAGGAGCCATCCCCAGCACCCGGGCCATCTTTGCTCCAATGGAGCCTTGGCTGCGGGAGGGGAAGAGAGAGACAGGGAGGAAGGAAGGGGGGTGGAGAAGCAAATGGGTGCTTCTCCTATGTGCCCTGGCTGGGAATCAAACCCAGGTCCCGCACACGCCAGGCCGATGCTCTACCGCTGAGCCAACCAGCCAGGGCAATATGTAGTTGTTTATTGCCATTTTATTCGTTAAAGCTGTATTCTTTTTTTGCTATGTTTTTTTCCCCTTTGATCTGTTTACAACAGGCCCCTTAACATTTCCTGCAGCACTGGTTTGGTTGCAATGAATTCCTTGAGTTTCTTTTTCTTTTATCTGGGAAGCTTTTTTATTTCTCCTACAATTTTAAATGATAGCCTTGCTAGATACAGTATTCTTAGTTGTAGGTTCTTGTTCTGCATTACTTTGAATATTTCTTGTCATTCCCTTCTGGCCTCAAGTGTTTCTGTTGAGAAGTCTGATGTCATCCTTATGGGAGCTCCTTTGTAGGTGATAACCATTTTTTCTCTCACAGCTTTTAATATTTTCTGTTTATCACTTAGCTTTGGTATTTTAATTATGATGTGTCTTGGTGTAGGTTTCTTTGGGTTTCTCTTTAATGCAGTTCTCTGTGCTTCTTGAACTTGTGAGAGTTTCTCCTGCATTAATTTAGGGAAGTTTTCAGCTATGATATGATTGAACAAAGTCTCTATCCCTTGTTCTTTCTCTTCTTCTTCAGGAACCTCTATAATGTGGACATTATTTCTCTTCATGTTGTCACAGAGCTCTCTAAGAGTTTCCTCAGACTTTTTGAGTCCCTTTTCTTTTTTTCTGCTCTGCTTCCATGCCTTCATTCAACCTGTCCTCCAACTCGCTGATTCAATCCTCAGCTTTATCCATCCTGTTTTTAATTTATTCCAATGTGGTCTTCATTTCTGATATTGTATTTGTCATCTCCGACTGATTTCTTTTTAATATTTCAATGTCCTTTTTTATACTTGGTGTTTCTTTATTTAGGTGTTTGTAATGACCATCCATTGCTATTCTAAGATCCCTAAGCATACTTACAATCTTTATTTTAAACTCTGCATCCTGAAGTTTGGTTATTTCCATATCACTCAGTTCATTTCCTGGAGGTTTCTCTTGTGGTTTCATTTGGATTGCACCTCTCTGTCTTCTCATTATGTCTGTGTGTTTGAGTCTATTGTCTGTAAAGCTAGTTGATTCTAGGCTTGGTGTTGTCTGCCTCCAGTTTTCAATGTGTTATTTCTAGGTCTTCTTGGGTTGGCATCAGTTGTTATTTGTAATCCACTTTCGGATTTGGCTTTTCTAGTAGAGCCGCTTTAAAGTCTTGATTTGTTTGTTTTCTTTTCAATTTTCTTAACATGTGGTAGTCTTGTTTACTTATCTCAGCAGGGGCTTATTTGAAACTGTATCCAGGAATGTGGTGGGTATAACCTGAAACTCTGAAGGCCTGATCTGCCAGTTACTCTCTCTGGGGCAAGGTGTTTTCTCTGCTTCAGTAGGGGGAGGTGTATCTCAGATCTCCTCCCCACTGCTTGTTTTCAGCTGTGTCTTGTTGTGCTGATTGGAGCTGGAGAGATATCTTGAGATTGGTGACCCAGAACCACTTTAGTCTTGTGTTATGTGGAAGGATCCACCCCTCCCACAGCTATGACCGCTTCCAGCACTGAATGAGTCAGCTTCTTTGGTCCTCCCATGCATTCCTCTGCCAGTCACCATCTGACTGTCTCTCCCCCCCTTTTTTTGGAAGGTTAGCTAGCCCTTTCAACACACCTTGTTTCCAGGTTCCCAGGCAAGTGGCTGTGAGCAATATTTTCTACTCTTTTCTTTGGAATGAGAGCCCTTCTGGGCTGTCAGCCTCATCCCCCTCTCCATTCCTGTAAGCCGGAGAGACCCACTGCTCCTCGGCGCTCCCTACCAGGCTTGGTGTGACTTCTTCTTTGCTTCTTGGTTTTTGAGAGCTGTTCCTGTAGTCCAGAGTTGGTTTTTCACACTGATTGTTCCTAAATTAATTTGTAATCCAGTTTGGTCATGTGAGCTGGGAGTCTGTGCATCTGCCTACTCTGCTGCCATCTTGGAATCTTAAAATATTTTCTTTTCCAGATTTTATTTCTGCTTCTTTAGGAAGTTTATGTTGTTCTTTTGGAATGATGGATTTTCTTTCTGTTCAACTTTGAAAGAAGATGTTTATTCTTATAGAGGAAGTGAAGTGAGGCTTTGTGCCTAAGCTAGTGAGTGGCTGCAGCAGGATTCACCTTGCCTTTCAGATCTGAGGCCTCAGGGAGCCTCATCTCTGAGATGCTGCAACCTTTCTTGTCGTCCAACTCCTTTCTCAGATTTATTTTCCAGAAAAATTTTTTGGCTGCAGCCCCTTCCTCTTGGCCTCTCTCTATTGGCCTCTTGGCTATTAAGCCTTCCAGAGGTAGCACTGGTCTTAGTGCCTTTGCTTTAGGGATCTGAGGGCTAATCAGGTCTTATGCTGAGCAAACTATCCATGGTGGGCTTATAATGAAAAGTGAATGGGCAGGATGCATGCTGCTGTCTAATTCTTTGAAAAAACTCACTTCTTATGCCCTGAACACACACTAGAATGTCACACTAGCTGGACACATAGCCTATCTCTCAAATGATTTCTGGAGATCATGGTGTAACAAAACCCCATGGACTACAACTGCTCCTTCCATCAGCTGCTCCCTCTACCTAGTAGCTCCAGGGAGGTATGAAGTTCAGAGAAAGAGAGCCTTAGATGACTTGTACTTTGTGGTCTTTTCTGACAACCACACTTAGAGGGTCAGAGTACAGTGATTAACCAAGATGCCAAACTATAATTCACACCCAGTTCTGTCTGGTACCAAAAACGAGGTTTGTTTCACTATACCATAGTTGGCCACTAGCAACCACAGGATGGGTGCCAGAAGCTGATTGCAGACTGGGCAGGTCCTATGAAACCTCAGCACAAGAAACACCCTAATGCTGAGAGACAGTAGGTGAGCTGCAGATAAAGTCTACTCATTGACCTAATGCAGGAATCACTCAAAACACCAGCAACTATGGCAGTAAGAATCTCAGGGAGCCAGGGATGTTAGAGATGGAGAAGCTCATAGTATGTAAGTTTGTCAAGGAAGGCACCAGTGCAAACTGGTAATCTCTCCCAAGCAGGTTTAGAGAAGAGGAGAGCATAAGCTGGAGAACTTGTAAGCAGGCAAGTTGAAATGCCCAACAGAAAGCTTGTCATAAGTGGGCAGGAGTTCCTATTGGGTGTACAAATAAACCAAAATTAGAGACTCAGTTGAATCTTGTCCAGTCACTTCCTGCTGAGCAGCTTTGGCTTCCTCATCTGTGGAATGGGACTAGAAACACTGCCTGACCTGCTGTAGCAGGGATTCAAAGCATGGAGAAATGTGCTGTACATAGGATTGCTCACTGCTAGTATGGGGGGGCAATTAACCAATGAGTCACTCAAGGAATCTTTTTTGATCCCCTTCTATACACACTAGGTTGAGCTCTGGGGACACTTACCAACTGAACACAACTGGTTCTCATACCTCCATTCTTTTTGTAAGAGAAGGTATGCCCTATAGTTATAGAGGTAGAAGATTCTAAGCAGAGTTGAGAGCTGATTTGCTTTTTCTGGAGTAAAGAGAAGACTGTCTGGGCCAGGAACTTCAGGTTCTTTGGAACACATTCTCCCTCTCCTGTGGAGTTACAGCATGCAAAGGATTAAGGATGAGGTTGTGCAGAGCCTGGTTCACACATGGATGGGCTCTGAATTAAGTAACTTAGATATTCAGCCCCCCAGCTTGCTTTACAATCTCTTTTCCTACACTTGTTTCTAAGAATCACCTTCCTCAATGTCTGGACTTTATCTTTTATTAATCTGAAATTATCAAATCTAGGAGATGACGTCAGAGTAATGGTGGGGGGTAGGAAGCGATACCGATAAATCTCCCCCAAAACTCAACAAGATCATCAACCAGAAACAGAAAAACCTATCCTTGGAGCCTCCAGATGTTTCGCAATACACCTAAAGGTATGATCGAGCGAAAAATTGGCTAAATATATAACAAAATCCCGAAGGAAATAGGGAGTAAGAAATGCTCCGCCTTCCTCACTAAACTAAACAGGGCAGCTTTCACTGTAAACTGAGAATATAGAAACTAAGGCGGGCAAAGGGGGTGAATAGATCCAGGCTGCGGCACAAATGGCCAAACCAGGCTGTGGCATGGAAATCCAAGTCGAGGAAAAACTGTTCCTGTGGCAAGCCGGGCAATACAGCTAACACTCGTGCCAAACCCAGAGAAAGAAAGACAAGCGGGGCAGCCATTTTACCCGATCTCCTGGTCGGCGTGTGCAGATAGTGGGCGAGAGATTCCTTCCAAAGCCCCGGGAGGGTGCACCCGTGTTACCCCACAGAGAGGCAGAGTCAGAGGCCTTTGTGTGGGTCGAAAGCCTCCGGGCCGCCCGAGCGCCCTGGGAGAGCCACACACGGGGAGGGAGCGAGAACTAATTCCAACGCTGGAACTTTTCCGTACGGGCGGGGTTTTCACTCAGAGGGTGAGGACGCTGGTCTGATCTCAGCAGAAACTCTACAAGCTAGAAGAGAGTGGACCCCAATATTTAAAGTCCTGAAAGAGAGGAACTTTCAGCCACGAATACTATACCCATCAAAGCTATCTTTCAAATATGAAGGAGAAATAAAAACATTCACAGATACAAAAAAGATGAGGGAATTTATCATCAGAAAACCCCCACTCCAGGAATTACTAAAGGGGGTTCTCCAATCAGATACAAAGAACAACAAAAAAAATAAAGCCACAAGTAAAAGCTCCAAGAAGAACAAAATAAAACCAAATTTAAACTGTGACAACAAAAAGAAAGGGGGGAGAGGATGGAGATTAACAGTAGCAAAGGACGATGGAGTGCAAAAGTACTCACAAAATAGTTCGCTACAATGAACAGGGTAGGAACCCTTTTCATTACTTAAAGGTAACCACCATTGAAAAAGACACCACAGAAGCACATGAGATAAAAAAGATAGCAACAGAGGAAAGATGTATGGAATACAACCAAATAAAAACAAAAGATAGCAAAACGAAAGAGAAGGATCAAACAAGACACAAAACTAACAGAAAGCAATCTATAAAATGGCAATAAGGAACTCACAAGTGTCAATAATTACACTAAATGTAAACGGATTAAACTCACCAGTAAAAAGGCACAGAGTAGCAGAATGGATCAAAAAAAGAAAATCCAACTGTATGCTGCCTACAGGAAACTCATCTAAGTAACAAGGATAAAAATAAATTCAAAGTGAAAGGCTGGAAAACAATACTCCAAGCAAATAACATCTAAAAAAAAAGCAGGCGTAGCAATACTCATATCTGATAATGCTGACTACAAGACAACAAAAGTACTCAGAGACAAAAATGGCCATTTCATAATGGCTAAAGGGACACTGAATCAAGAAGACATAACAATTCTTAATATATATGCACCAAACCAAGGAGCACCAAAATATATAAGACAGCTACTTATCGACCTTAAAACAAAAACTGACAAAAATACAATCATACTTGGAGACCTCAATACACCGCTGATGGCTCTAGATCGGTCATCCAAACAGAGAATCAACAAAGATATAGTGGCCTTAAACAGAACACTAGAGCACCTGGATATGATAGACATCTACAGGACATTTCATCCCAAAGTGACTGAGTATACATTTTTCTCCAGTGTACATGGATCATTCTCAAGAATTGACCATATGTTGGGCCACAAAAACAACATCAGCAAATTCAGAAAAATCGAAGTTGTACCAAGTATATTTTCTGATCATAAAGCCTTGAAACTAGAATTCAACTGCAAAAAAGAGAAAAAAAATCCCACAAAAATGTGGAAACTAAACAACATACTTTTTAAAAATGAATGGGTCAAAGAAGAAATAAGTGCAGAGATCAAAAGATATATACAGACTAATGAAAATGACAATACGACATATCAGAATCTATGGGATGCAGCAAAAGCAGTGATAAGAGGGAAGTTCATATCACTTCAGGCATATATGAACAACCAAGAGAGAGCCCAAGTGAACCACTTAACTTCCCACCTTAAGGAACTAGAAAAAGAAGAACAAAGACAACCCAAAACCAGCCGAAGAAAGGAGATAATAAAAATCAGAGCAGAAATAAATGAATTAGAGAACAGTAAAACTATAGAAAAAATTAATAGAACAAAGAGCTGGTTCTTTGAAAAGATCAACAAAATTGACAAACCCTTGGCAAGACTTACCAAGGAAAAAAGAGAAAGAACTCATATAAACAAAATCCAAAATGAAAGAGGAGAAATCACCACGGACACGGTAGATATACAAAGAATTATTGTAGAATACTATGAAAAACTTTATGCCACTAAATTCAACAATCTAGAAGAAATGGATAAATTCCTAGAATCATACAACCTTCCTAGACTGAGTCAAGAAGAAGCAGAAAGCCTAAACAGACTTATTAGTAGAGAAGAAATAGAAAAAAACATTAAAAACCTCCCCAAAAATAAAAGTCCAGGCCCAAACATTTTATCAAACATTCAAAGAAGACTTGGTTCCTATTCTACTCAAAGTCTTCCAAAAAATTGCAGAAGAAGCAATACTTCCAAACACATTTTATGAGGCCAACATAACCCTCATCCCAAAACCAGGCAAGGATGGCACAAAAAAAGAAAACTACAGACCAATATCTCTAATGAATACAGATGCTAAAATACTAAACAAAATACTAGCAAATCGAATACAACAACATATTAAAAAAATAATACATCATGATCAAGTGGGATTCATCCCAGAATCTCAAGGATGGTTCAACATATGTAAAACGGTTAACGTAATACACCATATCAACAAAACAAAGAACAAAAACCACATGATCTTATCAATAAACGCAGAAAAGGCTTTCGATAAAATACAACACAATTTTATGTTTAAGACTCTCAACAAAATGGGTATAGAAGGAAAATATCTCAACATGATAAAGGCCATATATGATAAACCATCAGCTAACATCATATTAAATGGCACTAAACTGAAGGCTTTCCCCCTTAAATCAGGAACAAGACAGGGTTGACCACTCTCTCCACTCTTATTTAATGTGGTACTAGAGGTTCTAGCCAGAGCAATCAGACAAGACAAAGAAATAAAAGGCATCCATATCGGAAAAGAAGAAGTAAAGGTATCACTTTTTGCAGATGATATGATCCTATACATTGAAAACCCCAAAGAATTCACAAAAAGACTACTAGAAACAATAAGCCAATACAGTAAGGTCGCAGGATACAAAATTAACATACAGAAGTCAATAGCCTTTCTATATGCCAACAATGAAACAACTGAGAATGAACTCAAAAGAATAATCCCCTTCACAATTGCAACAAAAAAAATAAAATACTTAGGAATAAACATAACAAAGAATGTAAAGGACTTATATAATGAAAACTATAAACCATTGTTAAGAGAAATCAAGAAAGATATAATGAGATGGAAGATTATTCTTGTTCTTGGTTAGAAAGAATAAATATAATCAAGATGGATATATTACCCAAAGCAATATACAAATTTAATGCAATTCCCATCAAAATTCCAATGACATTTTTTAAAGAAATAGAGCAAAAAATCATCATATTTATATGGAATTATAAAAAACCCCGAATAGCCAAAGCAATCCTAAAGAAAAAGAATGAAGCTGGGGGCATTACAATATCTGACTTCAAACTCTATTATAGGGCCACGACAATCAAAACAGCATGGTATTGGCAGAAAAATAGACACTCAGACCAATGGAACAGAATAGAAAGTCCAGAAATAAAACCACATATATATAGTCAAATAATTTTTGATAAAGAGGCCAACAACACACAATGGAAAAAAGAAAGCCTCTTCAATAAATGGTGCTGGGAAAACTGGAAAGCCACATGCAAAAGAATGAAACTGGACTACAGTTTGTGCCCCTGTACTAAAATTAACTCAAAATGGATCAAAGATCTAAACATAAGACCTGAAACAATTAAGTACATAGAAGAAGACATAGGTACTAAACTCATGGACCTGGGTTTTAAAGAGCATTTTATGAATTTGACTCCAATGGCAAGAGAAGTGAAAGCAAAAATTAATGAATGGGACTACATCAGACTAAGAAGTTTTTGCTCAGCAAGAGAAACTGATAACAAAATAAACAGAAAGCCAACTAAATGGGAAATGATATTTTCAAACAACAGCTCAGATAAGGGCCTAAAATCCAAAATATACAAAGAACTCTTTAAACTCAACAACAAACAAACAAACAATCCAATAAAAAAATGGGAAGAGGATATGAACAGACACTTTTCCCAGGAGGAAGTACAAATGGCCAACAGATATATAAAAAGATGCTCATTTTCTTTAGTTATTAGAGAAATGCAAATCAAAACTGCAATGAGATACCACCTCACACCTGTTAGATTAGCTATTATTAACAAGACAGGTAATAGCAAATGTTGGAGAGGCTGTGGAGAAAAAGAAACCCTCATACACTGTTGGTGGGAATGTAAAGTAGTACAACCAGTATGGAAGTAAGTATGGGGGTTCCTCAAAAAACTGAAAATAGAACTACCTTATGAACCAGCAATCCCTCTACTGGGTATATACCAAAAAAACTCAGAAACATTGATACGTAAAGACACATGCAGCCCTATGTTCATTGCAGCATTGTTCACAGTGGCCAGGACATGGAAACAACCAAAAAGCCCGTCAATAGATGACTGGATAAAGAAGATGTGGCACATATACACTATGGAATACTACTCAGCCATAAGAAATGATGACATCGGATCATTTACAGCAAAATGGTGGGATCTTGATAACAAAATGGTGGGAAATGATACAAAGTGAAATAAGTAAATCAGAAAAAACCAGGAACTGCATTATTCCATACGTAGGTGGGACATAAAAGTGAAACTAAGAGACATTGATAAGAGTGTGGTGGTTACGGGGGGAGGGGGGAAAGGCAGAGGGAAAGGGGGAGGGGGAGGGGCACAAAGAAAACTAGATAGAAGGTGACAGAGGACAATCTGACTTTGGGTGATGGGTATGCATCATAATTGAAAGACAAGATAACCTGGACCTGTTGATCTTTGAACATATGTATCCTGATTTATTGATGTTGCCCCATTTAAAAAATAAAATTATAATAAAAAAAAAGAAAATTGTGCCTTCTTATGTTCAAGTAATTGGCAAAGCTATTAAGTCTATTTTTAAGTAGGAAAATTGTCACTTAACGGGTAAAAAGACTTGACCTACTTAAATGAATTGCCAGTTTCAAGTCCTCTGCCCATATTTGAGTCAGGTTGTTCTTTTTTCTTTTTTTTTTTTTTTGAGTTATAGACATTGTTTATATATTCTGGCTATTAACCCTTTCATCAGATATATAAATTGCAAATATTTTCCTCCACTGACAATAGATTTTTTAAGAAACATGAAATCTGTACTTTTTATCACTTATCTTCAGTGGCTGTCACACATTACATCATTTATGCATATGCTTTCAATGATAAATGCTTATAGTCTTTAATTTATAAGAAAAAGTTTGAAAAATATATCCAAAATTAATTGATTATTTGTTATTGGAGAAAATAATCTATAGTTTTTTTGTATTTTCTACATTTTGTATATTATAATATACATTTTTACATCAGAGAAGGTTAAGCCTCCTCACAATATATTCAGATTAGAGAAAAAAATTAATTACATAAAGAAGTTAAATAGAATTTGAAGTTACTATGAGAGCTCACTTATAAGTGCCAGACACAATGCTTAGTCTTTTGCATAAATTTATACTTATTTTCACAACAGCCTTTGGTAGGAAGTGCTATTATTATGGCACTATATTATGGGAGGAGGAACTAAGTCTTAAAGAGATTAAGAAGAAAACAAATAATAATTGCAGCAAGGAACAAATGTGGAAATTTTTATTAGCGGCCTGCCTCCTATTACTATACTAAACTTTACTGTTTTAAAATAAAATATGTTCTATTATGTTATCCGTGCTGATAATATTTTTTTTAAAAAATTCAATAACAGCATCTCTGCATCAACTCTAAGATTAAACACTCATTAAAAAAACAAGCAAGTTAATCAGTAGAACAAAATGATTGTATCTTTCAAAAAACACAAGAATTAAGCAAAATTTCAATATGTTAATTGCCATGCTTAAATAAAAGCTTTCAATTGATTAAAAAAAAGAAATTATCAAATCTAGTCAAAGTTTTAATATTATCTATTCAAGAACTAAATTCTTCAGTTTAAACAAAACTGTACTTCTCAGAAGAAACAGAAGCTAGGCATGTGGTTGCCCACAAGGTCATCTTGACCTTGCATCTGACCAGGACTCATTGTCCTTACTTCCAATTGCCCGGATGTACTCAACTCAAGCACTTATATCTTGCAATCAAGGCCATCTATAATTTCATCCTCCCCATTTCTCTATATCTTCCCATGTTCCAGCTGGCTCAAGGTGATCTCCATTCCTTGAGTTCTTCCTGTGCTTTCCAGCCTGTCTTACTTGGCTTATAGTCTTCCATCTACCTAAAATTTCTTTCATTTCTTTTTATATCTATGTGAATCCAAATTTATCTTTCAAGGCCCAGTGCAATGTCAACTCCTTTAGGAAGCTTTCTCTGATGGCATGACATATAAGTTGAATAATACAGTTCTTGAGCTGAAGTAGATGCTTAATAAATCTTTGTACCCATTACCTTTGTTGACTTTTGTTCCTTCCTCAGGAATTATTCATCTCAACTATTTCTCTGTTCCCATTGTAGTTTTCTTGTTCTTAGATCTAAGAAGCCTGTCATCATTGAAGTTAATGACAGGAGTTTGGAGTCGAATAAGTCCTGGTTACCTAGTAGTTCTGTGACCTTAAGCAAGTCATTTTAACCTTGAGAATCAGTTTTCTCATATGTCAAATGGGAATGCTAATATCAGTTTCACAGCATTGTTGTATGGATGGAATGAGATGATTAGAGAAAACTTTTAGAAGACAGAGTATCTTGTCTATAATAAACATTTAATGTGGGTTTGTTGTTCTTATAATTGTTGTCATTACTTTAATAAAATATAAACTTCAAGGTCTGGCCAAGAGGGAATGGCCTTATTCCTCCTAGATCCTATCTGTAACAACTAATGAACCCTAGAAGTAACACAACAAACAAAGAAGACTCCAAAAGGTTGAAAGGACCATATAGAGACCTTGAAACTTGAGGAATAACATGGAAATAAGTTCTCTGGGATTCCTTATTACCTGGTATCTCTGAAAAAGTCCTGTAGATATCTCCAACCTGGAGCTCTCAGTAGGCACAGACTAAACCACCCAAGGAAAGTCTTTTCCTCTAGCCAAAAAGCTCAGTAAAAATGACCTAGCAGAACAGTAACATTTTTTTAAGCCTTTATTTTATTTTTTTTTAAATAAATTTTTATTAATGGTAATGGGATGACATTAATAAATCAGGGTACATATATTCAAAGAAAACATGTCTAGGTTATTTTGTCATCAAATTATGTTGCAAACCCCTCGCCCAAAGTCAGATTGTCCTCCGTCACCCTCTATCTAGTTCTCTGTGCCCCTCCCCCTCCCCCTAACTCTCTCCCTCCCTCCCTCCCATGTCCTCCCTCCCCCCCCCACCCTTGGTAACCACCACACTCTTGTCCATGTCTCTTAGTCTCATTTTTATATTCCACCAATGTATGGAATCACGTAGTTCTTGTTTTTTTCTGATTTACTTATTTCACTCCTTATAATGTTATCAAGATCCCACCATTTTGCTGTAAATGATCTGATGTCATCATTTCTTATGGCTGAGTAGTATTCCATAGTGTATATGTGCCAACAGTAACATTTTTAATGTTACTGATCCTACTTCAGCCACACAAAAAAGAAAAAAAAAACAACAATTCCCTCCTTGCAATGTCAGCAACATCAAGTGGGGAGCAGAATTTATGGCCCCATCCTAATAAAAAGAGGTGGAATGAGATAGTGAGTAGTGGTGCTGTTCGGCACTCCACTACCCTAGACATGGTAGTGTCAGTGGGATACAGCAGGAAGGTTAACTTCCACTCCAACCTGATGGAAATAAGCCAATGCAAGATAATGTAATTTGACACTCTGCTTTTGCAAGGGTGGTACTATCAAGGCTCAATGGAGAGGAGAGCATCCACCACCATGTGGACCTGCATCTTATGCCTTAAAATGGTAAGTGCCTTCAGACATGAAGATTAAATGGATCCCAAGTCTCTCAAAATGACACCCAAAATGTTTGGAATACATTTAAAGATCATTTGTCATAGCTAGAACCAGAAAAATCACAACTCAAATGAGAAAAGATTAACGAATATCAACATCTAGAGGACAGAGATATTAGAATTATCTGACAAGGACTTTAAAGCAGCCATAGCAAGAATGCTTCAATAAGCAATTATGAATAGTGATAAAACAAATGAAAAAATACAAAGTATCAGTAAAGAAATAGAAGACCAAAGAACAAACTTAAATTTTTGGAACTGCAAAATATAATAAAAGAAATTAAAATCACCATAGATGGGCTCAGCAGAAGAATGATACCAGTAAATTTGAAAATAGAACAACAGATATTACCTAATTTGAACAATAGAAATAGATTGAAAAAAATAAACAGAACCTCAGGAACATGTGAGACAATAAAAAGATCTAACATTCATATAATCAAAGTATCAGAAGGAGCGGAAGAGTGGCAGAGAACTGAGAGTATTGGAAGAAATATTGGACGAAAAAATCCCAAATTTAGTGAAACACATAAACCAATAGTTTTATTGGGCAAACTCTGAGCAAGGTGAACTCAAAAAAAAAAAATCATGCCGACATATTATACACAAACTTCAGAAAATGGAAAAAATATTAAAAATAATTAAAAAATAAATCATTACCTATAGAGGTATGTCTTTGTCTTCTTATACTGCTATAACAGAATACCACAGGCAGGGTAGCTTAAACAATGAACATTTATTTCTCACAGTTCCAGGGGGTAGGAAATCTGAGATCAGGGTGCCAGTAGGGTTGGGTTCTGGTGTAAGCCCTCTTCCAGTTTGCATATGGCTATCTTCTTGCTGTGTTCTCACATGATGAAGAGAAACATCATCTATATTGTGTCTCTTTTTTTTTTCTTTTTTTTTTAAGCTGGAAACGGGGAGAGACAGTCAGACAGACTCCCGCATGCACCCGACTGGGATCCACCCGGTACGCCCACCAGGGGCGACGCTCTGCCCACCAGGGGGTGATGCTCTGCCCCTCCGGGGTGTTGCTCTGCTGCAACCAGAGCCACACTAGTGCCTGGGGCAGAGGCCAAGGAGACATCCCCTGTGCCCGGGATATATTTGCTCCAATGGAGCCTCAGCTGCGGGAGGGGAAGAGAGAGACAGAGAGGAAGGAGGGGGTGGGGGTGGAGAAGCAAATGGGCGCTTCTCCTATGTGCCCTGGCCGGGAATCGAACCTGGGTCCCCTGCACGCCAGGCCAATGCTCTACCGCTGAGCCAACCAGCCAGGCCCGTGTCTCTTTTTTTATAAAGGCACTATTCTCATTCATGAAGGTTCCAACCTCATGACATAATTACCTCTCAAAGGTTCCATCTACAAATATCATTGGGGATTATGATCTCAGCATATGAATGGGGGACATACAAACATTCAGTCCATAGCAAGGTGCAATAATTTCTGCAGAAATCATGGAGGTGAGAAGAAAGTAGCACATTTTTCAAGTGCAAAAAGAAAAGTATTGTCAGCCTAGAATCCCATATTCAAAGATAATAACCTTAAGGAATGAAATAAAATGAACAAATTCTCAGTTAAAAGAAAATTAATATGTAGTTTATAATATATAAAAGAGATATAAGAGAATATATCACCAGCATACTTACCCTAAAAAACAATGACTAAATGAAATTTTCCAAATGAGAAATATATGATGCAATAGCAAAACTTAGAATGCCAGGAATGAAGAACAACAAAGAATAACAATACAATTTTTAAAAATAAACTATTTTTTCCTTAAATTCTCTAAATTATGTTAGATGAGCCTGACCAGGTGGTGGCACAGTGGATAGAGTGTCGGACTGGGATGCAGAGGACCCAGGTTCAAGACCCCGAGGTCACCAGCACGGTTTCATCTGGTTTGAGCAAAGCTCACCAGCTTGGACCCAAGGTTGCTGGCTTGAGCAACGGGTTTCTTGGTCTGCTGAAGGCCCACGGTCAAGGCATATATGAAAAAGCAATCAATGAACAACTAAGGTGTCACAATGAAAAACTGATGATTGATGCTTTTCATCTCTCTCCATTCCTGTCTGTCTGTCCCTATCTGTCCCTCTCTTTGACTCTCTCTCTGTCTCTGTAAGAAAATAAAAAATAATTAAAAAAAATAAAATAATTTATGTTAGATGATTGAAACTAAAATGATGACATTGTCTGATAAGATTCTAAACAAATATAGAGAAAATAGTTAAGACTATTATACTATAAAGTGAGGGAAGGCAAAGAAGCATCAAAAGAAGTAAACTTTCTACATTTTCTTAAACTGTAAAAATGGTGACATCTGTGGACTGCAATACAGCCACTAAGAAAACTATACAGATACTCTCAAAATCACTCTAGATAAATCAAAATGGAATTCTAAAAAGAGAGATATTGACAAAGTGGATTGGAAAGCATGACCCAACTCTATGTTGTCTACAAGAAACTCATTTTAATATATTAATATAAGCAGATTGAAAAATAAAAAGATGGCAAAATAATATCATGCAAACATTTATCAAAGAAAAACAAGAGTGACTATGTTAATACCGGATAAAGTAGACTTCAGAGCAAAGAAAATTGCCAGAGACAGCAAGAAATATTATATAATACTGAAAAGGTCCATCTACCAAAAAACATTGTAATCTTAAATGTTTACACATCAAACAGTAACACTCCAAAATATGTGAAGCAAACACTGATAAGAATTGATCAAAGAAAATAGAGAAATCCACAATTATACTTGAAGATTTCAACAACTTTCTGTCAATAATTGATAGAAAAACTAGACAGACTATCAACAAGGATGTAGAGAACAACTCAACAACACCAGCACCCAACATGCACTACTTGACAACTATAGAACACCTCACTCAAAACAGTAGTATATTCTTTCTTTTCAAGTGTCTACATAATATTCACCAAGATAAACCATATTCTGAGCTATAAAACAAACCTGAACTAATTTGAAAGGTTTGAAAATATACAGAAGGTGTCCTGTGATTATGAAGGTATGCAAGTAAAAATACAACAAAATAGGATACAAAGCAGAAATACTAATCAAAATTTGTGAGACACAGCTACAGCAGTGCTCAGAGGGATATTATAGCATTACATATATACATTAGAGAAAAGGAATAGTCTCATATAATTAGTTTAAGTTCTTACTTTAAGAATCTAAAGCCTGATCTGTGATGGTACAGTACATAAAGCTTTGACCTGGAATGCCACTGATTCGAAACCCTGAGCTTGCCTGGTCAAGGCATATATGAGAAGCAATTACTATGACTTGATACTTCCCATTCCTCACCTCTTTCTCTCTGTGTCTCCTGTCTCTAAAATCAATAAATAAAGGGAGGGGAAGAGCCTAAAAAAGAAGAGCAAAATAAACTCAAAACAAGCATAAATGAGAAGTAATAAATAATAGTAACTAATGAAACTGAAAACAGAAAATAGGACAAAATCAATGAAATAAAAAGCTATTTTTTTCTTTAAGTGAGAGGAGAGGAGATAGTGAGACACATTCCTGCATGCGCCCCAACCAGGATACACCCAGCAACTCCTGTCTGGAGCTGATGCTAGTTAGAATCAACTGAGCTATCCTCAGCACTCAGCACCTGAAGCTGCTGCGCTTGGACCAATCAAGCTATCCTCAGTGTCCAGGGTGGCACTTGAACTAATCGAGCCACTGGCTGTTGGAAAGAAAGAGAGAGAGAAGGGAGAGAGGGGGAGAGAGAAGCAGATGGTGGCCTCTGTTGTGTGCCCTGACCGGGAATTGAAGCCGGATGTCCATATGCTGGGCACACATTCTTCGTACTAAGCCAAGTGGCCAGGGCCAAAGCTAGTTTTCTAAAAAGATTGCTAACATTGACAAACACTTGCAATACTGACAGAAAATAAGAGGGCATGAAATTTACCAATATGAAGAATGAAACAGGATATCACTACAGATGTCACAGTCATCAAAAGAATAACATGGTAATACTTTGAACAACTCTGCACACATAAATTTGACAACTTTAGATATATTAGACCAAGTCATTGAAAAGCCAAACTAACAAAAGTTACCCAATATGAAAAAGGTAATATGAATAGCCATATGACCATTAAAGAAAGTGAATCCATAATTTATTTATTTATTTATCTCTTGAATGGCGATATTTTTAAAACTTTATTTAGTTCAGATGTTTTGTTTACTTTTCTTTTTATAAATAAATTTTACTTTAATGGGGTGACATCAATAAATCAGGGTACATATATTCAAAGAAAACATTTCCAGGTTATCTTGTCATTTAGTTCTGTTGCATACCCATCCCCCAAAGAGAGATCGTCCTCTGTCACCTTCTATCCAGTTTTCTTTGTACCCATCCCCCTCCCCCTCCCCCTCTCCCTCCTCCCCTCCCCCCACCCCCCGTAACTGCCCCACGCCTGTCCATGTCTCTTAGTCTCGTTTTTATGTCCCACCAATGTATGGAATCCTGCAGTTCTTGTTTTTTTCTGATTCACTTATTTCACTCCGCATAATGTTATCAAGATTTCACCATTCTGCTGTAAGTGATCCGATGTCATCATTTCTTCTAGCTGAATAGTATACCATGGTGTATATGTGCCCCATCTTCTTTATCCAGTCTTTTATTTTTTTTTACAGTGATTAAAAGCCTTTAAGCAAACTCTTGGCCAATACAGCAAAAATCCATAAAAGAGTAGTGTCCTTAACATGTTCACCAAGTCCAAGTTGGCCCCATCACCAAGCCAAATTCCTGAAAAATGCAACCCAACCACAGTTCAGTCTGTTAGGAGCTGTCACGGGAAGCAGGAGTCCAGGAAAAGTCCACATCCAGGAAAAGTCCTCATGGCACTGCAATTGTTGTCACCATTCTATACTTTGCAGCTCATGTCCAAGTCCCAATGACTGCTGCTTCTAGCTGGTAATGATTCAGGTAGACTGGAAAAGCCATTTGCAGCATGAGTGGATATGGAGCTTCTATTCTCCTCTGCCTGGAGAGATGAGACCAGGTTGCTTTTCCCTGGAGCTCTGCGACTGTGGCATGGTAAAGAGAACCTTGGGATACACTTAGCTGGGTGGCAAAGGTAGATTCATAATAGAAGTTGGCAAAAGGGGGAAAGAGAGCTCTAAATTAGGAGTAGGTCCCAGCCTGAAATGTGAGTGGGGCATTGAGGTAGGAGGGATAAAGGAAACACTATATATTAAGCAAAGCAGCAGAAAATAGGACTATCAACACCCACAACAGAGATCTTTGAGGGAAGACTAAAAAACCTGACTATTCAGGCAAAACATAGTTAATCCATATCCATAATTTAAAAAGAAAAAAAAAGCCCAAAGAAAAAAATCTCCAAATCCAGATGGTTTAATTGATGTATTCAATCAAAGGTTTATAGAATTAATACCAATTTTTCAATCTCTTCCAAAAAATAGAAGAGGAGAGAAACTCCAAAATCATTTTATGAAGCCAGTTTTACAGTTTTACCTTGGTATCACAGCCAGAAACAGTACAAACAAGAAAACTACATACCAGTATCCCTAATAAATATAGATACAAATATCCTTTAAAAATATATTAGCAATAACTGTTCACAGTGGCCAAGACATGGAAACAACCAAAAAGCCCTTCAATAGAAGACTGGATAAAGAAGATGTGGCACATATACACTATGGAATACTACTCAGCCATAAGAAATGATGACATCAGATCATTTACAGCAAAATGGTGGGATCTTGATAACATTATAAGGAGTGAAATAAGTAAATCAGAAAAAAACAAGAACTACATGATTCCATACATTGGTGGAATATAAAAATGAGACTAAGAGACATGGACAAGAGTGTGGTGGTTACCAAGGGTGGGGGGGGGAGGGAGGACATGGGAGGGAGGGAGGGAGAGAGTTAGGGGGAGGGGGAGGGGCACAGAGAACTAGATAGAGGGTGACGGAGGACAATCTGACTTTGGGCGAGGGGTTTGCAACATAATTTGATGACAAAATAACCTAGACATGTTTTCTTTGAATATATGTACCCTGATTTATTAATGTCATCCCATTACCATTAATAAAAATTTATTAAAAAATATATATATATTAGCAATAGAATTATACAATATATAAAAATATACAGTGTAACTAAGTGGGATTTATTCCAGGTATGCAAACCTGGTTCAATATTTGAAATTAATGTAATTCATTATATGAACAGGCTAAACAAACAAAATCATAATGATCAATACAAAAATCATGTGGCAAAAAGCAACAGCCATTCATGATAGAAAAAATAACACTCAATAATTTAGGAACAAGAATGTTGTGGACTGGCCCTGGCCAGTTGGCTCAGTGGTAGAGCGTCGGCCTGGCGTGCAGGAGTCTCGGGTTCAATTCCCAGCCAGGGCAAACAGGAGAGGCGCCCATCTGCTTCTCCACCCCTCCTCCTCTCCTTCCTCTCTGTCTCTCTCTTCCCCTCCCGCAGCCAAGGCTCCACTGGAGCAAAGTTGGCCCCGGCACTGAGGATGGCTCTGTGGCCTCTGCCTCAGGTGCTAGAATGGCTCTGGTTGCAACAGAGCAACGCCCCAGATGGGCAGAGCATTGCCCCCTGTTGGGCGTGCCGGGTGGATCCCGGTTGGGCGCATGTGGGAGTCTGTCTGACTGCCTCCCTGTTTTCAACTTCAGAAAAATATATTTAAAAAAATAAGGAATGTTGTGGACTCCCCATAAAATTTATATGTTGAAGTTTTAATGCCCAGTGTGACTGTATTTAGAGAGAGGATATTTAAAGAGATAACTAAGGTTAAATTAGGTCATAAGGGTGGGGCCCTTATCCAACAAGATCGATGTCCTTATAAAAAGGGAGACACCAGAAATCATTCTCTCTCTCTCTCTCTCTCATTCTCTCACTACCTGGCATGTTTGTAGAAGAAAGTCAGTGTGACGATACAAAAAGGTGATATCTGCAAGCCAAGGAAAAGGCTCTTACCAGATATCAACCCTGCTGGCATCTTTATCTTGGACTTCCAGTCTCCAGTACTGTGAGAAAATAAGTGTCTGATTGCACTAGTGGTTACTGGAGTCTACACATATGATTCAATGACAAAATTATACACAAGTTATACCAATATCAATTTCCTGGTTTTGTTATTTTTCTATAGTTGGAAGACATGTAATAATTGAGGAAAACTGGGTGAAGGGTCTATAAAGTTTCTCTTTAGTATCTTTGCAATTTCCAGTGAATCTATAATTATTTCAAAATTTAAAATTATAAAGAAATATGTAGGTTCCAACATGTGTTACAGTGGGAAAGGCATGGGTTTTTAAGTTAGCCAGTCCTGGGTTTAAAGCCTGTCCTGACTTTTTAATAACGAGGTGTGAACTTGAGCAAATTACTTTGTTTCTCTGGACCTTGATTTCCTGCTCTGAAAAATGGGGCTAATAACAAGGCCTACTTCATAGGGCTTGGGGAAGGATCCCAACAGATATGAAATTTTGTCTTAGGGTCTGGCCCATAATAAATGCTCAATAAAATGAGCTACAGCCTGATCTGTGGTGGCGCAGTGGATAAAGCCTCGACCTGGAAATGCTGAGGTCGCCGGTTCGAAACCCTGGGCTTGCCTGGTCAAGGAACATATGGGAGTTGATGCTTCCAGCTCCTCCCCCACTTCTCTCTCTCTCTCTCTGTCTCTCCTCTCTCTCTCCTCTCTAAAAATGAATAAATAAAAAAATTTAAGAAAAAACATGAGCTACATAAAGTTGATCTGTTTTATTGTGAGATTACACTTGTTTCATTTGTCCTAGTATAAAAGAGATGGGATGACTTGGCCACTTGTCACCACTAGACAAAAAGAACCTTAGGTGTTAAGTATGTACCATTTGGCTTTTTGTACCTCCCCCCAGTTATCACTCAGGCCCTCATGTGGCATATCTAACAGGGACCTGAACTTCAGGCACTGCCCAGGATGACATGGTCTTTGTGTCCATGAGTGAAGAGCTCTGTAGCAGAGAGGTTTGGCATGTTCTGAGATCTGATCACAAACTGTTATGAAATGTCTGCTTTCACAAGGTGCCTGGGAGACTGCATCCCATGGTTTGTTGGGTCAATTAATCATGGCATGGTTTCAAATTGCTCATCTGGAAATGCACAGTGATAACAGATGTTATCAAAGTGTTGTCATGGATGTATGTTCTGAGTAGCAAATAATCCCATTGTTTGATAATTCTGATAATATAGCTTCCCCCAACTCCAGTTTTGCTCCAAAATGCCATCTTTTCCATCAAGAACCCTTCACCTGGCCTTGCAGGTCTTCTCCATTTAGGTTCTAGCTGAACTCCCTCCATCTGCCACCATTCCTCTTCTCACATACCTATTCTCCACTCTGAACGAAAACAACTTCTCCTTCTGCTACAGTTTAGTGCTCCAGTCCTTTCCCTGGGCTGTCTCCTTGCTCCAGTCATCTTTCTCCACTCCCACTATGCTCTCCACATACACATACCTGAACTCTGCCAGCTTTCCTCCTCTCCCTGGAAGATGACCAGGATCTGCATCTTCCCTGAGTGTCCCCAGCCAACCAACTTGTGCTTATGGATCTCACAGCTTTCCTTGGACCTGCTCTGAGCTGGTGACCTCCTGAGCACCCAGTAGCTTCTCAAGAAATGTTTTCATAGCGAGTTCCCAATGCTCACAGCTTGCATACAATGAAGAATGACCTAAGTCTTGCCAGCCATCAACTGTGCTTGCAGTGTCTCCACTTACGTTGTGGAAGATGGAGACTTTCCAGTTAACACAAAGGGGGAGCAAAAACCAGAGAGTGTGAACTCTGTCATTGGCTTGGCAGTTAGCCAGCTTGTCCTTGGCCAGGAGGTAGTTGGGCAACCCTGGGCTCACAGACGGCCATTGAACAAGTCTTATAAAGGGGATCTGTATCTATAGCTCTGACACATCTGGGCAGAGTGCTTGCAAAGCCAGTTGATATGCTAGATGGTACAGACAGTTTCCTGTGAGTGTTGCAACCAAAGACTTACCACTACTCCTACCCCTTTAGCTTTCAGGGAGAATCATGGATATTCTGTTTGGCTGCTGGGGGCTAAGGGACAGGAGACAAGGAAAGAGCACTAGACTGAGAGTCCAAAGATATAGATTCAGTACGTAGCTTTAATTGATACACTTTTTAGAAACCATATGTAGTTTACATATGCAAGTACTAATATAAATGAACAGTTACACTTCTGGGCATTTATTTTAGAGAAACAAAAATATATGTTCATGACTGGTCATAGCAGCTTTATTTTAATAGCCAAAACTGGAATTGGCTAGATATCCTGTGATGGGAATGGTTAAACAACATGTGGTTCATGCATCCACATTACTCAGCAATCAAAAGAAACAAACTATTGACACAAACAACAATTTGGATGCATTGCTGGAGTATTATGCTGAGTGCAAAGGTCAACCTCTAAAGGTTATATACTGTATGATTCCATTTATGTAACATTTTTGAAGTGACAAAATCTTGGAAATAGAAGACAGATTGGTGGTTGCCAGAGGTTAGAAACAGTGGCAGGGAAAGCAGGAAGGGGAGTGGTGGTTGGAGGAATTGGGATGGCTGGTATAAGTAATCCTTTTGATAGAAGTATTCATGTGATATATTTTAATTGTATAGAGCTACATACACTCACTAATGAATAAAGGTAAAGTTGAAGAAATAGGAAAAAAACCAGTGGATTGTATCAGTATCCATCATTTCATCAAGGGTTGCCAAATGGCAATATTTTACTTCTCCCTTTCTTTCTTAGCTAGAATACTTCCATAAAAATAATATTTTCTCACCAACTACTTGGTTATCCTGAAGTACAGGTTATATAAGAAAAGCAGGAGAAATGTTTCATTCTTTTCCTTTATTACCAGTTTTCAAAATAAGGAGTTGATTCCTAGTATCCTCTAAAGATAAGAATCACTACAATCAATGTCTTTTTAAAAACTTAGTGCCCTGGCCATATAGCTTAGTTGGTTAGAGTATTTACTGAAGCATGGAGATTGCCAGTTCGATCCCTGGTCAGGGCACATACAGAAATAGATCAATGCTACTGCTGCTCTCTCTCTAAAATCAATAAAATAAATATTAAAAAATAACTTTTTAGTATCAGTAGGTTCTCATAGATTTAAACATATTTGATGCACTCCTTGTTGAGGTTCAAATTGTCTTACCTTTAGCCAGTGAGGAGTTTTACACAAATTGGTTCCTGAATCCTTTTGCCAGGATCTTAGACAGCTTCTTTGGTATTTATCCAAGGAGCTCTGGCTCCTTTCCATGTCAAACTGATATTTAGAATCCAAGGTGTGGGCACTAACCTGGCCAGTGGTGGTTTAGTGGGTAGAGGATCAACATGGGACATTGAGGATCGAAGTTTGAAATCCTGATGTTTTTGGCTTGAGAATGGGCTTATCTGGCTTGAGCGCAGGCTGACCAACTTGAGTGCAGGGTTATCGGCTTGAGCATGGGATCATAGATATGACCCATGGTCGGTGACTTGAGCCCAAAGATCACTGGCTTGAGCAAGGTGTCACTGGCTTGGCTGGAGCCCCCCACTCAAGGCATGTAGGAGAAAGCAATCACTGAACAACTAAAATGACACAACTACAAGTTGATGCTTCTCATTTTCCCCCTTATTCTCTCTCAAAAAGAAAAAAGAAAAGAAAGAAAGAGAGAGAGAGGGAGAGAGAAAAAGGAAGGAAGGAAGGAAGGAAGGAAGGAAGGAAGGAAGGAAGGAAGGAAGGAAGGAAGGAAGGAAGGAAGGAGAGGAAAAAAGAAGAAAGAAAGAAAGAAAGAAAGAAAGAAAGAAAGAAAGAAAGAAAGAAAGAAAGAAAGAAAGAAAGGAGGGAGGGAGGGAGGGAGGGAGGAAGGAAGGAAGGAAGGAAGGAAGGAAGGAAGGAAGGAAGGAAGGAAGGAAGGAAGGAAGGAAGGAAGGAAGGAAGGAAGGAAGGGAGAAAAAGAAAGAAAGAAAGAAAGAAAGAAAGAAAGAAAGAAAGAAAGAAAGAAAGAAAGAAAGAAAGAAAGAAAGAAAGAAAGAGTAAGAAAGATCAGGTGCACTAGAAGCATTATTGCCAGGGGGGGTTGTTACCATTTTGTAAGTCTTTTCACAGACAGGGAGGAAATATTTTAAAGATAAAATAAGCTATAAATTCATTCTAACACTTCTTATTTACTTTCAAGACTACAGGGTTTTTATTTAACCTCCTCCATCCTACAACATATGCACAGCAATCTTAGAATAACAAAACTAACACTACCACCAATAATTGCAGTATGATTTCTGAAAACAGTTTAAGAATTTTTTTGTAGTTCTTTCTTTCCTCAAGGATAAATTCAATTAGGAATGTGTCCATCTACTGTAATTAGTGTTTTAAAAGTCATTTGGAATGGTTCCTCTACTCAGCTTGGTGTTATTTTTTGTTTTTTATTTTCCTTTTGATATTAGGAACTGCTTTTTATGTGTTTGCATTTGTTTTATAATGATGTAAAACATCTACTTGGCTCCAATGTCAGTCTTCGGGAGTTTAGTCTTTTTGATTTATTATAATTGCCTGTTAATTTATCAGTCACCCTTACTGGACTGTCAGTTCCATGTGTCAGGGCAGCAGAATTCTTGGCCACCTTTGTACTCCATTACCTAACATAAAGCCTGGCACATAGAGCAGTGCTCAATAAGTATTGGTTGAGTGAATAATCTTAGAGTGAGTGTCTCAGGGTTTGAAGTAGAGATCATCACAATGGCACCATCTTGGACTTCGTTACTACTTTTCAAGACCAGGTACAGGGCCATGTCTTAGCTGAGGAAGCATTTCTGTTAACTATGCCTAATCCTCCCAACCCTCAGCTGTATTCTCAAAACTTCTAAATGCCAGTGTAACAAATGTCAATCTTGAGATTTTTCTCAGAAGACCTAGAAGCCCTTAAGGAAATAAGACTCTTAGGTGGTAAATCTGACACTCCAGAATTCTCAAAAATCCAATTAAATGCAAATTACGTACCCCACTGTAATGCCAGTGGCTGAGACCAGGCAGGTTCACTTTGGATTTGGGCAGAGGCAGAAGCGGATGTAACAGCGAGTGCAACAGGTACGCACCCTGGGCCCCTATTTCTAAAGGGCCTGGCAAAACCCCAACTTTACACTTTTTTCTAATGACAAGGGACCAATATTTTCTTTGGTGCCTGAGGCCTCAACTGACCTTAATTCACCTCTGGGTAGAGGGTAGAGGAACTTTGGAGTCAGAAAGCAGTGGACAATTTCCATTTAATAGGTTCTCTCAATTGCAGATGAGCAAGCAGGCAAGGGGAAACAGTTTCTCATGACAGTAGGTGAGCAAACAGCAAAAGGGCCCCTCAGAGTGGTGGGCAAGCAATCGCAATCCACACTGAGGGCAAGCACCTGTAGCCTTACATAGACTATATACACACACATGGCTCTGCCCATGCTCATGCACTAATCATGCAAAGCGCAAATGGGCAAGCCTAGCACAAATGTTTTTCCTACATTCCAGTCTTTTAGGGTTGCTCACCTCACTATCTATGCTACAGGTATCTTCCACAATGGTCCTGTGTGAGGAGTGAGGTACATTATATAAACAGATATATTACAGACTACTACAACTGAATTATAAAGGCACAAACTATATCAAAAATGACAATAATTATAAAAGTGCCCTTCACAAGGTCTCCCTGAGTATTCTTCCTGGGGAGCTGATTGGAGGCCTACCTCTAGCCTCCTACCCCACATTAGGTGGGTGGGCCTGTATAGTCCAGAGTCATGCCCATCGAAGAAAATATCCCTGGTGCATCTCTGCAACTGGATGAGAGCAGCTTTCTGGTGCAAGAGGGCCTCCACAAGTGCCATGGCCCTCCTATCAGCGTATCTCATACTGTCCACAAGCAGCATGTCCATCCAGCAAGAGAGCTGGTGCCCACTCTTGTCACAGTGCCTGCTGTCCATTACAGCGCTCAATGATTAGTCCATGATAGACAGTTCAGCTGTCTGTGCAAATCACCCAAGGTGAAGGTCCATTACAGGCAACTAGCCATACAACTCTTTGATAACAGACCTCAGTGCCTTTCCATAAGCACTTTGTCCATTGCTATAAGCCCTATCCAAACCTCTCAGAGGTCCAAGCTCACGGGATCTGGTGGAGTCAAAAGAAAACTTATGGTTCCATGCTGCCTTCACCTCGCCCAAATCTGCCACAGTCCATGTGACAGTATTGATGAGCTGCCCCATATAATGTCCCAAGATAGCCACTAGTGGCCCAAAAAGGCCTAATAGGGTGCTACCGAGAATAAAGTCCCTCATTCCTGCTATAAATACTTCCTCATCTGGCCCCGAGACCTCAGGTTGAAAGCAGAATTCCTCATACCTAGTTCCCAAAGGACCTGCCATAGCTCAATGTATGACTGCCCCTGACACACTGCCCCCAGCGAGTCTCCAGTATTCTGCCACACTGTATGAATGGCAGCCATCGCCTATTCTAACAGGGCTTGGGTTGTCAGTTCTGAAGACACTCCCTCAAAGAGGAGTGTGTGGTAATGGTGGCTAATTTCTCCATGTCTGTTCTGGAGAACATGATGCCATCTATCCCTATGTACCATAACCATAGCAACCAAGCTTCCAGGGACTCAGTGGGTTTCCGCCTGAATTTTGCCACCAACTCCATCAACTCTGTCTGAGTATAAGGCCAGACCACAGAGTGCTCAACTACTTGTGGAGAGGGTGTGCCTGCCCCTGAGGCACTCTTGGCTGCTGGGTTTTTACCTTCTGGTTGACCACCAGCTGAACACTGAGTCTGCCAACAGCAGTTTCAGCCCTAACCTCCTCCTTCTCCTCCTCCTCAGAAGAGGAGTTGGAAATGCCTGCTACCTCAGACTCAGAGCCACTTTGCTGGCACAAATGCAGCTCCTTCTTTAGCTACCACTTCAGCTCTTGCAGCTGCCAGCTCTCAGCCTGAGGCTGAAGATCGAGCTCTTGAACCCACAGTTTCTTATTTAACAACTGTCACTGCCAGGGTTCTGCTTCTAGAGCAAACTAGAGTTCTTGAGCCCATATTTCTTTTTCAATCATCCGTTCCAATTCCAGGCTCTATTGGTGTTGATCCTGCATTTCACACTGGAGCTCTCAAAAGCACTCAGTGTCCCTCTTTAGTATTTGTTTATGTTCAAGCCATCATTGATTCTCAGCCTGTAGTCTGAACTGGAGTTCTTGAGTCAGCAACTCTTTCTCCAGTGACCATTACAGTTCAAGCCATTGCTGGCACTCAGTCTGGAGCTCGTCTTGGAGTTTTTGACCTCATGTACCCTCCCAGACAGAGTTTTCAGTTTCTTCTCGCAGGGCTGAAAAATACATCCAGTCCCCTGTAGGATAGCCATGGGAATCATATGCTGGAGAACAGTGGACACTCCTCTATTCTACCCTTCAAAGGTGTTGGCGGCTCCATACTGATCTGATCCAAATTCTGCCCACTACACCAGATGTAATGCCGGTGGCTGAGGCCAGGCAAGTTCACATTGGACTCAGGCAGATAGTAGAGGAAATGTGGAGCCAGAAAGTGATGGGCCATTACCATTTAATCAATTCTCACAACAGAGGATGAGCAAACAGACAAGGGAAAACTGCTTCCTATGGCAGCAAGCAAATGAACAGCAAAACAGCCCCTCACATTGGCAGGCAAGTGATCCACAATCTGCACTGAGGGCAAGCACCCATAGCCTTACTGTACACCAATGGCTCAGTCACGTGTTCATGCACTAATCACGCAAAGTGTAAGCAAGCAAGCCTAGCACTGCTGTTTTTCCTACACCTACTGTGAATGTATAGTTGAAATATAATCATTAAAAATTCTTATGTTTTCATAGAGAATATAGTCTATTATTATTATTATTATTATTATTATTATTATTATTTTTAGCAAAAGAGACAGAGAGGGACAGATAGGGACAGACAGACAGGAAGAATAGAGATGAGAAGCATCAATTCTTCCTAGTGGCACCTTAGTTTTTCATTGATTGTTTTCTCATATTTGCCTTTGCTAGGGAGCTCCAGCAGAGAGAGTGATCCTTTGCTTAAGCCAGTGATCTTGGGCTTCAAGCCAGTGACTTTTGGTTTCAAGCTAGTGACCATGGGGTCATGTCTATGATCCCATGCTCAAGCCAGATGAGCCCGCACTCAAGCTGGATACCTCAGGGTTTCAAACCTGAGTCCTCTGTGTCCTGGTCCAATGCACTATCCACTGCGTCACCACCTGGTCATGCTAGAGAACATAGTCTTAAAGAGGCTAAAGCTGGTCCCACAAGTTTTCCATATTGATAACACAGCATAACATTAGGAGATAGAATTAAAACTGTCTTGATTTTCTAGTTCTGTGGATTTTATACTTATTTTGTTTTACACCCTAAAGTAAGAAGGCATAAATAGAACTCCTTAAGCAGGAGCATGGGTCCAAGGCTCAGAGTCTTTTCCAGGGATAGAAATAGCATGGAAGGCCCTGGCCGGTTGGCTCAGCTGTAGAGCGTCGGCCTGGCGTGCGGGGGACCCGGGTTCGATTCCTGGCCAGGGCACATAGGAGAAGCGCCCATTTGCTTCTCCACCCCCCCCTCCTTCCTCTCTGTCTCTCTCTTCCTCTCCCGCAGCCAAGGCTCCATTGGAGCAAAGATGGCCCGGGCACTGGGGATGGCTCCTTGGCCTCTGCCCCAGGCGCTAGAGTGGCTCTGGTCGCAACAGAGCAACGCCCCAGAGGGGCAGAGCATCGCCTCCTGGTGGGCAGAGCATCGCCCCTGGTGGGCGTGCCAGGTGGATCCCTGTCGGGGGCATGCGGGAGTCTGACTGTCTCTCCCCATTTCCAGCTTCAGAAAAATACAAAAAAAAAAAAAAAAAAAAAAAAAAAAAAAGAAGAAAATACCAAAAAAAAAAGAAAAATAGCATGGAAGAAACAGTTGGAAGATTTAAGGATTAGCAGCCAGAAGCCCTGGGTTCTGCCCTGTCTATGGTTCAGTGTCCCATCTATGCCCCATGGAGGGAGAATATAATGATTCCCAGGACCTTCTTGTCTTTCCAGGTCTGATCAGCTGAAGCCTGTGTGATGACCTGCTCACCATTAGGAACTCTACAAATGGAAGAAGTTGAAGGCTCTCCAGGGTTCTGTCAAGAGGTCCTCCATTGTTTAGCTGGTCATGGCTTCAGCAGCCTGATATGGGGACAGACCATCCCTAAGCTCCTTAAAACCCACATGATTTCTCCAATGGCTTGAATTACTTATTAAACTGGCACTCACACCCCAAAAGTATCATTTATCTTGAAAACTATTCCCTCTCACCGGGATAGCCTTGTAGGTGTGGAGTTGTAGTCAAGGAAATTAAAATATACAAATTAAAAATGCAAATAAAAAGGCTAAACATTGCAAGCCCTGGTGTTCTGGGAGTTTTCATGAATAGCAACAAAATATGAAAAGCTATATAATCAAACTTTGTATCAAAACTTAAGAAAGAAAAACTCAATTATCTCTAAATACAATGGCATGTTTCAATGTGTATCTTGAAATTGTGTATGTCTCACTGATTCAGTGCTCACACAGAGCATTGGGTTTCCTCAAAATGTGGGAATTTTCTACCTCTTTTTCAAATGTAATTAACAGATTACAACTAAAAGAGAAGTGTAATTTGCACCACAAACCTTTTTAGCCCAGATTTGGCCCCAGTTTTTCTTCTATGCAACTTGGTTTGCCAATTCCTAGTTTAAATTCCAACCTGAGGAGGGTCTGGGGCAAGAACAGGGAATAATGCTCTCCACAGACTGACCCTTACTGCTTAGCAGGAGTGCGTATAAGTGCCACCCACCTGTGACCACTTGGGCTGCTTGGACTTCCCTCAGGATTGATGCATTGTCACATTGATTTGGAATTTACAGGTGTTACACTGAACATCTCTTGGCATTTCACTTAACACTATGGATCCAAGTTAGCTAAGATTTTCACCTCCATTATCTTGGTAAGACATGGAACTTTCATCAAGGAACTTGGGCCCCAAAGGCTGAGCTGCATTTGCTTTGGGCATTTTGTAAGGCCTGATAAAACAAGGTTGATGTCTTGACTATGGCTTGAAATGTCAGCCTTATTAGCAGAGAACTTTCAGTGCTGCATTGTTAGTAGTAGCTTTGGGCACAAGAGTATGGAGAGGGACCCCATGTTTATGAAGCAGGAAAAGAGCTGGCAACAAAGTTGCTGCTTCTAAACCAAAGGAAGGCTGAAAATCAGGGACTGTTTTATAAGTGTATCTCTATTTGTCCTAAATAGAAAGCACAACTCTCTGAAAGGCTTCATACAGCTTTCTGATTTTCAGATAAAACTTGGTTGGGTGATTTGTCTGTTGATTAGGAAAGTAAGTATTTTTTGCTGCTTCTACAAATCCAAGATAAAATTCTCAGCCTCTATGTTTATATGTTCCTTGTCCAGCACTATATAGCAGTGTTTTTCAACCACTGGTCCGCCAGAAATTTCATGCTGGTCCTTGGAAGAGCTAACCACCCTGATATTGTATGAACATTATAGACCCAACAATCTTCTTCAAATTTGCTTCTGCTCCGGCTGATTGCGACTTTTCAGCTTGTATCATCGATGACTATAATATTGAGATGGTCTTTGTAGATATCTTTGGAACTTGTAGACTCCTTTGAATAATCTTTTGCACTGCTCAGAACGTTTGCAAATCATGCACAATAGATAAAAAACATTTGGACGGACTTATGTAGTATTCAATGCATCATACATGTGTAGTTCAGAAATCAAGCACCAACTTTTACCGTATTGCACTGTTGTGATGTGCAGTAAGATAAAACTTTATTCTTTGAATATTTCCGTTTCCAACCAGCTAGGTCACCAGTCCCCACACATAAAAATGTTGAAAGCCACTGCTATATAGCATTTAGTGTGTGCATAGCACTCTTCTAAAAGCTTTTCAAATATTAACTCATTTAATCCTTGCAACAATCCTATGAGGTAAGCGCTATTATTATCTAGATCCATAGAGTGGGAAGCTGAGAACTGAAGGGCTACATGATTCACATAGCTGGTCAATAGGCCAATGGATGCAAACTGTGGTGCATACAACCCATGGAATACTACTCAGTAATTAAAAGCAACAAACTTGATACTCTGGTTTCTGCAATTGAGTCTTCCCAGTTTCTGTCTTCACCTTTGCTTCATTTCCTCCTGGCTGACACACACTCACAGGTTTAAATTTCCACTCTTCACTCTGAAAATTCACCCACCACTCACCCATTCACTTTCCAGATGTATCTCTTGCTTATAGTTGCCTCTTTCCCCCTCTTTTGCCCACGTAGATAAAGGCCTATATTTCTTTCCAGTAATCTGTGCAGAGTTTGGGGAGGAAGCAAGGATAAATGTGGATATTCAATTCACTGTGTTTAACCAACAATCCCCAAGAGAATCTTGAGGACAAGAGTTTGATTGGAAAGGAAGAAAGGTTTATCTTTTGGTCATAACAATTGTTCCTGCCTTCACTGGACACCCCCTCACCAGGCTCATTGCAGACATGCTCTCTTGATTGAATGCAACACGTTCAGACAAGGTTGTCAGTTAAAGGTGTCCAGGGCCTTTGGGGCCTTCTAGGCTACAAATGTGACTGCTCACAGCAGAATCTGCTAGAGACCAACAGTGGCAGCCACTGAGAGGCTGTCAATCAAGAAGAATAATGGCCTGACCAGGCGGTGGTGCAGTGGATAGAGAATTGGACCAGGATGCAGAGGACCCAGGTTCAAGACCCCGAGGTCACCACCTTGAGCATGGGCTCGTCTGGTTTGAGAAAAGCTCACCAGCTTGGACCCAAGGTCACTGGCTTGAGCAAGGGGTTACTCGGTCTGCTGTAGCCCCATGGTCAAGGCACATGTGAGAGAGCAATCAATGAATAACTAAAGTGGCACAACAAAAAACTAATGATTGATGTTTCTCTTCTCTCTCTGTTCCTGTCTGTCTGTCCCTATCTATCCCTCTCTCTGACTCTCTCTCTGTCTCTGTAAAAAAAAAAAAAAAAAAAAAAAAAAAAAGGGAAGATAAAGAAGAATGGTTTTTGTCAAGGAATGTTGATTTTCTTTTAATTCTAAGAAACAACTTTGACCTCAGGTGCTATGGAAGACAGTGGCCACAAGAAGATACAAGAAGAGACATCTTATTGTGGTAACTTAGCTTTCTTTCCTGGATGTAAAGACCAGCCCCCTTGTCTGGGTCACTGTGCTTTTGGGACCCAGAGCCATTGCTACCATTGTAATGAAAATACAGATTGATGATAAATACTTGTTGCCCACTTTCCTCTACCACAGAAAGAATATCGTTTGGGAATGGTAGTAGAGACCAAGGTGACCTTGCTTGAGGAAGCCAATGAGATTTTTAAGCAAAACATGTGTCATCCCCCTCCTTTTCCTCCTTGATATGACCTGCACACCTCTGTTAACACCCCCTGACTAGGAATGGCAAGGTTTTTAAACACATGCCATCACCCCCTTCTTGCTGGCCTGGCAGACATTGCTAATCGATGAGTTTCATTCCACTGAGCCTGGACTCAGCTACTTCCATTCTGTCAATGTTGGAACACAAGCAGAAATTCATGTGCCATTCTTGTTCTGAAGGCTAAAGGTCTTAGTTGTTGAAAGGATTTGACCCCATCAGCAGGCAGAAGTGCCTCCAAAGTGAGTGAGGGTTGCAGGTATCTGCCACATGGTCTGTCTGTCCTATAATCCTTCAAAGGTAAGCCACACTACAGCCAGATCACTGATAAGGTCAAATGGGATTACAATCCCCCTACTATCTCAGCCTCCTGGGTATCATAAGCCCTGTATCCCCAAAATTTAAGTGGGGTGGAGTGACCCAAGCCAGGAATCAGACTGTCCATGCCCTCAAGAAGCTAAGAGGTAAGTTGGGGATACATACCAAATTTAGAAATCTGCCTAGATTAAAGCATGAACTCCCAGATGGCTTCAAGACCTCTCTACTCCTAACAAAGTGATGGGTCACCTATCCCCTGGCCAAGCTTTTTAATCGCTGGATGGCATGTCTTGTCAAGAGTATGACCAACACTTCCCCGTGTCAGTTTTCAGTTTCAAGAGAGTCACCAGAAATTCCTTAGGCTGCTGTGGTGGGTTCCTTCTGAAACAAAATTCTGATTCTTGAACCCAAATGTTATTCTTGCCTGGTAGGCATTTATGCTCCACTTCTGATACATGAGCAAGGGCCCACCTGACAAGGATAAGAGAGGGCTCCTAGATGTGAGTCAGGGTTAGAAATAAGTAGAAAGAGCTGAATCTTGCTTCTCAAATTCTCTGTCATCTTCTCCTCTTCACATTTCAGACCTCCTTGAAGGTATGTATTGATACATAGAGAAGTGCTGAGCTTATTCAGCTGGGGCAGTCAGAGGTCTCACTCTCTGCAGTGCTTTGTTTGTGCCTGCCTTCTCATGGACAGGCAGCTCAAGAACTAGCCCAGATCTCTGAGGTTTCGCTGGTGTCATGGCTTCCCAGCAATGGTCCTCTTGGGTTCTGGTCCCCAGGTCTTCACAGGCACCCACTTCTGCCCTGAGTGCTCAACTGGGAAGAGGCTCCTGGTGGCTCTGTAACTCATAGCCCCAAGTCCCTGTGTAAGACTGTGCCCACAACAGAGCCAGATGACACCTCACATTTCTTGAAGCTCTTTGTCCAGAGTAGCCCTTGCTCCCATGGCCTGGCAAAAGAGACTGGGCTGACTGGGAAGCAAGAGCTCTGTCAAGAGAAACACTGTCAGCTAAGCCTTCTTTAGACAAGTTGGAGTGAGGCCCAAAGAGGAAAGAAACTATCAGCTGGTCATGAAAGACTCAGGCATCGGGAAAGTAAGATGGGGCAGAGGGCTGCAATTTATTTTCTATTTCTTATATATTCTGCATTGCTTTCAGTGTTTTAGTTGATTACCTCAATTGTGCTCATTTCCCTGGATAAATTGGTCTTTAAACAGAAGAGACAATTACCGAGGCTTGTTCTATTTCAATTTGCAGAAGCAGGCAGAAACCTCCTTGGACAAGACAAAATTATCTGAAAAGATTTTGCTATTCATAATGAGAACAATTATTTCAACCTTATAATCTTTTAAGTTTGCTCAAAATTACCTGGTGCTGATGAGGAACTGAAAAGGCAGGAGAAACAGTGGCCTAAATCTACCTAAATTCAGACTCAAGCTCAAGAGGTTTTGCTTGGTAGCTATGAGCAATATGGGAAAACAGAAGATCTATGAAGGAGCGTGGAGAAAGAAAAAATAGGGCACAGTGAAAGTTTGGTTTAATTCACAGCTGTTTGGGTTGTGTAGCTTTAGATAAGCTGCTTGACCTCAGTTTCCCTGTCTGGGATAAGTTGCTAAGATTCTCTGTCATGCTTCTATTAAAAAAGGAGGCTATAAGAGTCTATGAGCTTGTGGGTGTCAGTGTGTTTTGTTAATTCTCGATGCTTTGCTCTTGAGAGGGCAGACCAGACACCAAAAGGTAACTGTGAGGGTTGAAGGCCCCAGGTCTGATGGAGAAACCCTTAAGACCAACCCAAAAGCCACTGGAACTTGGGTCTGTGATAGGAATGAGAGCGAGGATACTTAGACATCTAAGGAGTCTTTAACTGAGGGTTGACTAGTGCAAGGTCAGCACCCATGAATAGTTGCCTCAAAAGATTTTGCACCCTACGTGCCTCACCAACTCTACTTTAGTACCAGCCTTGTTCAGAGCCTTTGTTTTCAGCTATCACAATCAGGAAGGGGTTGAGCTGAAGCAGACATAAACCATTTGCTTTGGATCTTGAATGTCTTAGTAAGTCTTCTGAAGAAAGGGCATCCATCAATGATTCCATACTAAGCAGATATGGCTCTCGGGGAATGAGACAGAGGTTAACATGGATATAAGGTAAGCCCTGGGGCTGGGAAGTGGAGGCTGGCTTCCAGGTAGTGTTTTTACATAGGCAGAAGACAAAATTCTGGCCAAGTCCACACCCTTTATGGGCCTGAATGTGCCCATGGTACTGTTAGGGACTTAGCCTAGATCATTTCTAAGGCTGGTTCTACCTCTGACATTCTGCAAAATGATGACCTGTGGGTTACAAAAAGTCCCAACCTTAGACCCTGCAGGGCCCTAGTCTGGTGCAGACTGGCTAAGAGGCAGTACAGGGTGTGATTGACACCCATCCTCTGATCACTGCCTGTCTCTACCTGGGAAGTTCTATGCATACGCCCAGGTAGGACTGGTTGTCTTGTTCTGACCAAGTGGAGTTCAAACCAGATGCAGAGTTGGAGTCCTGCCTTTTTTTTTTTTAATTCTCAAAGGAAATAAGGACACCTTATGAATGAATTGTTGCCTTATTTTCTTTTTAAAAATCAAAGCTTTCTTATTTAAAAAGTTTAAAGACACTCTTTTGTGCCAACTTTAATGCAGATAAACATGGGATTTTATTTTATTTTATTTTTTTAGTGAGAAGAGGGGAGGCAGAGAGACAGACTCCCGCATTTATCCTGAATGGGATCCACCTGGCAAGTCCATGAAGTGGTGATGCTCTGCCCACCTGGGGCCCTTGCTCCAGAGCCATTTTTTAGCACCTGAGTTAAAGGCCACAGAGCCATCCTCAGTGCCCAGGGCCAACTCACTCCAATCAAGTCATGGCTGCAGGAGAAAGAGAGAGAGAGAGAGAGAGAGAGAAGTAAGAGAAGGAGGGATGGAGAAGCAGATGGGTGCTTCTCCTGTGTGCCTTGACCAGGAATCAAACCTGGGATTTCCACATACCAGGCCAATGTTCTACCACTTACCCAACCAGCCAGGGCCACATGTGGAATTTAGGAATGGTTTTATGGAGTTCATTTTCAAAAGGTTCTTGTAGCCAAACCTAAGTGTTGTTAAGTCAGGCACCTTCTAACCACACTTTGTGTAAAAATATGTTAGAAATATGAGCAGATAAAAAGTTGTTGTACATATATACAATGGAACATGACTCAGTCATAAAAAGGAATTGATCTTGCCATTTGCAACAGCATGGATGGACCTAGAAGTTATTATGCTAAGTGAAATAACTCAGAGAAATACAAATACTGTATGATTTCACTTATAAGTAGAATCTAAAGAACAAAATAAAGAAACAAACAAAATAGAAACGGACTTAAAAATACAGAGCATATACTGATAGTTGCCAGAGAAAAGGGGGATTTGGGGACTGTGTGAAAAGAATGAAGGGATTAGAAGTACAAGTTGGGCCTTGGCTTAGCAGTAGAGTGTTGGACTGGCATGTGGAAGTCTCAGGTTCGATTCCAGGCCAGGGAACACAGGAGAAGTACCCATCTGCTTCTCCACCCTTCCCCCTCTCCTTTCTTTCTATCTCTCTCCTCCCCTCCCGCAGCCAAGTCTCTATGGGAGCGAAGTTGGCCTAGGCACTGAGGATGGCTCTATGGCCTCTGCCTCAGGTGCTAAAATGGCTCTGGTTGCAGAGGAACAAAGCCCCAGATGTGCCAAGCATCGCCCCCTCATGGGCATGCCAGGTGGATTTCGTTTGGGTGCATGTGGGAGTCTGTCTGTCTGCCACCCCCCCTCTCACTTCAGAAAAACACAAAAACAAAACAAAAAAGAACTACAAATTGGTAATTACAAAATAGTCATGGAGATATATAGTGAATAATATTGTAATCAATATGTATGGTGCCAGGTGGATACTGGAGATATTGGGTGGACCACTTTGTAAAGCATATGATTTTCTAGCCACTCTGCTATATACCTAAAAGTAAAACAAAACTGTAACTGAAAAAAAATATTTGAAAAAATTAGGACAAGTTTTCTCTGAATATGGCTTATGAAGTAATAAAGTTTAAAACATTTTTTCTATAATGCAAAGGAAAGAAAGAAAGAGAGAGAGAGAGGAAGAGAAAAAGAAAAAGATATCCTGGAGATCAATATCTCCAAGCAAAGTACTAACATAGGTGTAACATGGAGCCCTGGGTCCCCTACTCTCTTAAGGGACCTTTCATGAGAACAAGATCCAGTTCTTCAGCTCTGGAAGTCATGATAAAATTGCTCTGAAGCAGCAATAACTCAAAACACAACCTTGTATTATGGTCTGAAGACCTTGGGCTAGCCCCTTGGCTCCATCTCCATGCCAAGGTTCTTGGTCTAGTCTTCACCACTTATGAAAAACAGGTTGCAAGCAGACAAAGTCCTTGCAGTTTAGATTTGTGGAGGACAGAGGTGTGAGGGACTGGCAGTAAGCTGACAAAGTCCTTGCGGCCCATCCCCCCACCTCATTTGTTTGATTAAGTTGCTAAAGGCAATTTACATGCCCTTCCTCTTACCCTTTGTTTTGTGAAGTTGCTGGTTGAGATGTTAGGCATGGTGGGGTTTTTTGTTTGTTTGTTTGTTTGTTTTTGCACTCTTGGAAGAATTCTTGGTTTACTTCAGAAATGTGACTTTGTATCTGAGATCTCTGTTTTGCAAATAGCTTTGCTCTCTGCTACTCTCTGCCTAAAAAATAAAGCTTTTTTGAGGTGCTTTTGCTCTTGTAGGTCATCAGTTTACAGGAGGCCTTCTGATCTCATTCTTTTTCTCTCTGTTTTTATTTCCTAATCCCGCACCATTCCTACTCAAGACCTGCACAATTATGAGTCGTGCTGGTTCATGGCAACCACTGTTTAACTCCTAGACAATGGCCACAGATTTCTACTAGTTTTCTGCTCCCACACTTACTCCTCCTGTGTGGCAGCTGCATTAGGCTTGCCCGCAGGTTTACCAGATGCAAGCACTTTGCTTGATAAGTGTGTGAGCATGTGGCAGAGGCACTTGTGCATAGCCTATTGTAAAGCCAGTAGCCACGGCCACCATCAGAGCAGCCCGGCCCATGCAGGTTCGCATTGGATTCGGACAGTCAGTAAAGAAACAACGGAGCCAAGAACTGATGGGCCTTCATCTTTAATCCTAGCTTGCACCCAGCGGGCAAGTAAAAACACACACTGGGCTCCAAAACCCACTCACATTCAGTGGCGCAAAGCTACTGACTTATCCGAGTTTCCTAGAATCAAAGGTTTCTAGCTCACCAGCCTTATTCTCCTCAGTTCCCCATCTCCTTCCTTATCCCAGATACAAACTCTGCACAAATTGGCATCTCACTCAGCACTCCGCCATCTTGGCTGCTTCTCCTCTCCTCCACATGGCCTCTTTCTGCTCTCTGCTCTGCTCCCTCTGCTCTCTCATGCTAATCATCCCAGGAACCAAGAGAGCAAGCTCCCGCTCCGTCCCCATTTTATAGTGCAGAAATCCAAACCCCTAATCCAATATACAAAATAGGGAAGTCTCTAATACAAAGTCACTTCTCTGAGGCATGATTGGATTGTACCACCCCACATCAAAACGGGTGGGAAAGGCTTAATCCCAAAACCAGGCCCCAGGCTACAAGGATTCTCAACACATATTAATATCACCTGGGCGACGGCCTCACGTGGGCAGCGCTATTTTTAACAAAGTGAGCATAATATATTTTATCTGTCCTACACCTATATAAGGTTCTGGGTTCTTCCTTTGGGTGGACTGGAAGTACCATGTTCCCTACTGCCCCTAGGCTGCTGGTATCATTGAGCGGTATAATGGACTCTTAAAGCAGGGACTGCAACAGGAGGGGGTCACCAGCTCCCTTACTGGATGGACACACCGCTTATGGATGTTACTCTGGATTTTGAATGAGAGACCTTGATGGGGGAGCCCAGCTCCAGTGAAAGCCCTCCTGCACCGGGCAGCTGCTCCCATCCAGTTGTAGATATGCACCAAGGACACTTTGCTCAATCCAGCTTTGGACAGCAGGGCAACATGCTCCTGCCTGCCCCAACAGTCCTCCTTAAAGGCCAGTAGCTTCAATGGACATGGCCCTGGACTGTACAGGCCCTTCACATACGATGGAGTGGCCTTGTTGGCTCCGTGGGCTAGGGGGCTAGAGGTGGACCTCCAGTTAACTCCCTGGGCAACCAGCACCCTGCCACCTAAGGTAGAAGTGTATTATTCCTTGAGTGCTCAGGGAAACAGCATTATGAAGGGCACTTTGTTATTTCTTTATGGCCCATAATGAGTTCTCCCATTTTGCTGCATATAGAACCAGCAGGTCCTGGTGTGCAGGCCAATATGGTTTGGTATGCCTGCCCAGGGCAGCCTCTGGTACCAGCTACTGTGCTGTCTGCAGACAGAGCTCTGGCCTGTATTCTACGAGAAAGAAAAGATTTGCCTCTTTTGGTGCTGCTGACCATTCTATCATTTCGCCCATAGCTGTGTTTGTAGTTCTGTTGCTATAGACTATACTGTTTTGGTTTTTGTAATGTACCTTGCTCCTCAGACAGGGACTGTTGTGGAAGAAACCTGTTGTGTAGTTTGTGAAGCGAGTAATCCTAAAGGGGTGGAATGTGGGGCAGCTGTTGTAGGCTTGCTCATGGGTTTACCAGCTACAAGCACTTTGCTTGATTAGTATGTGAGCACATGCAGAGGCATGTATGCATAGCCTATATAAGGCTTGGGCAGCTTCCCCTGGGCAGAGGTTCTCCCAGATCGCTCTCCCACCACCATGAGGTGTGGTTTTCCTTGCTCCCTTGCCCTTCTTTTTTGGGGACCACAAGCCAACAGGGTTCTTGCGGTTTAGATTTGGGGGGGGACAGAGGTGTGGGAGACTGGCAGTAAGCTGACAGTCTGCCCAACCCCCCATCTCACTTGCTTGCTTAAGTTGCTAAAGGCTAAATTTTCCCTCACACCTCCATGTTAGCTGTGATGCTGGATTGTTTCTACTGGTCTTATCTCCCATGTCCCTGGAGAGACTGGAGGCAGTTTCCTTTTTACCCTTTGTTTTGTAAAGTTAAGATGTTATGTATGGTAGGGTTTTTCTGCACTTGAGAGAATTCTTGGGTTGCCTTGGTGATGTGACTTTGTATTAAAGATCTCTTTGATTTGCAAATGACTTTACTCTGCCCTATGAATAAAGCTGTTTGGGGGTGGAGTGTCTCTCTTGCAAGCTAAAGGCATTGTAGAGGTCTCCCCATCCCATCCTTTTTCTCTTTGAGTTTATTTTTTCATTATGCACCATTCTCACTTAGGACCTCGGCAATTACTAGCCATGCTGGTTTGTGGCACTTACTGCAAATAGCAGATTTTCTTTGTTTATTATCTCTTTCACTTTTGTTGTTTATGTGCTCGCCAGTCTTTGTAAGCCTCCAATAAACAGGTATGGCCTGACACTTTCTGGCTCTGCAGTTCCTCTACCGTCTGTCCAAATCCAGTATGAACCTGCCTGGCCTCAGCCACCAGCATTTCACCTCACAATTTGTTTCCCATCCTGCAACTATAGTGTCTAAACTCTTGGGCCTTACTCTGGCATGCCCATGTTTATACATGGCTCCTCATTGCCCTCAGGATCAAGTCAAAGCTCCTAATGGTGACTAACCAAGATCAATCTGCTTCACCAGCCTCTTCTTCCACTACCTCAACCCTCAGCCCACAGGCAGCTATCCTCAACTCCCCAAGGCTCTGTGGGCACTTTGACTCCATCATGCCTCTACCAGGCATCCCCAAACTATGGCCTGCGGGCCGCATGCAGCCCCCTGAGGCCATTTATCCGGCCCCCTCGCACTTCTGGAAGGGGCACCTCTTTCATTGGTGGTCAGTGAGAGGAGCACTGTATGTGGCGGCCCTACAACGGTCAGAGGGAAAGTGAACTGGCCCCCTGTGTAAAAAGTTTGGGGACCCCTGCTAGACTTTTACAAATAGCTGATTCCTCTGCTGACAATAACGTATATATGTGAAGACGCTGCTCTTCCTTTACAGCCCAGCTCTATCTGGCCCTTCTTTGGAGCCTTAGAGGTGGAAAAAGGAGGGAAGCAGGGGCTAGGAGCAAGGCAGGGCCTAACCCCAAACTTCATCTTTGTTCCAAGACAGCTGCAGCTGTGTCTAAATTGAGCATGATTAGAATTAAGAAAGGTAATTCTCAATCAAGTCCATTTTGCTAACACTTATTGAATACCTGCTGCAATCCAGACACCAAGCTGATTAGAGGAGCTGCAGTGAGGAGCAAGGTTTGTTCTCTGTTCTTTAAGTTTGCAGGGGAATCAAAACACATACACACACACACACACACACACACGTGCTAACTAAATATCTATAAAGGAATAATTTGTTAGAGGATCAAAATGAATTAAAACAGGTTCTAAAGCACAAGGTAGGCAACTCCCAGAAAACTGGAAAAAATTTGACTTGGCAGAGCAGACAGTGAGATGACAGCAGGGATGAAGGATCAGAGGTGGGTAGAGCATGTCATTGTATAGAAGATTTTGAACTGCCAGTCTGGCCACATGGAAGATTGGGATATTGATGAATCAAGGAAAATCAGATGAATTACCAGAGGAAGGCAGGGCTAACTATCATGCCTTTTGTTCCACTGCAAGGATTCTAGACTTCATCCTTCATCCAGCCCCTCCCCAGTGTCTGCCCTGAGTGGCCACAAGCAGAGTGAGTGGCCAACTGGTCAATCCACAAAGCATTGCCAGCCAATGCTGTTTGATTAGTCAGGCCATCTCCCATCCCTTCTAGGGGATCTAGAATGCATAAAATGATGGAAGGACCACTTTTCACAGTGAAGAACCATAGACTTTTAGAGCAAAAAAAAAATTGCCTAGAGTCTGACCAGTGGTGGTGCAGTGGATAGAGCATCCACCTGGAATACCGAGGTCCCAAGTTCGAAACCCCAAGGTTTCCAACTTTAGTGCAGGCTCATCCAACTTGAGCATGGGATCATCAACATGACCACATGGTCAATGGTTTAAGCCCAAAGGTCGCTGGCTTGAGTAAGAGGTCACTGGCTCGGCTGGAACCCCCTGGTCAATGCACGTATAGAAAGCAATCAATGAACAACTGAACTGTTGCAACTACAAGTTGATGTTTCTCACCTCTCTCCCTTCCTCTATCTCTCAGTCTCTCTCTCTCTCTTAATTAATCAATCAAAAAATAAAATAGGATCCCCTTCTCCCTTTTCTACTTTGTTAGAGAAAATTGGCTACATGTTCCTTAGTGTATTGGTAGTGGGAAGAAATCAAGAAATCTGACGAAAGGATTTTCTACTGATCCTGGGGGAGGAGTATGAGTGAAGCTTCTGTCTTAGAAAGGGAAGGGAAAATAAGACCACAGAGTTTTGCTTTGTTGTCTGTATAATGAGTTGGAGGGTCCCTCAGGAGACAACCTCCTGAAGGCCAAGTTCAATGTCATCTATATCTGAAGAACTGCGTAACTTCATGGGCTCTGGGGAGCTGTGGGCCCATTCTGTAAACTGAACGTGGAAAGTGGAATCAGGGTCTTCCCAACATGATGGCCAGAGGCTGGGCTACTGGGGGATTTTAGAGGTGCAAAATGGGTTGAATGGTGTTCCATGTACTAATCACCAGAACTTGTAGATTTTGTCTTATATGGCAAAAATAAAAAAATGTGATTTAGTTTAGGATTTTGAGATGAAAAGATTATCCTGGATTGTCTGGGTAGGCCCTAAATGTAATCACATGTATCCTTATAAAACATAGACACAAGAGAAGACAGCCATATGAAGAAGGAGGCAGAAACTGGAGCAATTAAGCCACAAGCCATGAAATGCTTGGGGTCACCAGAAACAAAGAGGCAAGAAAGCAGTCTCCCCTAAAGCCTCTAGAAGGAATGTAGTGGCCTTGCTGACACCCTGATTTTCAGATTTATGGTGTCTAGAACTGTGAGAGAATAAATTTCTATTGTTCTAAGCCACCCAGTTTGTGACACTTTGTTATAGGAGCCACAGGAAACTACTGGAATGTGGGAAAATTCTTGTTAGGAGGCACAAATCTGGCCCCAGCACAAGATCCCTTGGGACAATACCCCAACTTAACCCAATCCTGACCAAAAGGCTTTTAGCTCAGACAACTAGAAAATGTCTTTTTTTCCTATTAAAAAAATAAGGAAATCAATGAAAGAACAAACATTGCTCTTCAGAGATGCACATTGCAAGCAACTTTGCTGGAATATATTCGTTTCCTGGGATGAGGGACACTGCATCCCTTCAAAGTTCTGATGTAGCAGGTATGCATTTTAGGTTTGGAATTCCCATCATTGTTTAGGGGATTGGAGCCTTACTCCAGAGAAGAGGAGAGACAATATGAATGTCAAATATGGGTGAGGCTGAGGTGAGAGGGGCAACCAATATATCCAAACTCCAGTCCCAGGGGCCCCAAGGAGTCTGAACAAACAGAACAAAGTAATAGGAAGAAGTATGAGATGCTGAATTTGGAAGTAAACCAAGCGCGACGAACCTGGCAGTAGCAGTGGGCCTTGGCATCAGGTAAACTTAGTAGCCAGATAACCATGGTGTGCATTAATAGAGATTGAATTAAGAAGATAATAGTCCTGCACCCTTTGTCCCTTGATGGCTCAGCTCCCTCCCATGCCTGGGGACAAACCATACTGTTTGGGGGGAAAAGGCCCAAGATGAGAACTGGACACAGGTCTATATAACACCTGAGGTGGGAATGGGAATGATGAGTCATATCCTCAGCTCCCCAGATAGACTACTAGCCCAGGGTTGTACCATGAGTTCTCAGGGGTGAGAAATGCTGTACCCAGAAACAGATGGGCACTTCCGGTAAGGAACTGCTTGATGGCTGCAGAACTACTGAAAGGTGAAAGGTGAAAGTTTCTGCCATCTTGTGAGTTATTGTCTTTTTAAAAAAAAAATTAAAGAGAGAGAGAGAAGGGGGGGAGAGGAAGACATTTATTTGTTGTTCCACCTATCCATGCATTCACTGAGTGATTCCTATATATGCCCTGATCATGGACCAAACCCAAAAGCTGGCCATATCGAGATGCTGCTCCAACCAGCCAGGGCTTATGAGTCATTTTCAAAGCAAAGGTAAGCATGGGGTTTAGTCATAAATTAGTGTGTTAAAAGGCAGAAAGTGAAAGCTCGGGAGACCAATGTCACCTCTCTGAAGCAATGAATGAGTGGGTCTCTTGACAGATGCTCTGTTACCCACCGAGGCCTCCTTCATGACATGGGGTAGCAGGTGACAGTGTGTCTTTGGAATATTTAGAAACCTCATCTGAAGATTTCAGAGTGGGTTGGTGAGAGTTGTTTGCACATGAGGGCAAGGCAAGAGTCACCTTCTTTATTCAGAGTCTGGATTTCGTTCCTGTAAAGATTTACTGATTAAAATCCATAGAGTTAGAATGCTGATCCTTACAGGCCAGTTGGCATCTTTCTTAGGAACTGGCATTTATTTTTAAATGAGTAGCAGTGCCCTTTCTATCTCTTCCTGGTCATAAATATAGAAAGGCTGGTTGGCATGGTGCTGGTGTGTTGGCAGCCACAGGGGTAGTTCCGAGGACCAGGCAGCTAGCCCACAGTGTAGTTAAAGCAATGTTAACTAGGTCCAGCCCCAGGTCCCCAGTGGCCACTGTCTGCTGAATACCTGCTACATGGCAGGCTGTGAGTGACTCAGGTAGATTGATGTGTGCTGAGGAAGCAAACAGAGCCACCAGTCAGCCTGCATTCTGTTCACTTGGTATTTGGGCTGGGCATTACTAGAAAGACTACAGCACATGAAATGGAGATCTAGCTCCAGCACTGGCTGGAAAAGAAGCACACACTTCCTGAAGCTGCATACAGGAGCCATCTTTTGTATATTTGCTGTTAATGTCGATGTTATTTAAGTGTGTGTTCTTGTGGCAAGTGGAAAGTTGTCTGTGAGAAAGCAACAGTCACTAAAATACAAATTATCCTGACAGCCTAAAGCCAGGCAAATCAGGAAACTGAAAGAGGGAGTAGGCCTGTTCCCAGACAGTGGGAGGCCTGGACCATAGGCCAGAAGAATCTAAGGCTCTGAGACTCAGGAGGACCAAGACTATAAAGAGACTGATGATGTGGAAGCCACAGGCACGGAAAGTTTTTTGGGAGTAGAAAGGATAAAAGGAGTTGGTCTCAGCTGGCCTCCACCTCACTGTGGACCCCCCCTAAGGCCTTTCCATTCTATAGGTCTCAGTTTCCCCATCATTAAGCAGCTTAAATCAAAATCTTTCTGGACCCTTCCAGGATGGCCCATTCAATGACCTTTCCTCCTTTTCCTAAAGAAAGGCACTCACCTCAACACACTTGTGTTAGTTTCTTATGGTTACTGTAATAAAATGTCACTAGCTAGGGGTTTTGAAAGAACAGAAATTGATTATCTCATAGTTCCAGAGTCCAGAAGTCCAAAATTAGTATCACTGAGCTGAAATCAAGGTCACATTCCTTCTAGACGGTCTAGGGGAGATTCTGTGCCTTCTCTCTTCTAGGTTCTAGTGCAGGGGTCGGAAACCTTTTTGGCTGAGAGAGCCACGAATGCCACATATTTTAAAATATAATTCCATGAGAGCCATACAATGACCCATGTACATTATGCATTATCCAATAAAAATTTGGTGTTGTCCTGGAGGACAGCTGTGATTGGCTCCAGCCACCCACAACCATGAACATGAGTGGTAGGAAATGAATGGATTGTAATACATGAGAATGTTTTATATTTTTAACATTATTATTATTTTTATTGAAGATTTGTCTGCGAGCCAGATGCAGCCATCAAAAGAGCCACATCTGGCTCGCAAGCCATAGGTCCCCGACCCCTGTTCTAGTGGCTGATGATTCTCTTCGGATTATGACCTTATCCCTACAACTCCAACCCTCATCTTTTTCTTTCTTTCTTTTTTCCTTCCTTCTTTCCTTCCTTCCTTCCTTCCTTCCTTCCTTCCTTCCTTCCTTCCTTCCTTCCTTCCTTCCTTCCTTCCTTCTTTCTTTCTTTCTTTCTTTCTTTTCTTCCTTCCTCTTTCCTTCCTTTTTTCTTTCTTTCTTTCTTTTTTTCTCTTTCTTTCTTTTTTCTGTTTCTTTCTTTCTTTCCTTTTCTTCCTTCCCTACTTCCCTCCTTCCTTCTTTTCTTTCTTTTTTCTTTTCTTTTCTTTCTTTTCCTTCCTTCGTTTCTTCCTTCCTTCCTTCCTTCCTTCCTTCCTTCCTTCCTTCCTTCCTTCTTTCCTTCCTTCCTTCCTTCCTTCCTTCCTTCCTTCCTTCCTTCCTTCCTTCCTTCCTTCCTCCCTTCCTTTGTTCCTTCCTTCTTTGTTTTTTTTTTTTTGAGATTGAGAGAGAGAAAAATAGGAAGGGAGATAGATGAGAGGCATCAACTCATACTTGCATCACTTTAGGTGTTCATTGATTGCTTCTCATATGTGCCTTGACTTGGAGGTGCCAGCCAAGCCAGTGACACCTGTTCAAGCCAGTTATCTTTGGGTTCAAGCCAGTGACCAAAGGATCATGTCGATGATCCCATGCTCAAACCAGCGAGCCTGTACTCAAGCAGGATGAGCCCACAATCAAGAAGTAACCTTAGGGTTTCAAACCTGGAACATCAGAATCCCAGGTCAACAGTCTGTCCACTGTGCCACCATTGGTCAAATCTGCTACCATCTCTATATTGTCTTCTTCTCTGTGTGTCTGTGGCAAATCCTCCACTACCTCTCTCTTCTAAAGACATTTGTGACTGCAATTAAGGCCCAGTAGGATGCTCCAGGGTAATCTCTCCTCTCATGTCTCTTTTTTATTCTTATTTTAAAATTTATTTAGAAAATTAAATTTAACAGGGTGACATTGGATAAATAAGAGTACGTAGGTTTCAAGTAATCATTTCTATAGCATTTTAACTGTTGATTTTGTTGTATACCCATCACCCAAAGTCAAATAATTTTCTGTCACTGTATATTTATCACTTGTTACACCTTTTCCCGCACCCTTCCCCCACATTGCCCTCCGCCTGGTAACCACTTCAACTTTACCTATGTTATGATCTCAGTTTTAATCCCACCAATGTGTGAAATCATACAGTTCTTAGCTTTTTCTGATTTACTTATTTCACTAGTATAATGTTCTCAAGGTCCATCCATGTTGTCATAAATGGCACTGTCATCATTTCTTATGGCTGAGTAGTATTCCATTGTATATAAGTACTACATATTTTTTGTGTGTGTGTGATAGCCAAAGAGAGAGACTGAGAGAGATACAGATAGGAACAGACAAGGCAGAGAGATGAGAAGCATCAGTTCTTCACCGCAGAACCTTCATTTTTCATTGTTTTCTCATACGTGCCTTGACTGGGGGGCTACAGCAGAGCGAGTGACCCCTTGCTCTAGCCAGTGACCTTTGGGCTCAAGCCAGTGACCATGGGGTCATGTCTATGATCCCACACTCAAGCCAGCGACTGCACTCAAACCAGTTATATTGGGGTTTTAAACCTGGGTCCTCTGCATCCCAGTTTGACACTATCCACTGCACTACCACCTGATCAGGCTGTACCACATTTTCTTTAATGCTCTATTAAGGAACACTTTGGTTGTTTCCATGTCTTGGCTACTGTGAATAATGCTGCGATGAACATGGGGGTATATGTGTGTTTATGTATCAATGTTCTCAAGTTTTGGGGGTAGATACCCAGTAGAGGAATTGCTGGGTCATATGTTAGTTCTATTTTTAGTTTTTTGAGGAACCACCATACTTCCTTCCATAATGGTTGTACTAATTTGTATTCCCACCACCAGTAAATGAGGGTTCCTTTTTCTCCACAGCTTCTTCAACACTTTTTATTACCTATCTTGTCAATAATAGCCAATCTAACAGGTGTGAGTTAGTATCTTGTTATATTGTAGTTCTGATTTGCATTTTGCAAATAGCTAATGAAGATGAGCATTTCTTCATATATCTATTGGCTATTTGTATGTCCTCTTAGGAGAAGTGTCTGTTCAGGTCCTCTCTCCATTATTTTTTTGTATTTTTCTGAAGTTAGAAGTGGGGAGGCAGTCAGACTCCTGCATGAGCCCGACCAGGATCCACCCGGCATACCCACCAGGGGATGATGCTCTGCCCATATGGAGCATTGCTTGGTTGTGGCTGGAGCCATTCTAGTGACTGATGTGGAGGCCATGGAGCCGTCCTCAGTGCCCGGGCCAACTTTGCTCCAATGGAGCCTTGGCTGCTAGAGGGGAAGAGAGAGACAGAAAGGAAGGAGAGGAGGATGGGTGGAGAAGCAGGTGGGTGCTTCTCCTGTGTGACCTGTACAGGAATCGAACCTGGGACTTCCACATGCTGGGTTGACACTCTACCACTGAGCCAATTGGCCAGGGCTCCCCATTTTTTAATTGAAGTGTTTGCTTGTTTGTTGCTGATCTTTATGATTTATTTATATATTTTGGATATTAACCCTTATCAGAGCTGTTGTTTACAAATATCATTTCCCATTTAGTTGGCTGCCTATTTGTTTTCTTGTCAGTTTCTTTTGCTGTGCAGAATCATCTCACGACTCTCAATCCTATCTAGAAAGTCTTTTTTGCCATACAAGGTAACACTTACAGGATCACAACATGATTTTGATATTTTTAGGGGGACATTTTGCAGCCTTCCATGTCATCATTTGGGCCTTCCTATTTTATTTCTAAATCATTCCCATGTTGAATAAATGTTTGCAGAGGATTTACCTGTTCTCAGCTGTCAAAAGTCAGTGGAAAAATACTCATAACTCCTTGTTTATATCCAACACTTAGCCATGTCCTGGCATATAAGGACAAAAGTCCCTTGTGGAAAACTTCAGTCCTTATCGAGTGGAATTACCCTTCAGCTAGAACTCAGCTGTACCTGTCACAGAATCCAAGTCCAAACACTTGAAGGCCTCAAAACATTCTTTGTAGCATTTGGTGAGGCTGTGTGTGTGTGCGCATGTGTGTGCATGTGTCTAGGCTGGATAGGGGGCAGTTACCTGTAGAGAAAATTTTGAAAACCTGGAGGTTCTAGATGTTGGTTGGCCTCCTCTTGGAGGAACCCTTCACATCCTAGGTCTGGTACCTAAGGCTGACACATTTTGAAGTCAAACAATGTCATATCACATAGCTGAAACTCTGACAGTCTGCAGTAATCACCTGCATCAAAGGGAATGGATGAATCCAACATGTGTTACCAAGGGTAAGAAACAGAGACACATTGGGAAGTACTTACCAGATTAAGGAGCAAAAAGGGAGTACCAGAAAGGAAAATTTGGAGTGCTTAAGAACCTGACTCCCTTGCCTGCTGGTCTTTGCCCACTTCTTGCTATTTGGAAGGAACATGCTCAGAAAGTTGTAGTTTAAAGTGTAAACAGGAATTCAGGCCCCAGATCCTGCCCACCTTGTGTTGATGTGACTTATAGGACACCAAAGATTTTTTTTCACGATCTCACTTCTGAAGAATAGAACTTTGGCTCCTGGGATTTGTTACTATGATCAGAAAGTTGGTCCTGACCAGATGTTGATGTGAGCTAGGGATATTGTGGAGTGGTCAAAGTCAAGATAACTGTGACTGTGCTGGTTAATAATATGTGTCAATTTGGCCAGGCCAGGCCACTCAGATATTTGGTCAAACACCAGTCTATATGCTGCCACGAAGGTATTTTGTAGGTGTGATTAACATTTAAATTAATTGACTTTGAATAAAGAACACTGCCCTCCATAATGCATGGACCTCATCCAATCAGTTGAAAGACTTAGCAGGAAAGACTGAGATATCATGAAGAGTAAGGAATTTAGCCTCCAGACTGTAGCATGAAAACCTTGCCTGAGTTTCCAGCCTTTAGCCTCAAGACTGTAATTTCAATATTTTCCTAAGTGTTCAGCCTGCTGACCTGCCCTACAAATTTAATCTTCACAATCACATGAGCTAATTTCTTATGATTGATAGATGATAGATAGATAATCTCTTATTGGTTGTTCTGAAGAACGCTGACTAATGAAATGCCTATGTGGTCTTGGAAGGCTATTGAGTTCTGAAGAGGGAATGCATGGGCCCTGGCTACAACTTCCACAGTACATACTGTAGGGAAAGGAGGTGCCCTCAGGGCCTTCTCTTTCTCAATAGCCCATCTTCTCACTGAACCAGCCCCACCTTGTGAATACACCTGTCCCACTCTCCAATTACCCTTTCCATGCATGTTCACACCCATATTGGGGCTTGTCCTCCATAGCCAGTTCAAAGGTCTCCCTGATGGGCCCAGGCATGGGCAGCTTACTGCCTCCTCATTTGGAAGAGAGAGTTCAAATTCTGACCTTGCCCATATTACCTCCCACAGAGGGAAAACAGAAGAAGGTCCTGCATTTCAGAATAGTCATTAACTCATTCAGTTCTCACAATAACCCTAAAAGGTAGGGACCATTACACCCGCATTTTCAAACTATAGAATGATTCCTAAAAATATAGTCTTTACAACCCCATTTTCAGATTAAGAACATAGGACCTCAGAGAGGTTATATGGCTTTCTTAAAGGAACACAGCTAGCCTTAGGTAACTGAGAACCAATTACCTATCTATGTGAGTCTACTACACCCACAAAGATTGCTATTCTCTTTAGAAACAGCTTAAGATAACACAGACACTCAAAGAGGGGCTGCTCCACAAATGTATTCTGCCTTCCAAAGTCAACAGGAGCTCAAGTTCAAACCAAAAGGATATAACTGACCACCAGCAGTGGTTACCTATGTGTGGCTGAAGAATGTGACTGTTACGAGCTTAAGGATCTTGGAACACAGAAATCACTTCGGAGGTGGACTCAGCTATCAGGTGTGACAAAACCACTGTTCATTTGACCAACCTGGGGAGGAGTCTAAATAGAATGAAGTGTCTGAGAAAGAGGAAATTACTTTCTTCCAATAACAGTGTTGTCATTGAGCTTGGATTTCAATAGAAGTGGTGAGGGCTCTGTGGAGATTGGGACATGCTCTCTGTGGGGAAAAAGGCCTGAATTCAGCTACACCCAGGACAGTAGCCATGCTGGATGGAAATTCAAGAGAAACACAGTGAGGCTTCCCCACCAAGTTTCCAGGCTTCTCTGCAGGAAAAAACGCAGACACCTTGCTGGGGAGGAAACAAGAATGTCTGTAAAGCTGGTCTGGGGACTGCATGGGGAGAGGAAAGCAGCTGTCCAACTGCCATCTGAGCTCTATCCTTGCCAGGCTGGTGAGTGGAGCTGAATAAACTGTTGGTTGTAATTTCAAAGACATTTTAAATCTGAATTAGAATCAACAAGCAGAGTAAATGAGAAACATTGGATGGAGGAGAAAAGTAACCTTGGCTCTTGGAGAAAATATACTCCACAGAGATATGCAGCAATCCTGATTACAGCAAAATGGAGACAGACAGGATGAGGGGCTCATGGCATGTTGATTCTCAATTGTCCCCCTACTCATCCTTTGGTTCATCCACCCATTCTCTGTTTACCCTCTATTCCATTCCTCTCTCCAACCTGTCTCTGGGTGAGGCCTTGGGCAGTGCTCTTTGGTAGGAGTCACAGAGAGGAATCAGATGTGTAACCTCATTCCAGAGCAGGGGCAACTTCTCTTTGCACCTCTTTCCTGACCTGGGCTCCTCTACCCAAGCAATGTCTAAGTGTTACCAGTTCCATCATGCGTCTTCCTGGAAGCCATTCCCTACCACATCCCCCTGGAGAACTGGTAATAATAGGCCTTGGGTGGCAGGTTAAAAAAATGTTGTCCAATGGTATCAGGCCTAATTCCTCAGAGCCTGTGAATGTTCTTTTATATGGCTTTAAAATGCAATTAATTTTAGGATCTTGAGATGGAGAGATGATCCTGAATTATCTAAATGGGCCATAAGTGTAATCACAAGTGGGTTTTGTTTTTTGTTTGTTTGGTTTGTTTGATTGCTTGTTTGTGACAGAGACAGAGAGAGAGAGACAGTGAAAGGAACAGACAGGGACAGATAGGAAGGGAAAGAGATGAGAAGCATCAATTCTTCATTGTGGCTCCTTAGTTGTTCATTGATTGCTTTCTCATATGTGCCTTAACCGGGGGGCTGCAGCAGAACAAGTGACCCCTTGCTCAAGCCAGTGACCTTGGGCTTAAGCCAGTGACCATAAGGTCATATCTATGATCCCACGCACAAGCCAGTGACCCTGTGCTCAAGCTGGTGAGCCCACGCTCAAGTCAGATAAGCCTGCGCTCAAGGAGGCGACCTTGGGGTTTTGAACCTAGGTCCTCCATGTCCTAGTCTGATACTCTATTCACTGCACCACCGCCTGGTCAGGCACAAGTGTTTTTATAAGAAAAACATTTGACACACAAAGAAGACAAGATGATGTGTCCATGGAGGCAGATATGGGGGTGATTGGTCATAAACCAGAGACTGCCTGGAACTACCAGAAACTGAAAGGGGCAAGGAACAAATTTCTTCTCTGGAGATCTTAGAGGAAAAGTAACCTTGCCCACATCTGGACTAGTCCACTAATACTGATTCTGGACTTCTGGCCACCAGACTGTGAAAGAATAAATTTCTATTTTAAGACATCAAGTTTGTGTAATGTGTTACAGGAAACTAATACACCCTGGCAGATTAGTTGTAAAGGTTCAAGAAGAGCCTGATCCCTAGGCAGGTAGCTCAGTTGGTTAGAGCATTGTCCCAACATACCAAGGTTGAAAGTACAATCCTCCATCAAGGGACATACAGGAATCAACCAATGACGGCATGAATAAATGGAACAACAAATCTATGTTTCTCTCTCTGTCACTCTCTCTCTCTCTCTCTCTCTCTCTTTCCCTTTCTCTGTCTCATCAATAAAAAGAATCCTGTATTTAGACATAGGCTCTGGCATGTGGTATGCGTTCAGTGAATAATGAGTTAACTGAGCATTAAAAAAATGACAGGCTAAGGGGTTATGTATGCAAAATCCAATCAAGAATTGCAAACTCTCTAGCTCCCACGGGTCTAAGTAAATGGAAATCCTCATTGTTCCCTGAAGAGAATTAAGAAACATAAAGTTGATTTGGTTCATAAGTAGAAGACTTTATTCTTTCTAAGTACACCTTGCCAACAAACCTAAAAATGTCTCAGGGTTTATAAAGTAACAGTTCTGAATTTGGATCACATAGATTGCTTCTGGGAGGCCCCTTCCAGAACATAGTGAAACTTCATTGAAAAGACAGACATGCAAGTAATACAGACTTGGGTTACTAGGGTCTTATCATCGTCACAGAGCCAGCTTCCCTCCACTTCCAAGGTTTTCACCACATAGGATGAGAGGTTCCCTGAACCCCTAAGCCTTTGGCCCAGTTTACCCCAAACTGTCAGATGGCAAACCTAGAGCCTCCTATGCTGATATGCAGGCCTAGCCAGCCCCCACAGCACAGAACCTCCTGGGCTTTGTTTCTAGAGTCCTGGCCCCAGTAGCTGAAACACAAGTAGAGAACCAGGGCTCTGTCTTCCCTGGGGCTTCAGGCCAGGTTATCTCATTTTGATCAGAAAGAAGACTCTGCCAAAGCCTGCTCCACTCAATACAAGCTTCAGTGGCCAATCAATAAAGGTGACCTGTTCTTTGAACATTGCCTTATTCATTATACCAAAGCCACCATGAGCTCCAGAGCTTTTCTACAATGCTGCAAAATAGCTCCCCCCTGCCTGGTCATAGACAAAAACAACATCAGAGAATTATTTCATTTGTGTTCGTGTGTGCTTGCAAGCACATGCATACATATGCACACGTGTGTGGCCATACACAAATTGCTGGGCTTTTTAGATGTTACCAAAAACATCATTGTCAGAGAGTCAGATGTTCCTCTAGTCACCTGAGCAGCTCCCTGCTAAGACCAAGTGTGGGTGGAGTGCAGAGTGCATTTCTAGCAGCTGTGGCTGATGCAATGCTGTGAGAATACTCCAGCTCCCGGAAGCCTCCTGGGCATACCCAGGAAGGAAGTTATCCCACTGTAAGGAAGTGACTTAGCGCCAACCACACAGCTCCCTGATCTTTTCAGCCATTGGCTTTGAGGAACACAATGTAACATCCCATTGGCTGAACCTATGTATATAAGCTAGGTTACTTCCTGAATAAAGTGAATCTGCATCACTGAACCTGGTCCTGGAGTCGAGTCTTTGTGTCTCCATCGTCCTCACTCCTGGCAGGGCTTGTCCACAACTGGTGCCCAACTTGGGGCAGGGACCTAACTGGCATCCAAGGGATGGGTGAGTGACCCTCTGCAATGGGAAACCTTCTCCCCCACTCTCGAGCCCCACAGGCTCGAGCCCTGCATGCCCTATTGCAGAGTAGATGAGTTAAAGTTTGTGAAAAGGATCCCTGTACTTACTGGGAGATTCTCTCTGGTCTCAATCCCTGGATTGAGGATGCGCCTCTCTGGGACCTGGATACTTGGGCCCAAGCTCTCCAACGCTTTTGTTCGGCCAAGAAGCATGGGCGGCAAACATTCCTTCTTGGCCTCACTCCTGCCTTATTGGCAATACGTGCCTGCTTGGCCGGTGCTCCTCCTGGAGACCCTCCACCGGTGCCAAAAATATTACAGGCTACCTCTCTCTCTCTCTGAGGAGCCCTTAACTCCCTATTCGCCCCCCTCCACTGAGGAGGAAAGTAGTTTGGCCTCCAAGTTTGAAAAAAATCGCACCTGAGTGCGCAGAAACGAAACCAACCAAATTGCTAACTGTGCCATCAGCTCTCCCACAGGAAAAAGCGGAAGTTGCTACTTCCACATTCCCTGCCGGGGCTCAGTGCCCCATCCCAGCCTCTCAGACTCCATTTTCTACCCCAGCTTTAACTCCAAAACGTATTCCTGCTGCAGACCCATGGGCCAGTCTATACACCCCCATGTGTCTTTTTTCTTTCTATCTGTCTTGTTTATTTTTCTGTATCTCTCACTCTCTCTCTCCTCTGCCCCTCTCTCTGAAATGACGCTGGAATGACCCAGCCATGGCACAGTGGCGGGGATCACACCCTCTTCAAATGCAAGGGAGAGGTTATGCTTGTGTTTTTCAGCCAATTTGGATCCCAGGAACCCCCCAACCTGCTTAACAGGGTTTCTTGGGCACCCACTAAATGGTTCAGTCTTCACCCAACCAAAGCCACAGCCCTGGCCTTCACACTGACTACGGCTGAGGGGAGGAGGTCCTCAGCACTCCAGAAAAAAACCTCCTGGCCGGCGTGCACACCCCATCACTTGGGGGGATGTGGAGGCTTTGGTGGGGCAGGCCCAGAGAATTGCCCCTGATGGGTCCGCAGGTCCTGGTGCTCTGTTCTTGCTTATGTGTGCTATAGTAACTGCTGACTCCCAGACGCAGGCAGCAGCGCGAGCGAGCTGGTGTTTTCAATTCATCTTTGGAAGATGGGGAGAATTGGGCCGGAGTTGTGATTCGCAGACTCCAGAAGGAAGCTGTGGTGGGAGGATGAACGGAAGCCAGGCTTGCATCGCCGAGTGGTTGCCGGAATGGCAGGGAGTGCCTGCTAAGCCGCTGGTGGGTTCACTGACATTTTGGGACATAGCAGTGG